>NC_061513.1:314552894-314733930 GCF_022539505.1 Lolium rigidum
CTTCCTTTGTATCATTTGACTTCCCATACACGCCCAAGAAGCTTAGGATGTTCACGCAAATATTCTTCGTAACGTGCATCACGTCGATTGCAGAGCGGACTTCTAGGACTTTCCAATATTCTAGCTCCCTGAATATAGATTTCTTCTTCCACATGGCTACGTGCCCGTCAGCCTCCCTTCGGAACCGATTGTCCGCCAGGACCCTTTCCAAAGATGACTTTCAAATCCTTGACCATATCAAATACCTCAAGCACCAGTAGTGTTCCGCAGTGCTTCGGCCGGTGATCTGCCTTGCCGTTGTAATGCTTGCCTTTCTTTCTTATCGGATGACCTTTCGGAAGAAATCGACGATGCCCAAGGTACACGTTCTTCTTACAATTTGGCAAATGTACACTTTCAGTCTCATGTAAGCAGTGCGTGCATGCATTGTATCCCTTATTTGACAGATCCCGAAAGGTTACTAAGAGCAGGCCAATCGTTGATGGTTACGAAAAGCAACGCTCGTAGGTCAAATTCCTCTTCTTTGTGCTCATCCCACACACGGACACCAGGTCTGCCCCACAGCCTGTAAAAGTTCGTCAACTAATGGCCTTAGGTACACATCGATGTCGTTGCCGGGTTGCTTCGGACCTTGGATGAGCACCGGCATCATAATGAACTTCCGCTTCATGCACAACCAAGGAGGAAGGTTGTAGATGCATAGAGTCACGGGCCAGGTACTATGGCCGGAGCTCGCTCGCCAAAAGGATTCATGCCATCCGTACTTAGACCAAATCTTATGTTCCTTGCGTCGCCTGCAAAATCTTTGAACTCTCTCGTCGATCTTTCTCCATTGCGTTCCATCTGCGTGGTGTCTCAACTCCCCGTCCGACTTACGGTCCTCTTTGTGCCATCGCAACAACTTGGCATGCTCTTTGTTCCCGAACAGACGTTTCAACCGTGGTATTATAGGAGCATACCACATCACCTTGGCGGGAACCCTCTTCCCGGGTTTCCGGCCCTCAACATCGTCGTCACCGTGGTCATCGCCTCCGATCTTATAACGCAATGCAGGTGCATACCGGGCATTCATTCAAATTCTCGTATTCACCGCGGTAGAGGATGCAGTCGTTGATGCATGCATGTATCTTCGTAACCTCTAAACCTAGAGGGCGAGACAACCTTCTTTGCTTCGTACGTAGTGGCGGGCAACTCGTTATTCTTTGGAAACATATTCTTCAACATTTTCAGCAAGTTTTCAAATGCCGAGTCAGCTACACTCGCATGTGCCTTCCATTTCAGCAAATCCAAGCTGTGCAGCCCAGCTTTTTCGGACCATCATCGCATCCGGGTACAGCGCCTTCCCGTGATCCTCTAACATGCGATCCAAATTCTCCCTCTCTTTTTCAGTTTCGCAGACGTCTCCGTGCATCAGCAATGGTCCGACCAAGATCATCAACGGGATCATCACGTGCCTCTTCTTCACCTTCCCCTTCACCTTCCCCTTCACCTTCAGCATCCTCCATGAAAGTATCACCGAAATGAGCAAGATAGCTTTCATCGATGAAATCATCCCCCTCTTCATCTTCTTCCATTATAACCCCTCTTTCTCCATGCTTGGTCCAACAATTATAGCTTGGCATGAAACCGTGCCGAGCAGGTGCATGTGAACATCTCTTGAGGAAGAGTAACCATTCCGATTCTTACATTTAACACATGGACGGATAACAAAACCCCCCGCTTGTTCGCATTAGCCACTACGAGGAAATCTTTCAAACCCGTACTCGAACTCGCCGGAGAGTCGGTTACCGTACATCCATTGTCGATTCATCTGCATTATTATAATATAAAATATATAATTAACCATCATGCATTTGTTAAACTAACTAGCTACAAACAATATAAATTAAACAATGAACTACACACACATGCACATTTTATCAACGACACATCAAAGGTTCAAGTTGCTAACCGCGATCGAGGAGGAAAAAATAAATGAGAAAGCTCAAGTGTGGCTCCAACACTTCATATCATGTTTGTTTCATGCTCTTGGGGCATTTCATCAAACACCTTATGTGCATAAGAGGAACCAAAAGCAAACCTAACACCCACTTGTGAAGCTTGTGAAGAGAATGGCACCAAATGGCTAAGTGTTGGCTGCTGGATGGGTATATATAGGGGAGGGGCTTTAGTCCCGGTTGGCCTGGCCAACCGCGACTAAAGGCCTTCGGTCACCTTTAGTCGCGGTTGGCCTGGCCACCGAGCGCCCTGGGCCCAGGCCTTTGGTCGCGGTTCGCCTCCCGAACCGCGACTAAAGGTACCATTAGTCGCGGTTCCTGCAGCTTCGCGACTTATGGGGCTCACCGGAAGCCTGTTTTTCTACCAGTGTCACACATCTAGGCTATTTCAGTTCTTAGGGTGGGTTTGATGCCGGCCGCAGATTCTTAAAAAAAAACTGCGTGAGTAGGGTCTTGAACTTGATACCTCTTGGCTCTGGTACCATGAAAGATTGCTGCACTAGCTTATTAAACCAAAAATCCAAACTGATAGACTAGGCAGTGTATTTATATTCAACAAGTACTTCCCCACTAGATATTCGACTCGCTTCAGGGCTTTTCATGTATCTTGTGCTTGTGTCCTTCCTGTTGTACGCGGTCGTAGACCTGTAAGATCGGGGGATCTTCTTTGCATACTTTTGCGTGTGTTGGGGTCGAGTTGTATCAGACTTTTGTTGGATGCCATGGGGCTTTATATATAAAGCCGGACTAAGTGCCTTCTGTTTAATAGCAGAGATGTGGATCTTGGATTTGGAGAAGATGATGCTTCAAAACAATGTCGTGTAGATATGGTTTTAGTCACGTCCAAACCATCCCCGCGGCGAGCGTGAGCCTGATGAACAGTGCGTTGTAACGTGTTCTTGACAATTATATTTGGGATAACACATTCTGAATTTATTTATGGTCGGGCTCTTTGAGTATCGAGTCTCGATTTCTGGGATAAAAATCCTAGATCTAGCCTTTCATCAATAATATCTGATAAAGATGAAGTTCTATTTGTTCCTTTCTGGAAGGCATTGTGTGGAATTACTTGGACTTTCTTCGGGATGAAAATTCTGGCTATCACGGTTAGACTGGGTGACAATGACGCGTGTGCACGGTTGTCTTTCTAGAGACATTGATGTTGGAGAATATGTTAAAAACAATTGAACGCTCTACCAACCTCCGTTAGTGTAGATTGTGGTTTCTCTTTATATACCACTCTTTTGAAGTTCACCAGGTACTTTTGTTCGTTGTTCCACTTGTTTTTGGTAGCAATATCTTAGCTAGTACATTACGGGATAGTAGACACACAGAACCGATCGAGAAGAGAATAGAGAATGAAGAGAGATGAAAAAAACATGTGCATGAGAATACGAGGCAACAGGAAGAGAGGCACAAGACACTAGTTCAGAATCAGGGAACGTGCCATGTGACATCCACAAAATAATTTTACGATAGTAACAAGGTGATTGTCAACAACAGCTCGAGTGGACAGAATAGCTGGGTTCAATCACCCCACTCTCGGAGCAACAGAGCCGGGCCGCAAAGCCATGACAATGTCTAGCACGAACTCTGGCCTGAGGACTTGCCATACCGAGTCTACGAGCAGCTGCTACATGCCTTGCCGCATTCTTACCAGACCAGTTGTGGATGGAACCATTCAGCCCGTGGCAGCTGGCAATTTTCGATCTGGATCCTCACAAGGCTCATGGTGGCGGTGCTCCGGCAATCCCGCGGCATGCCGGCATGCATAGCCAGATCCGCTCACGAAGCTCCTGGCTATGGCACATCTTGTTTGTTACAACTTAAGTTTGGAGTAGATCGGGGACATCAGGAAGTGTGCCGTACTTATGCGTACGGATGAAATCTTCTGCTCGCTGGCGGCTTCCATGCTACGTGCGTGAAACACATTGCTGTGATCATCCAAGCCAATTGACCCCTTGCACGTCGCGGACGAGGCTTCAAGGCTGCTTTTTTTCTTTTCCAAATGATCGAATTTTCATTATCAAGAATAACGAAAACACATCAGTATTCTCAAAAGAAAAGAAAATAGCAGGAGGGGGGGGGGGGGGGGGGGGGGAGGACGCCGCCTAATGACCGTTATAGAGCAGAAGTTATATTACAGACCAGGATCAAACGACAGTTTTCAACCAAGCCAAAGAAACGAGAGAACTGGCAACAAGCTGGGCAGCCAGCAAAGGGCTAAAGCCAAAAAAAACTAAGCACCAGGGGCTTCTTCTCATCTACATCTTCCTAGAAGCAAGTGTAAAGGGTGTAGCAGCAACATTTTTTTCAAGGATACACCCTGGAAGGTGCATCAAGTTTCATAGAAGAAGAGGCCAAGACGGCCGACAACGCCAACAAAGGCAACCCGATACAAACACGACGCCACACGGATTACAACACAACCCACACCGGCCGAACGACAAACTCGCCTTGCATCGTCCAGAGGAAACGAAACACTAAGCTACTGGGCCGCGTCACGACCGAAGGAAGGAACTCCGGGAAGCCAACTCCAACTTCAAGATGGCACAAGCCAACGCACCGCCCACCCAAAAGTGCCCAGGAACGGCGGGGTTGAACCAGATCGAGGGAGGCGTCGACCACGAAGAAGAACCGCCGACGGTGTACATAGCGCCCCGGAAGCCCAAGCTCTGAGCGGCGGCCACCACCGAATCCAAAAGGCGCATCGAGGACTCCCGAACCATCTAGGCGACGCCTCCAAGAAGGAAAACGACACAGCCGTGCCGCCGCCGCCCGATCCGAAGACCGGATCAAGGTTTCCCCCGATGTTCGATGCGGGGAAGAGCAAGCAACACCATGGCGACGCCTCCAACGAGGTGACGGCGCCCGCGGGCGTCGCCGTCGCCAGCTTACGCAGGGATTTCTCCCCGGTCCTGCCGCCAAACCCAAGCCCATCGAAGAAACGCCGCAAGGAGCCGCCTTTTGGCCACACCGCCGTCGAGAAGCGACGCTGCCGTCGTCGGAGAGGGAGGTGCTGACCTCCGTCTCACCGCACGAAGAACGGGGACTGGAGGGTGAGGCTCCAGCCCGCCGCCGCCCGGCCGGCCGCCGACACCTCCATGGTGCCCAGCAGCCGACGCCTACAGGCGTCCACGCGCCGGCCTGCAGCCACGGCGGGCCCTGAGATCCCGGCCGCCACCGCAGGGGACGCCTCCCTCGCGGGGGAGAGCAGCACCTCCGCCGACCCGGGATGCGCCGGTCGCCGGCCTCCTGCAGCACCTCGCCGCCGGAGCGCCACCGCGTCCCGCACCGCCGCCGCCGGAAGAGGAAACCGCCACCGCGCGAGGGAGAGGCCCCGCCGCCACCGTCACCGCCCGGGCTTTGCCCGGCGGGACCTCTGGCGGCGGCGGAGGAGGGGGAGCGGGGGGTGGGAGCCTAGGGTTTTTTCAGAGGAGGGGGGAGCCGTAGCAGCAACATCAGGTGGCATTTCCATCATCAGTGTCTCCAGATTTCTTGTTCTCTAGACGGAGTGGACCGGTATGATCAGCATTTCCAGCAGAGGAGGATCCAGACCCTCAAGCTTCAAGGCTGCTGGCACGTAGTTTCGTGTCTAAACCGGCCTCGATGACATGAAGCACCTCTTTTCATGTCGACTACGATTGCCATGGTGTTGGTTGAAGCGGGAGGCAGGTACATCTTGGTGGGTTCGTTGGAAAGTCAAACGCGATATCAGCTGCGCATATCAGTTTGAGACCGCTAAGAGCATGTCTAGTAGAGCCCCTAAATCCCTAAATCTGTAAAAATAACCGCTTTTTTACAGTTTTTGACGAAAAAATCGCAAAGACTAGAGCCCCTAAAACTGTAAAATCGTAAAAAATTCCCAGTGTCCGACACTGGGAATCTATTCTTGGCCTCGTACAAAACCGGGTTGGAGAGGGGTTGACCCTCTAAACTGCATTTCCATTTCGTTTCGGGCGGGAGGGAAATTTCCCAATCCCACCCACCCGCCGCCGCCGCCGTCGCCCCGCCCCGCCCCCGCGCACCGGCCGCCGCCATGGACGCCTCCCCGCGCCCGCCCGTGCCGCCCGTGGCCGCGCCGCCGACGGCCCCCGGCCCGCCGCCCGCCCCGCCGCCCGTCGCTCCCGCCCCGCCCCGCACCGGCCGCCCACCCGCACGTCGCCGCCGTGGTCGCTGCGACCCACGTCGGCGCGAAGCGGCGGCGTGCGGGGCATCACCTCGTGCCGGTCGTCGCCCCCGCACCGACCGTCGCTCCCGCCCCGCCCCCGCACCGGCGGCACCACCCGCACCTCCCGGGCACGGGCGAAGGTGCCCTCCGGTGGTCCTCGTGCCGCCAAGGCCAAGGCGGCTTCCTCCCCGGCGCCGAGGAAGGCCGTGGCCAAGAGGAGGGCCCCGGCGAAGCAGCCAGTGGCCGCCGCCGTGCCGCCCGCCCCGGCCGCCCCGGAGGTGTTCGACGAAATGGCCACCCCGGCCGCCGCCCGCCCCAGCCGCCGTGTCCTTCATGGACATGCTCAATGAGGTGGAGGTGGACATCAACGCTCCACCGCTTGATCCCTATAGGGATGATGATTTGGAGGGAGGAGAGGATGCGGAGGGAGGAGATGAGGAGGAGGAGGATGATGATGATGAAGACATCACGTAGATACAAGAGGAGGCGTTCACCACCGTTGCTCGCCCCCCCCCCCGTCCGCTCGTCGAACTACACCGACGCGGAAGATATACTCTTGGTTCGAGCTTGGGTGTCGGTGGGGTTGGATGCGGGCACCGGTACCGACCAAACCGGTAAACGGTATTGGCAGCGCATCGAGGACGCCTACCTTAAGATAAAGCCGAAGAGGAGTGGGTTCGCCTCTCGCTCATTCCGGTCGCTTCAAGGCCGGTGGGACTTGATGAAGCCGGCATGTGCGCGTTGGAGTGCCGCCATGGACCAAGTGATGGATGCGCCGCCGAGTGGCACCGTGGAGAGTGACTATGTAAGTTTGCAAACCTCACATCGTATGGTTTCTCTCATGTGTGTTGTATGGTTTCTCTCATGTGTGTTGTATGGTTTCTCTCATGTGTGTTGTGTGTGTTGCTTGGTTTGTAGGAGAAGATTGCCGGCTTGAGGTACAAGGAGATGGCCGGCTCCAAGGGCAAAGAATTCCCATTCAAGCATGTTTGGTCAATTCTTCAAACATATGACAAGTGGAAGTTGAGAGATGATGAAACCGCACCGAAGAAGTCCGCAATGCTTGACATGGATGATCCGGATGTTGAGGAGAGGAACTTGAACAAGCCCGAGGGAACCAAGAAGGCCAAGCTTAGGGTGAAGATGGAAGGAGAGGCGGCTAGCCTAAGGGAGAAGATGGATCATATGATGAAGGCAAGAGAGGCTTTGGCAACCAAGGCGTTGGAGACAAAGCTTCTCATCACCGAGCAAAAGAAGGTGGTCAAGCTTGCACACATTGAAGCAAAGCGTGAGGAGGCAGCCCGCAAGGCCGACTTGGAGGAGAGGATGCTCAAGGTGAAAGAAGCAAAGGTATGGAAGGAACTCATGGTGGAAGAGAAGGAGCACATGATGATGTGCAAGAAAGACATGGATGAAGATCAATTGCAATGGTGGAAGGAGTACAAGGAGGACATCGCCGAGAGGAAGAGGATGTTCCGAGGGTCCTCCTCTACCTTTGTAGTTGACACTACCATGAGCGATGGCGGTGTCGACAACTCGCATGATGGTGGGGTTTGATGGTGGTGGAGTGGCCTAGCATATGGCACCGACGTGTAATTTTTTGGTGATGGTGCCAATGAGATGGGCAAGATGATGATTATGTGATGTAAAAACTACTAAACCATGCATCCATGATTATTACTTTTGTAGTATGTTTGATGATTCATTGTGTTTTTGTGTCATATTGTGATGAATATGTGACAGGTTTAGAGGTTGGGGTTGAGGAATATTCTGTTACACGGGTTGGGTTTAGGGGTTCTATTCTTTGCCCCTGTTTTTCAACCTGTAAATGTGTCCAAAACTTGCAAATCTCGGCCTGTAAATCCTAGAAAACTTTTACAGTTTTAAGGGTTCTACTAGACATGCTCTAAGAGCATCTCTAGCAGACCTCCCAAATTGATCAAACCCAAATATTTGCAGGCCGATTTGAAAATCCGTAAAAATTTTGAAGGTTTGTTTGCAGATCAAGCTCGCGACCTCTATAGTTAGGGTTTCAAAGACGTTTTGCAGGCCAACCTAGATATGGTCAATGCTCCCGGGGTAGCTAGCTCCAACACATTTCGCTTATGAACTTGTGGAAGTCCGGCCAAATTTCGGCGAAACTCCCAATTAATCCGAGCGGAGATCGGCAAAATTGAACGAGATGAGCTCGAATTGACCGCCGATTGAATTAATTGTGGAGGAGCAGGGCATGGCGAGCATGGTGGAGGTGGCGCGCGAGGCAGGGGCATGGCGCAGCTCCGTCGGCGCAGGGGCCATGCGACGCGCTGCGTGCGAGCGGCGCGCGGGCGACTTCACGCGGGCAGCTGCGCGCGCGCAGCGACGAGCGGACGGCGAGTTCGCAGATTCCTAGCTGGCAGCTGCGCGCGTCGGCTTGAGCTAATTTATTCCTAGCTACTAATTGATTTCTACCGCTGCCTAGCTAGCTAATTGATTCCTTGCCCAAGCTTTGCTTTGCTAATTTTGGAGTGTCTGCTAGAGATGCTCTAAGTGATAGCATAAATGAGAATTTTGGATTTGGAGAAGATGATGCTTCAAAACAAAGCCGTACGGATATGGTTATAGTCGGTGTTCTTGACAATTATATCTAGACAGCACATTGTGACTTTATTTATGGCCGTGCTCTTCGAGTATCGAGTCTTCATCTCTGGGAAAAAATCCTAGATCTAGCCTTCATTAATTACATGAAATGATAATGATGAAGTTTTAGTTGTTTCCTTGTTGAAGGTATTGTGTGGAAATTACTTGGACTTTCTTTAAGATGAAAAATCTGGCTATCAAGTTAGATTGGGTGATGATAACGCGTGTGCACAGTTGTCTTCCTAGAGACGTTGATAATGGAGAATCTGTTTTGGCGTCCACTTGTTGCATATGGTGGTTGTTTCTAATGTTGCGATTCACTAATCACTTTGAGGTTTATTTTTTTTTCCTTTACATTTTTATTTATTTTGGCTATGTGCATCTTTAATGCTTCGACTAGTTCATAATATTATATTGCTTTAGAGAAGGTGTAATTGGTATCTTTTTAATATAATATTTTCCCTTTATTTAAAAAACGCAATCCTTCAATACAATCTTGAGCTTCAGCCTGGAGCCAATGTGACCTCTAACATGGTCTCACAACTCGCAAAGGACGAACAACCATATAAATACGCAAGTGGAATCCAAGGTAGTCAGAATCTCGATCCAACTCTTGGAAACCTACGGTTTGACGATCTATGGCACCATGTCGATCCAAATTCCACTATGAATCCCAATCTCCTAGAATCCACCTGATCCAAATCACAGAATCCTATATAATAATGTAGAATCTCGATTCTTTTTATGGATTGTCCTGATTCTACTAACTCAATATCCTAGCCATTAGCTTAACCATAGAAGGATATACTACTTAAACATCCCAATCCATTTTCACTTGCTTCAGTACCCTTTAATTTCCTCGCAAAGCCCAAATTATTCGTCGCGACAACATTATTGCTAGATTTTTTTTGGATTCGTATTTTATCTATGTTACTACTACGACATAAACTTTAAGCATCATAAAAAAGATGTTATCTGAGTAAGTGTGGTAGGATCTCAGATTCTCCGACTCGATACTAGGACTCGATTCCGACAAAGGAAAACCGATCCGACTCTGAATCCCCTCTGACTACCTTGGTGAGATCCCACCAAAGTTTCACTTATAGTTTTATTGAATAAACTTAAACTGTGACTTGAGCGGGATCCCACTTAAGACCTTAGACCCATCCATCTTCACCTAAATTATTATTGAGTAACAGTAAAATGGAACTACCTACAAGCCACCACAGCCATTTAACGCCCGCAGCCGTACGATCGTGCGTGTCAACATCCCAGATCTTCTGGTCGAGTGGTTCTGCTTTCTTTTACCGTGCCATCTGTTCAGGTCAGCCCATCGTTACTGGGCTGCTACTCCCGACATAGACTTGGCCGACCTCTGGTTAACTGGGCCAACTGGGCCTTCGGCAGGATCTAGCTAGAGAAGAGTTTTCTTCAGGGACATGTTGCCTCTTCGTTGCCAGCCGACACGCCTGATTCGCCGGGCGATGGAAGGGGGCGGAGGTGGGAGGCACTGAGGGCTGAGGCAGCTTGGCCTCCAAAACCCAGCCGCGCTCGGGCGGCGGCGGCGAAATGCCTCCCTAGTGCAGGTTAGCTCTGTGGTGCCGCTCCATCTGTATAGTCTCCCCTTTCTTCAACTTTCTCGATAGCAGGCGGTGGTCGATTTATGTATGATTTGGCGGTGGAGGTGAAGAGGAGGAGGCTGTGTCGGCGGATGTGCACGTGAGGGCCTTGAGAAGTTTGTGCTCCGTCTATTTGTCATTGGTAATCCGGCATCGCGATGACGCGTCTTCCACAAGCTCCCATGGGCATTCTCTCCTTTGCGCTGACATTACCGATGCTGTCTACTCCGCCACAGCCTGGATAGATGACATGGTGAGGGTAATGCATATACTTGAATTTTAATATTTCTGCACTTGAATATGGTAACGGGCCACGAGTCTTCTCCCTGGTTAGACTTTTAGATCCGATTTCAGGGGATTTTATTTCGCTCGTTGTCCCTTTTTGCAGTTTTTGTGTAAGCCGTATGAACTCTGAAGAGGAAGGCAGAGTGCAATTTCATTGCAGAAAGAGCTGGTAGTGGTACGTATTCTCACCACTGCAAATTAATATGGACGGTTCAATTTTGTTTCAAATGCTATCTCTGTGGATTTGCTTACTAATATCCAAAATATTATATAGCTATAAGTAATATGCTTTGCCATATTGTGAAGCTATGATCGCAAGGCACATGTTCATCTATAGGGCTATATTTCTAAGCATATCAGTAATTAAATCTCGGTTTGTTTTTCCCGTTAAAGATTGCTTCAGTAGTCCTCTTTATATGCAATGGGAAAATGATTTGCTTCTTTAATTATCAGAAACACTAGGCGGCGTTGCCGCGTCCATCCCGCAGTGGCGGCGGCGTGTTGGACGATTCGGTCACGGATCAGGCTGTAGTCTTTCCGCTTCGCCCGTTCGGCGTACCATATCCTTGGGAGTGTGCTTTTGGGCTTGTTTCTTCTGCTTTCCCGGCAGTGTGCAGCGGCCGTGCTTGCGGTGGTGATGAAGTGCTGGTGGCGAAGGAGATGTGATATGGACTGAAGCCGGTGGCTTGCCGTGGTGATACCACGGTTGCCATCGGCGGTGGAGGTCGCGGGATTGGATGCTGAGGTGTCGATGCTTATGTTCCACTTCTCTAGGAAATACATGCGGGCCTTGAGGCGCCACCTTGCGTCTTTGGAAGAAGCACGCCAGTGACATGGAAGCAGTTCCCGAGCGATTTCGCTTCTCCATCAACATCAAAAGAACCATTGCGACGGCTAGGATGCGGCACGGCTGCCTGCTGCACTCTACAGAGTTTCGTTTTGTTTGTACCTTTTCTTTTTGCTCTATCCTTTTTTTGCCCAACTGTTGTGCGCGTAATTTTTGTGGTGCTTCTGCATTTAGTGTTGCGGAATTCTTCCCTGTGGTTTGGCGTAATTGGTATTGAATCATGTAAACACTGCTAAGGGTCAGCTTTTCATTCAGTAGTTGTAAGTTTTAAGATTGTTTGGCTGAATTAGACACACTCACATGAACAATTCTTCACACTTTCTGCCCTTTTGGCTTTTGATATTGATGTAAGGAGATGATACACCGAACTCTGTTTAATTTATGTGACATTGAAAATTTTACATTGACATAATGACATCCTCATATGAGGCCTTTTCTGTCTTTTTTCTAGGGCCAGTGGGCCACACACATTCTTTACCAAAGTTTGAAGGCTATTGATAATTATATATGGTTGGTTTTTCTTTCATATGTAGTAGCATTATGTGTCATTTACTTGTATTATATAAGAGGAAGAATCCCCAAGGGAAGTAATAAGCTTTAGTTTCTTTCAGTCTCCAACATTTTGTCTGTTGAATGGTATGTCTTCTACTCCTTCTGTCAAGCTCGCTCATGATTCTACTATTTTGCGCGAGTAATCACTGGCATGTCATTTGTGCTGTGGCACCGTTTCTCCATCACTTCATCTCCTGTAGTAAACTATATACAGACCAGGGGGACTAGACAAAGGAGCTCAAGCACATTTAACTACTTGTACCGATGCATGTCCAGAAGATCTTTGTTTAGAGAGCTAGGAGTGGTGCAGTTGATGCATCTCCTTGTCATGCATGCTATTTTGTGCTGTTATTTCTTTGCCTGTGTGAATGATTTGAAACTGAGTTGTGTCTAATCTCTTTTGTAGTCTTATGGGGTTGCTTGTTGAAGACCATTGTGGTAATCCGGCATAGGATTCAGGTACTCTGGCACAGGATTCAGGAACTATAACTTTGTGATTCTCGTTATTGCCTTGAATTCAGCATGGCATCTTACATAAACATTTTAAGTGAGCTGCTTAGCAACTCCCAACTGGATGATGTGCTGATGGCATGGAGTCTTCATCAGTTGCCAATCATATTTCAACATTTTGTAAGATCTTGCCTAACTGTTTAACAATATTCAACTGGTTGATTAGGTAAAGTGTCTTCTATCAGTTTCCAATCCCATTTCAGCTTTGAGTGTTGCCACTTCTTGCTAGGGCGGGAGTGTTGTCGGCTCGTGTGGTGCGCGGCCTCGGGGTCGGTGTGTGGTGTTTGGGTTGTATGGTTTTCGGTCAGTTTCCCTTATAAACTGGCCAATTTCCCTCTTCTTAATGAATAGGCAGTGCTCCTGCCGGTTGCTCCAAAAAAAATCCCATTTCAGCTTTCTGCAAGATTGCTATGCATATGTTTTTAATTTCTTAGTAATTGGAAATGGAGACCAGCAAGTCCAAGAAGATCACCAACACCTTCAGCATGTTATCAGATTGGTACCTGAATATCTTAGCCAAATTACATTCTTCAAAGTAATGCCCATCATTATATTTTTCAGAGTCAAACCAGTGTATCCAGGAATCTAATGTATGTTCTTGTGGTTCCACTATTTCTACATCACTGTGTATTTAAACTCTTGCATACTGTAACTTCTACAAATTCTTCGAGTAGTGTTCTCACATTTCAAGAAATCATTCTTTTGTGGAATTAACTTTGCAGCTTCTTTCTTTGAACAACTTGCCGCAGTTAGTAAAGAACCATGCTATCGGCCACCCCGCCCTCCATGACCTTGGACCTACATCCTAGGTACCTTTAATCTACTCCATGCGAAATAAAAAGCTTCCGAAATATTTACATACCATGTCAAATTATAAGTTTGTAACTAATCAAAGGCCCTCAATTTTATGTTAATATAGTTTGCAGATTCTCGGGGAAAAAAATGTGAACATAAGTGATTGTTCTACCATTAACCAAATGGCAGACATGATTTTCTCGAAATACATGGCTCCAGGACATTCTATAACTAACACACTTGCATTTTTTTTGGATATTTTTCTGCTGTATAAATAAAGGAAGGTCAACCAATACCTTTTATAAAATACATGCATAATTTTTTTTTGAGATCTTTGGGGTTATTGCGCATACCATTAAAACCAAATGAGTCTGGAAATTCTATCTTTCACTTTTTCCCCTAAAAATGATCTTGTTTAAATTCCACATGTTTTTCCCCCAGGTATGTTATGAAGTAATTCATATAACAATATTGTCCACATTTTTTCCGTATAAAATAGTACTAGACATTGTTTTTGACTCTGCAATCTACTTGTAATTATAATCTGTTTTCAATATTTAAAAATGGTAGGTCTACATATTTTCTATTTATACAATAATGTAAACTCTAAAAGTGCACGGTAAAATGTGTAGGAAAATCTGTAACAAATTTGGCATTCGCATGAAGATATGCAAACATGCAAAATGTGCATCACACATTCACACTTGGCCATAATCATCAAGCTACACGAAATGTTGAAAATTTCTCAGATATTTGTACTCTTCGGATTTTAAAAAATACTACATTGTTATTTTTATCAAGATGGACGGGCGCGGCAACGCGCGCATCCATGATCTAGTTTGTTAAGATTGTGCCTTTAGCAAGCCTTCTTTCCTCTGAATTTGTGGAGCCTTTTTACGGTAGGGACCGGAAAATATTAACCGTCCAATCAACAGATCCAATGGTTCATTTTGATCAATCTTTACTATTAAATTGAAAATAGGTGGCTGCCTCATGTCACAGATAGACCAAACTATCCCATGGAGATGCCCAAGTCGCAACTCTCTGCGAACTGGTTCGGTTTATAAAAAGCAAGCTCAGTCCACCTCTTACCGACTTGATTTTAAAAAGGCAAGAATTTTTGCATGTTTTTTAATAAAGGGAATATATTAATATCAGAAGATACCAATTACACCTAGCCTCCGCAACAACACAATACCCTAATGGCAGTACATATGCACACATCTAAAAGAGAGAAAGAGAAAACTACGAAAAAAAATCCCCGCTACAGTATTCTAGCACGTAGCAACATCAATGCTACCACCACCAAGACAACACCTGAATTCAGACTCTCCAAAAGTGACGCCTCCATGAAAGGAATAGTGTACCAACACTGTCATCGCCCGATCAAAGATCTTAGGTTTTCACCCTGAAGATAGTTCCCACTCTCAAAACAATAACTTCAACAAGGTCATTATCCATACACAATCAATTAAGGCCAGACCTTGGATTTTCACCCTGAAAGGTAGGACTATGAACTTCACCTGTGTTGCCGCCCCCACTTACATAGTAGTCTTGCGAAGCCCGGAATGCCAAGCAAGTCCCTCAACAGCGTAGAGAATTGAACCTCCCTTAACTAGTCCTCCAATCCGACCTTCATGATATTCTCTTCTTATGACTTCACCATGGATCAAAGTAACTTGATAACAACACAGAACAGAGCTTCGCGCCGCTCCCTCCAGAACCAAATGGTCGGAATTGGGTGCGCACGACCGAATACCACCCGATCTAGCAAACTCTAGGCATAAGGTGCATTGGTACATTCGTTGGCGGAGCCTTCCGAAACTCATCACTTCGGCCAAATCAAGACGGACATGCCTCAGGAGGTCTTCATCTTCACACAATAGAGACCCATAGGACCGCCACCATTATTCAGGTCGAGCCCCAACGCCGCCGACCATCCCAGGTCGGTTGAAGCAAAGCAACGACACCAAGCAAATAGGCAACGCCATTCAGCTGGTCGACCCTCCACCGGCGAAAAGCAGGATGACCATGCGTTAACATGCCACCAACCTGCTGTGACCGCAGTCATGGCTCGGCCATCGTCGGCTACCATGCCTTCTGCCACGCCACCGGACTCGGTGACGGATCGTTAGACCCACCACACCATCCTCTAGTCGACCATCTCTGACGAAGAAGAGGGCCACCTCTGCCATCATACCCAGGGCTGCTGCCCCAGGCGTCCTCAAGACGCAGGGGAAGACCAGGAGCACCACCTCGCACCGTCGGGAGGCGGGGAGATGCAGCAGGATTTGTGGCACAGATCAAAGACCTGGCCGCCGCCTACTGGCCATCGTCGCCAGCCACCCCCGGCGTGCCGTTGCCCGAGAAGTGGATCGACCCGGACGATATCTGCATCGCGGATCAGGTCGCCACTGTCCCCATCCTCCGCCGCCAGCGTTGAAGGAGGTCCTGGCCACCGCCGCCCCACGTAGCAGGAGGAGGACCGCCGCCACGCCATGCGGGCTTTGCCCAGCGGTGCTACCGACGGCGGCGGTGGGAGGGTTGGGTGCGGGAGGGTGCGTGCGGCTGGGTTCGTGCGAGAGCGTCCAGGGGGTGCTATCGTTGTACATCAAGAATTTTTGCATGTAGTCTGATAAATCGCTTCAGTTACTTAATTGCCTGCATATTGCTTGTATTGCCGCGTAATTTTTTTTAGATGGAAGGCTCGAAATGAGCCCGGCTTTGAATTAACGAAGTCATCAACCGACTAGAAGTTACACCAGAAGCTACAACACACCAACAAATGCGCCAAGCGCAAACCGAAACCCAAACAAAAGACAACACATATAAAGTCAAGCCCGCTGAAGCGTCAACTTGATCCATGAAGAGGGAGGTTTGTATTCTGCAGCACCGGAGCAATCGTGGCCATGTCCACACCAACAAACCTCCACCGCACCAAGACTGCAATCCACGGGCTGACCACTTGGCAGAGCTTGAGGACCCAAAGGAGGGAGGGGTCTTGCGGCGCCGCCTCCAAGAAGGTGAATGGCGCAAGTATGCGTCATCGTTGCCGGGAGAGACAAAGGTCCTGCAAATTTTTCACCTAGACCCGAGAGCCACCACCCCTGGAACTCGGGCTAGGTCCAGACGAAGAACACAACATCTACCACTGGCGTTGGGATAAGCACACAGGAAAGGCCACGACCAGACGCCAACCTAGCAAAGCCCTCCAAGGCGCTAGGAAGGACATCAGCTACCGCAGAAAACCGTGTAAAAGTGGTCAGGCCGACGGTGTGAGATGGCTGCGACACCAGCGAGAGGTCACAGGGTGATCCACAAGACACTTCCAGAGAGCCATGCCCAAAGCGAGGCCCCCAAGAATAGTAGGCTGAGACGGAGGGACTGAGCCCATCACTTCGAATAGGAGAGACATTATCAGGACGCCTTCAACAAGGGAACAACACCCGCAGGTGCCTCCGTCACCGTCATAGGTCATAGCCATGTGCAGCTTTCGCCGAAGTCCAAAACCCGATCGAAGTTTCGGACGCCAACGCAAGGACGTAGAGCAGACATAGCAGAAATCACTACCGCACCCCCACCCAAAGTCGTATCCTGAACTAGCCCCAACTAGACTCAACCGCCAGGTGAACGCCAACTGGCTGGCAATGCCCGCCCAGGCCCAGATCTAGACATCAATAACGGTAGGTCAGCGGCAATCCGACGAACCCACCATCCCCAGGGCATCAACACCTGCACATGCACGACCAAACTGATCGGAGGAAAAAAAAAACCAGACTACAACCGCCGGGGCAGCTGCAGTACTGGGCAAGCTACCAACCCGGTGAGCAAGCGGCGGCCCAGGGACCCGTCCGAGATAGCCAACCAGGACATCGCCCCCCAAGCGACACCAAAAACGTCAGAGAGCCCCAAGAACATGGGACTCCGACATCAATGGACAACTAGGTCGCCGGACCCGGGCGCGGCGGACCTAGAACAGGCCCAGCCATGGCTGAGGCGACCACCAGCAGGACCAAGGCCAGCAGCAGCGAGAGGAGTCGACCGGGCCCCAACAGGACCAGATCCCACGGCCTCGCGCAAACCCTAGGCATCCACGCTGCCAACGGACGAAGCAGCGGCGCACGCGAGGACCCCTCCACGTCGCGGCCGCCAGCCTCGCGCCCCCCCCCCCACGGCCGGAGCTGCGCCGGACAGAGCCGATTCCGGCGAGCCTCACCACGGCCAGGGCTTGGTCCGCCCCGTCAGGCCCTGCAGGCGCGCGGTGGGAGGGGAAAGCCAGCACCGCCAGCATTGCCCGGGCTTTGCCCGGCGGCTCCCGCCAGCGGTGGCGGTGGGGGAAGGGGGAGAGGTGGCGCTAGAGGTTGGGGAGGCGGTGGCGCCCCGGTCGTCCCACGGGGGAAGCGACGGGAGTGGGTGGGGGAACCTACTCTCTGTTGACTGTCGCGTAAATTCGATTCAACTTAGAGCATCTCCACCGGCGGCACCGATAGTGGCCCAATAGCGTTTTGGGGGACGGCGTGGTTTTTGGGCTCGCACCGGTGCGCCCCAAACAGCGTCGGCTAGTTTTGAGCCCAATAGAATCGTCGGCATCCCCGTGTTGGCCCCTTCGCATAGGGCACGTATCGGGCGCGCCGACACCTCGCGGCACGACGGTTTTCGCGGGTGGGGGCGCCTTGTCAGTAAGAGGACGCGACGGTTCGCATCGGCCGCGATGCGGGAAGGTTGGTCGTCAGCGTTTAATGGTCTCCCGCGTGGAAACCGAGGCGGCCACGAGGACAGCGACTGGCCACGCGGCGTCTAGTCGCCTACGCTGTCGTAAATGCGGGTAGTTGCCACCGCTCTCCGTCCACCATCGCGGTGCTATCCTCTCATCTCCACCACCGCTGCCGCTCCATTCTCTCCTGGACGACGTACTCCATGCTTGGTCTCAACGGCCGCGCGCTGCCTCCACCACCACCGCAGCCGGAACCGGAGCCCGACGCGGAGTACAGCTCCGACGTTGACGAGGCCCCACGATTCGTGGCGTGGCACGAGGCCTACGTCATGTGCGGAAGCTAAGGCGGTGGAGGAGGCGGCCAGTGGGGTGAGCAGCCGCAGGCCCCCGCCGACCCGGAGCAAGCGGCGATCCTGACGTCGTTGAACGCGCAACGCTTCCAGAGGTTGAAGGAGGAGGAGCGGGAGTCCGTCAACGACGCAAACCTCGAGCATGCCCTCGAGATCTCGCGCATGCGAGCGGCCACGGAGGAGGCGGGACGCCTCCTCATGGAGGTGGAGCGACAGAAGCTGTGCGAGCTCAACGCTAATCGCCATTATGAGGCGTTCTTCTGCGAGCAGACGAGGCGCTCCGAGATCGAGCCTTCTCGGCAAAGGCTGGAAGCGTGGGAACAGCGCCGCCGGCAAGCTTCTGCGACGCCGGCCGCCATGCTTCTCGGCATGAATCCATGATGCAAACATGGGAGCGGAAACAATGTTGCACACGTGCATCTCCATATAGCCACACACAAGAACAATGAACGATCCTAAAGCAGACCGGGTGGATAATAGATTCAAGTATGTATGGAAAGAAAAAATAATGAAAGGCCCGCTAAAGTAACATAAAAAATAGAGAGCAAAGCGGAGACCATTCTTCTTCATCCTTTCAATCTCGCAGCACGGATATCCCCTTTGATCTCATGGTACAGCCTACATACATGTCAAAGCATATGCCCGGTTAATTTTGTCTTTAGTGAAGTCGTAGAAATTTCTGAGTTTCGAGTGGTAGTTAACCTGCTTGTTGCTCAAGCGCTGTCTGAGCTGATAGGACAAATTTCTAAATTTGCATGATTTCTATGAATGTACAATTACTGATATTTTTTTGCTGGATAGAAGTATGAAAGCTCAGAAACGATGACCTAGAAATAAGACTTTTTTTTTTCAGTTGACATCAAAGAGAGAGTTTGGAACTGCCGTTGGATGTAAATGACGGAAAAACCATGCTTAAGTTTAAATGTGGTAAAAATTGGCACAAGTTTCGCTAAATTGGGTAAAAGTTGGCACAAATTTCCTAAAATGGGGTAAACCAGAAGAATTTCTACTAAATGGGGTAATTACTGTCACAAATGACAAATTAAGGGGTAAAAAATAAAATTTACTCTATAAAAAATAAGGAAAGGGCCAAAGAGACCACCCCTCTAGACATGCCTCATGACAATAGCTCCTCTAACCTACTGCAAAGCTAAGTATCCTAACACTATAATAAATATTAAGCATATGTAAGTAAAAGTATGATATATTAGCGTAGTCGCATCTAATTATCTATCATGGAGTAGCAGGCCGAGTTCTAGCGGAAGGTCCATGGGGAATGACCTTACTCAGCACTGTTATTATATGTCAGGGGTATTCACCTGCTGAAAATTAAATACTCACCAAACTTTGGCTGTGAACGATGTTTCTCACTTACATCCATCCATGTTCACCAAGCTATAAGTAGCAAGTTTCATGTTCCGCCCGCACATTTCATTCCATCATGTTCACTGCAGCATATAGCAACCTTCTCTTTCACTTCACTATAGTTAATCTGCATTTTCATAGGAACACTTCAGATTACGTGTTGGTAGCACTAGCTTATTACATTAAAGCATTGGTGTCAATCACAAGACCAGACATTCGTGGTGATGATGGGGGCAACACCAAAGACATGTAAGAAAAAGTGGGAGTGGGAGGCATCGGGAGTAGTGTCGAGACACGGCGGTCACCTTGCGCAGTCGGGGTACTAGAAAGGGTTGCTCTTCAACAGAATCTATCTCCATGAGATGCTCTTCTGGGGCGAAACGGTAAGCTGCGATGAGGGCTATCGGATGAAGAATGTACAGCCTGAATTCATCCCGGGCACGCCGAACCCACAACTAGCTGAAGATGAACCACAACTAGCTGAAGATGAAATTGCAGCCGCACTTCATCAGGTCTGCAGCTGATTGAGTCCTTGACACACCGTACAATTTATCTCAGCGGCGGACACCGGTGCTACCAGGTTTATCGGGCCCATCAGGGCAGAGCACAACACTTGCAGAGAGAAATCCCTGCCCACGTTCATGCCGAGAACCATTGCTTCTTCATGAAGCCACTTTATTGCCTGACTAGCAATGGTGGATGCAAACAGACATGTTAAGCTGGAGTATATGTCCTAAAGCAACGCATTTCCTTCAAATAAAAAAACAACGCATGTAAAGACAGGCAGAAAAAACGTCGAAAGATCGTTGACGCGTCGAGGAACCAATTGTTCCGCCAGCCCTGAAGAGAAAGAGCTATGTCTTTTTCTATGATCGCTTCCAGGAACGGTCCCGTTCCAGCATTCCACGGACACAGGTCACGGCCACACCCTCCAGCATAGCAAGAACCCAGGAAGCCACGTTTAACCATCGATTCGTACAAATTCATCCCCCGCTAGCCTCGACTGTTGCTTTCTTCTTCTTCTCAATCCATCAAGAAGATGGATTTAATAAAAGTTATCACAAGACAATAAATAGGAGATAAAAAGTGAACTAAACTCTTAATTTTACATGGTATATGTTGAGTTACATTAGACATTCCTTAAAAGAGAAGTAGTCGCAGCAGACACACCAAAGCAATCAACAGTTCCCTCGGACCACCAAGCTGGAGGTCCCCCTATCAACTTTTGAAGCTGATGCATGTATTATGTATTTCATCTTTCAGCTTTACACGTACATATTTTGTGGCGCACAACCAATCAGCATTGTAGGAATCAACAACCTTGATATATGATGGAAGAAAACAGATTAATATGATTACAGGATTTGTTCAATGAATAATACATAATTCTAGCATCATACAGTTTAATTCAGCGGTGGACACCAGTGCTACACAGGTTTATCAGGTCCATCAGGGTAGAGTACAGCACTTCCAGTGACAGATACCCGAGAAACCTATGCTTCTCAAACTCGGGATTGTCCGTTGACATCTTCCCATCCTCCACTGGGTGATCGATAGTTAGGTACCAAGAAATGCACCCGTAGGCATCGTCTGGGTCAACATGTGCCACCAGGCCAAGTGTCTCTCCTTGGTCAAGATCAAAGTAAAGGTACAGGAAATCTCTTGTCACGTTCATCCCGAGAACCACTGCTTCTTCGTGAAGCCAGTTTATTACCTGGCTTGCAACCTGCAGATGCAAGCAACATGTTATGATGAAGTAGGTGTCAAAGCAGCACATTAAAGACTGCCAGACACTCCATACTATAGCGAGGAAGACAATTTCAGTCAGTGCCTCCACTGTATAGCTAGATCAATAAAAGAGCCTTACTCATCTTGTTCCACTGTATAAAGTGCATTGTACAACAAAGTAGATGTTCTCAGCCTCTGGATTTCTCTTACAGTGTGATGGTATTAACTTCTAAAATAAGGAAGCATGGCAATGATCCTAAACTGTATCATATGTATTCTCTACACCGAAGTCATACTGAACTCATACATTTTGACTAATTAGACACACTATTCGTGCAGATTGATGGACACAGTGGATGGCTGTCACAAGGGAAATACAGTAAAACGAGGTGCAGACACTGAACAATGAACGAACATGCTCTCAATCATAAGACACTTTTCATTTACTAAAATTTGGTTACAATATTAAGTCAAGTGGCTCCTAAACTATCCTGAGTCCCTGACACAAATGATGCTTCAATCTTCTGAATCATAAATACCTCTGACAGTAGTAACGTTAACAAATTAACCTGATACACATCCGGACAAAAGAAAACTCAAGGGTTTCGTCACAAGGTTACCTGCTGCAGAAGCATCGTTGGGAGATCTTCCAAGTCACAGTTGTAACTGTTTATCAAATACCCATCAGAGGGCTTCCTAGTCAATGATCCAGCAATGCTTGGAGATCCTTCACCCAACAAACTTATTTGGCCGTCTTTCAAGATAATCTTTGTATTGAACTGTGACCTGGATTTGTACTTTGGTTCGTATTTATCTGAAGGATTCGTGGGTCGATCAGATGCCAAAATAGGCTGCGGGACTCTTAAGCAGAGAGACCGGGAAGAAGTTCGAGAATGCCATGTAGGAAGAGACCGCAGATGGAGATACGGAACCCTGCTAACCTGCATTAGTGAAAGGAAGTTAGAACAACATTACGATATTTCTCCCTGACCTTCTTCAGAATATTCTCATGAAACATATGTAGCAAGAAAATTTCCAGGCTTTTGGGGTTAAGAAACCCTGAGGCATCCCTTTTTAAAGGCTCCTGCTTTCCATTGGTGGTAGCTAAAACCAAATTCGCAGCATCCTCTGAATTAGTGTGCTCTTCATGGCCTGCCATTTCTGAGTCACTATCATGCCCAGAATCCGCAAGCGAAAGGCACAACAAACTCTCCTGGCCAATCGCTAATTGGAGAAAATCATCACGCATTCCAGTTACGTTAATGCCTTCAGATTGGACAAATGTCTCACGGATCACCATATCAAATACCTACAAAGACATACAGTAAGCTAAGAATAAGGAAAATACCAGAGACCACCCCTCTAGACATGCCTCATGACTATAGCTCCTCTAACCTAAAGTATCCTAATAAATTAGGATATACTATCATAAATATTATGCATATGCAAGTAAAAGTATGATATATTAGCGTAGCCGCATCTAATTATCTATCATGGAGTAGCACACCGAGTTCTAGCGGAAGGTCCACATTCAGAATGACCTTATTTAGCACTGGCCTACTTATTATATGTCAGGGGTATTCACCTGCTGAAAATTAAATACTCACCAAACTTTGGCTGTGAATGATGTTTCTCACTTACATCTATCCATGTTCACCAAGCTATAAGTAGCAAGTTTCATGTTCCGCCCGCACATTTCATTCCATAGAGCATATAGCAACCTTCTCTTTCACTATAGTTAATCTGCGTTTTCATAGGAACACTTCAGATTACGTGTTGGTAGCACTAGCTTATTACATTAAAGCATTGGTGTCAATCACAAGACCAGACATTCGTGGTGATGATGGGGGCAACACCAAAGACATGTAAGAAAAAGTGGGAGTGGGAGGCATCGGGAGTAGTGTCGAGACACGAATGTACCATTGCGCAGCTGGAGTACTAGAAAAGGTTGCTCTTGAACAGCGTCTATCTCCATGAGATGCTCTTCTGGGGAGAAACGGTAAGTTGCGATGAGGGCTGCTGGATGAAGAATGTACACTGATTCATTTGGACACGCTTAAACAAACCCACAGTTAGCTGAAGATGAAATTGCAGCGGCACTACATCAGGTCTGCAGCTGATCGAGTCCTTGACTCACCGTACATATTTTGTGGCGCACAACCAATCAGCATTGTACTAATCAACAGCTTTGAAGTATGACGGAACAAACTAGATTAATATGATTACGGGATTTGTTCAATGAATATTACATGATTTACTAGTAGTACAATTTATCTCAGCGGTGGACACCGGTGCTACACAGGTTTATCGGGCCCATCAGGGCAGAGCAACACTTGCAGAGAGAAATCCCTGCCACGTTCATGCCGAGAACCATTGCTTCTTCATGAAGCCAGTTTATTGCCTGACTAGCAATGGTGGATGCAAACAGACATGTTAAGCTGGAGTATATGTCCTAAAGCAACGCATTTCCTTCAAATAAAAAAGCAACGCATGTAAAGACAGGCAGAAAAAACGTCGAAAGATCGTTGATGCGTCGAGTAACCAATTGTTCCGCCAGCCCTGAAGAGTAAGAGCTATGTCTTTTTCTATGATCCCTTCCAGGAACGGTCCCGTTCCAGCATTCCACGGACGCAGGTCACGGCCACACCCTCCAGCATAGCAAGAACCCAGGAAGCCACGTTTAACCATCGATTCGTACAAATTCATCCCCCGCTAGCCTCGACTGTTGCTTTCTTCTTCTTCTCAATCCATCAAGAAGATGGATTTAATAAAAGTTATCACAAGACAATAAATAGGAGATAAAAAGTGAACTAAACTCTTAATTTTACATGGTATATGTTGAGTTACATTAGACATTCCTTAAAAGAGAAGTAGTCGCAGCAGACACACCAAAGCAATCAACAGTTCCCTCGGACCACCAAGCTGGAGGTCCCCCTATCAACTTTTGAAGCTGATGCATGTATTATGTATTTCATCTTTCAGCTTTACACGTACATATTTTGTGGCGCACAACCAATCAGCATTGTAGGAATCAACAACCTTGATATATGATGGAAGAAAACAGATTAATATGATTACAGGATTTGTTCAATGAATAATACATAATTCTAGCATCATACAGTTTAATTCAGCGGTGGACACCAGTGCTACACAGGTTTATCAGGTCCATCAGGGTAGAGTACAGCACTTCCAGTGACAGATACCCGAGAAACCTACGCTTCTCAAACTCGGGATTGTCCGTTGACATCTTCCCATCCTCCACTGGGTGATCGATAGTTAGGTACCAAGAAATGCACCCGTAGGCATCGTCTGGGTCAACATGTGCCACCAGGCCAAGTGTCTCTCCTTGGTCAAGATCAAAGTAAAGGTACAGGAAATCTCTTGTCACGTTCATCCCGAGAACCACTGCTTCTTCGTGAAGCCAGTTTATTACCTGGCTTGCAACCTGCAGATGCAAGCAACATGTTATGATGAAGTAGGTGTCAAAGCAGCACATTAAAGACTGCCAGACACTCCATACTATAGCGAGGAAGACAATTTCAGTCAGTGCCTCCACTGTATAGCTAGTTCAATATAAGAGCCTTACTCATCTTGTTCCACTGTATAAAGTGCATTGTACAACAAAGTAGATGTTCTCAGCCTCTGGATTTCTCTTACAGTGTGATGGTATTAACTTCTAAAATAAGGAAGCATGGCAATGATCCTAAACTGTATCATATGTATTCTCTACACCGAAGTCATACTGAACTCATACATTTTGACTAATTAGACACACTATTCGTGCAGATTGATGGACACAGTGGATGGTTGTCACAAGGGAAATACACTAAAACGAGGTGCAGACACTGAACAATGAACGAACATTCTCTCAATCATAAGACACTTTTCATTTACTAAAATTTGGTTACAATATTAAGTCAAGTGGCTCCTAAACTATCCTGAGTCCCTGACACAAATGATGCTTCAATCTTCTGAATCATAAATACCTCTGACAGTAGTAACGTTAACAAATTAACCTGATACACATCCGGACAAAAAAATGTTCGTTCACAAATGATGCTTCAATCTTCTAAACTATCCTGAGTCCCTGACACAAATGATGCTTCAATCTTCTAAACTATCTTGTTACCGTTCCCCTTTGCTGTAGGCAGGGGTTTTATGTCTGTGTTGTTCCTAAAACTCTGTAATGTTCCGCTTGAACGCTAGCATTAGGCGGCGATCCTCCACCTTTTGCTTTTTCTTTTGCTTAGTACTGATGTATTTTCGTTATCTTCTGGTAATGAAAATTCGATCCCCCCTGGTGGATCGTTTGGAAAAAAAAATTAACCTGATACACATCCGGACAAAAGAAAACTCAAGGGTTTGATCACAAGGTTACCTGCTGCAGAAGCATCGTTGGGAGGTCTTCCAAGTCACAGTTGTAACTGTTTATCAAATACCCATCAGAGGGCTTCCTAGTCAATGATCCAGCAATGCTTGGAGATCCTTCACCCAACAAACTTATTTGGCCGTCTTTCAAGATAATCTTTGTATTGAACTGTGACCTGGATTTGTACTTTGGTTCGTCTTTATCTGAAGGATTCGTGGGTCGATCAGATGCCAAAATAGGCTGCGGGACTCTTAAGCAGAGAGACCAGGAAGAAGTTCGAGAATGCCATGTAGGAAGAGACCGCAGATGGAGATACGGAACCCTGCTAACCTGCATTAGTGAAAGGAAGTTAGAACAACATTACGATATTTCTCCCTGACCTTCTTCAGAATATTCTCATGAAATGTATGTAGCAAGCAAATTTCCAGACTTTTGGGGTTAAGAAACCCTGAGGCATCCCTTTTTAAAGGCTCCTGCTTTCCATTGGTGGTAGCTAAAACCACATTCGCAGCATCCTCTGAATTAGTGTGCTCTTCACGGCCTGCCATTTCTGAGTCACTATCATGCCCAGAATCCGCAAGCGAAAGGCACAACAAACTCTCCTGGCCAATCGCTAATTGGAGAAAATCATCACGCATTCTAGTTACGTTAATGCCTTCAGATTGGACAAATGTCTCACGGATCACCATATCAAATACCTACAAAGACATACAGTAAGCTAAGAATAAGGAAAATACCAGAGACCACCCCTCTAGACATGCCTCATGACTATAGCTCCTCTAACCTAAAGTATCCTAATAAATTAGGATATACTATTATAAATATTATGCATATGCAAGTAAAAGTATGATATATTAGCGTAGCCGCATCTAATTATCTATCATGGAGTAGCACACCGAGTTCTAGCGGAAGGTCCACATTCAGAATGACCTTACTTAGCACTGGCCTACTTGTTATATGTCAGGGGTATTCACCTGCTGAAAATTAAATACCCACCAAACTTTGGCTGTGAATGATGTTTCTCACTTACATCCATCCATGTTCACCAAGCTATAAGTAGCAAGTTTCATGTTCCGCCCGCACATTTCATTCCATCATGTTCACTGGAGCATATAGCAACCTTCTCTTTCACTATAGTTAATCTGCGTTTTCATAGGAACACTTCAGATTACGTGTTGGTAGCACTAGCTTATTACATTAAAGCATTGGTATCAATCACAAGACCAGACATTCGTGGTGATGATGGGGGCAACACCAAAGACATGTAAGAAAAGGTGGGAGTGGGAGTCATCGGGAGTAGTGTCGAGACACGAATGTAACACTGCGCAGCCAGAGTACTAGAAAAGGTTGCTCTTGAACAGAGTCTATCTCCATGAGATGCTCTTTTGGGGCGAAACGGTAAGTTGCGATGAGGGTTGTTGGATGAAGAATGTACACTGATTCATTTGGGGACGCTTAAACAAACCCACAGTTAGCTGAAGATGAAATTGCAGCGGCACTACATCAGGTCTGCAGCTGATCGAGTCCTTGACTCACCGTACATATTTTGTGGCGCACAACCAATCAGCATTGTAGTGATCAACAGCTTTGAAGTATGACGGAACAAACTAGATTAATATGATTACGGGATTTGTTCAATGAATATTACATGATTTTAGAGTTGTACTAGTACAATTTATCTCAGCGGTGGACACCGGTGCTACACAGGTTTATCGGGCCCATCAGGGCAGAGCACAACACTTGCAGAGAGAAATCCCTGCCCACGTTCATGCCGAGAACCATTGCTTCTTCATGAAGCCAGTTTATTGCCTGACTAGCAATGGTGGATGCAAACAAACATGTTAAGCTGGAGTATATGTCCAAAAGCAACGCATTTCCTTCAAATAAAAAAGCAACGCATGTAAAGACAGGCAGAAAAAACGTCAAAAGATCGTTGACGCGTCGAGGAACCAATTGTTCCGCCAGCCCTGAAGAGAAAGAGCTATGTCTTTTTCTATGATCCCTTCCAGGAACGGTCCCGTTCCAGCATTCCACGGACGCAGGTCACGGCCACACCCTCCAGCATAGCAAGAACCCAGGAAGCCACGTTTAACCATCGATTCGTACAAATTCGTCCCCCACTAGCCTCGACTATTGGCCTCTTCTTCTCAATCCATCAGGGCAAGACAAGAAGATGGATTTAATATCACAAGACAATAAATAGGAGATAAAAAAATGAACTAAACTCTTAATTTTACATGGTAAATGTTGAGTTACATTAGACATTCCTTCAAAGAGAAGTAGTCGCAGCAGACACACCAAAGCAATCAGCAGTTCTCTCGGACCACCAAGCTGGAGCTCCCCCTATCAATTTTTGAAGCTGATGCATGTATTATGTATTTCATCTTTCAGCTTTACACGTACATATTTTGTGGCGCACAACCAATCAGCATTGTAGGAATCAACAACCTTGATATATGATGGAAGAAAACAGAATAATATGATTACAGGATTTGTTCAATGAATACTACATAATTCTACCATCATACAGTTTAATTCAGCGGTGGACACCAGTGCTACACAGGTTTATCAGGTCCATCAGGGTAGAGTAGAGCACTTCCAGTGACAGATACCCGAGAAACCTACGCTTCTCAAACTCGGGATTGTCCGTTGACATCTTCCCATCCTCCACTGGGTGATCGATAGTTAGGTACCAAGAAATGCACCCGTAGGCATCGTCTGGGTCAACATGTGCCACCAGGCCAAGTGTCTCTCCTTGGTCAAGATCAAAGTAAAGGCACAGGAAATCTCTTGTCACGTTCATCCCGAGAACCACTGCTTCTTCGTGAAGCCAGTTTATTACCTGGCTTGCAACCTGCAGATGCAAGCAACATGTTATGATGAAGTAGGTGTCAAAGCAGCACATTAAAGACTGCCAGACACTCCATACTATAGCGAGGAAGACAATTTCAGTCAGTGCCTCCACTGAATAGCTAGTTCAATATAAGAGCCTTACTCGTCTTGTTCTACTGTATAAAGTGATATCAGCCTTGTCCAACAAAGTAGATGTTCTCAGCCTCTGAACTTCTCTTACAGTGTGATGGTATTAACTTCTAAAATAAGGAAGCATGGCAATGATCCTAAAATGTATCACATTTATTCTCTACACCGAAGTCATACTGAACTCACACATTTTGACTAGTTAGACACACTATGCGTGCAGATCGATGGACACAGCAGATGGCTGTCCCAAGGAAAACATAGTAAAACGAGGTGCAGACACTGAACAATGAACGAACATTGCTCTCAATCATAGGACACTTTCATTTAGTACTAAATTTTGGTTACAATATTAAGTCAAGTGGCTCCTAAACTATCCCGAGTCCCTGACCCAAGTGATGCTTCAATCTTCTGAATCATAAATACTTCTGACAGTAGTAACGTTAATAAATTAACCCAATAAGCACCCAGACAAAAGAAAACTCAAGGGTTTTATCACAAGGTTACCTGCTGCAGAAGCATCGTTGGGAGGTCTTCCAAGTCACAGTTGTAACTGTTTATCAAATACCCATCAGAGGGCTTCCTAGTTAATGATCCAGCAATGCTTGGAGATCCTTCACCCAACAAACTTATTTGGCCATCTTTCAAGATAATCTTTGTATTGAACTGTGACCTGGATTTGTACTTCGGTTCGTCTTTATCTGAAGGATTCGTGGGTCGATCAGATGCCAAAATAGGCTGCGGAACTCTTAAGCAGAGAGACCAGGAAGAAGTTCGAGAATGCCATGTAGGAAGAGACCGCAGATGGAGATACGGAACCCTGCTAACCTGCATTAGTGAAAGGAAGTTAGAACGACAATCAGCAATCATGGTACATTGCATTAATAAACAGGAAAAATAGTATAGTTATACCACACTCTCCAGCTCCAGGTGTACTTTGTTTGAAAATATCCTATGAGCCACTGTCATGCAGAAATGACTTAGCAAGCCACAATCATCAGCTGCAGCCTGAGCGGGACTCGGGTAGCGGACAATATTACGATATTTCTCCCTGACTTTCTTAAGAATATTCTCATGAAACATATGTAGCAAGCAAATTTCCAGACTTTTGGGGTTAAGAAACCCTGAGGCATCCCTTTTCAAAGGCTCCTGCTTTCCATTGGTGGTAGCTAATACAAGATTCGCTGCATCCTCTGAATTAGCGTGCTCTTCATGGCCTGCCATTTCTGACTCACTATCATGCCCAGAATCCGTCAGCGAAAGGCACAACAAACTCTCCTGGCCAATTGCTAATTGGAGAAAATCATCACGCATCCCGGTTACGTTAATGCCTTCAGATTGGACAAACGTCTCACGTATCACCATATCAAATACCTACAAAGGCATACACTAAGCTAAGCATAGGGTGGTATAGATAATAAATAAAGGCAAACAGAGAGGGCGTAATTTTTCGCAACAATAATTTTCCATGGACGACTGGTTGGTCAAAAGGATGAGTTTGCAATAATATGTAAGCATTTAGATACCTGCTCCTCAAATATTGACTTGTGGATATTGCGGAGGATGGAATGCGCGTGTTTGACAGACTTATTGACATCATCATCCTCCAAAGTATCAATTTCCTCAGCAGAACTGGTGCTTGAGACACCATTCAGTTTGCAAGCGTAGTTTTCAACACCGTTGGCACCGTCCCCACGAAATTGAAGACTCAAGAAACGACATGACTTTTGGGGAACTTGTACAGATAAAGTACCCAATGAGTCTTGATCAATTGGAATTAAAGCCATCGATGAGAACCGGGGCATCGCTGCCGTGTCTAACTGAGAAGTGTCAATTACATCAAACATGAAGGTTTCACTTCCTGGACCAGTCCCACGCTGCCTCTTAACTTTCCAGTTCTGCTGCAATCTGCCAATCCAATATAACACCGCTTATGGTACAAACATCAGTGAAGTAACCCCGAAGTTCACAGTTCCTGCAACAAGACGAACCTGATTAACGAGCCGTAGAACCTAGCCTCCTTCTGGAACTGCTGCTCCATCGTTTTGGCCGATTGTTTGAAGTACCGCCCCAAATGCTGAAAGGCGCCAACAAATAAAAATTAAGGTTGCAGAAGGAAGCATAGCAAGTCCATGGTGCAAGTTCAAACATGGGCTACTCAAAACATTTTCTATTGCAGTTTATTTCAGTTCCCATTTTCTTACTGCTAAGCTGAGGAATCCCATGAGTTCATTCCATGCTACGGTGCATCTTCTGCTAATTGGATGTAAATGCTCTAATAGTTTGTACTCCAGGGGCTACGGTCGGTAGACCAACATACCCGAAGTTGCTGGAGCTTGGTGGCCGCGGAGACCGCCATGTCGACTAGGACTTCATTGGGCGTCGACTTGGGCTTACTCGCCGTAGCGACGGTCACAGCGTCATTTGCTTCGACCTGCATCATCACGGGGTCCATCATAATCAGGAACATCACAACCGCCGAGATGCCGGGTTCGTATGTACGGATATGCGCAGACCGTGCTGATGAGGTCGAGGACGACGGTGAGCTCCTGCTGCGCCTGCTGCAGGCTCTCCATGAGGCCCTGCCACGGCCACGCCTGCTGGGCGGTCTCCTCCGCGGCCTTCTTGGCCTTCTTGGCGTCCCGCTCGATGACCCAGGAGAAGTCGATGCGCCGGATCGCGGCGAGCCGCTGCTCCTCGCTGCTGGTGTCCCTGCAGCCGCGGATCGGCAGTGTGAGTAGGCGGATTGGATCGAGAAAGGCCGGGAGGAGATAGGGGCGGGTTGGGCGGCTTACGGCGGGTAATGCTCGTTGCCGGCCTCGTCAATGGCTTCGAGGCGCTTGATGGGGAGCTTGTCGAGGTCCAGCCGCACGTCTTCGTCCATGGCCGCCATTTGCCGGAGCTCCTTGAGCGAGCGGTGGGCTAGATCAGGAGGAGGAGGGGGCGGGGGCTTTGCCTGGGGTGTTGGTGGTGACGCAGCCTTGGGTTCCCGGGTCGAGGTCAAGAGTGGTAGGTAGGTTGTAGCCGCCGGCGAGCGGCGAGCGGTGGCCGGCGGGATTGGGCGGCGAGCGGAGGCAGGAAGAGAGATGCGAGAGAGGGTTTGGGTTTGCGGTGGTAGTGGGGACTGGGGTCGGGCCGGGCCGGGCCCTCAATAAGTCAATTGATCAAGCCAACTGGGCCTGGCCCATCAGATGGATCATTTGGCAAGATAAACTAACGAGGTTACTAAAAAAAGATAAACCTGCTCAAAAAAAAAACTAAAAAAAGATAAACTAACGAGGCTCCAAGAAAAAATAAAAACAAAAAATATGAGCTGAGATTTAAGCTCGGCTGTAAGAACACTCAAATTCAAATGCTTTCAGTTGATTTAAACTTGAACATCAAAAGTTCCATTTTGTACTCCCAACACCTAGGCGATGAAACTAGCACGACAAATCTTGCTCCAACATAAAGAACAAACATATCGTGAGCCATGACAGTTAAATCTTGTTCTTGGACGCTTAGGACTTAGGAGATGAAACCGGCATGATACATCTTTGCTCCAACATAAAGAACAAACGTATCATGAGCCATGATGTGCGGTCGCGGTTCAAGTGTGTATGTTTATCTTGTTGGGCGTTCGGTTCTATCACATGATTAATTGTTGTTTCTTCTTGTTAAAAAAAATAAATGAAGATTATTGTTTGTTTGGCGGAGACAAACCGTATATATACAAAAAGAGTCGACTCTAGGGTTTAGAGTTCAGGGTTGGTTACAAAGAGAAAGGCTCTCAAGAAAACTTAAGTTTGAATGTACTTTTAACCATGACTGGATAATATGGAAAGTGCTAAAGGTGTTGCTTCACCTTGGTTCTTGGCTTGTATAGAAAAATATTCGAGTAATTGATTAGAGTTTAAATATAATCTACCCTTATTTGAATAACTTTATTTATTTTAAGAAACCCTAATTCTATACTTGTACTAACATTTGACCAAAGAAATGCGCAATAAGAACATAAATCCGAGGCCATCAAGTCGGGGAGAAACCCAAATTAAGGAAAAATGTGCCATGTCCTCATATCAATCATCCAGCTTTGCCTGACTATTGATTACTTTGCATATTGCCCCATCCAATGATATAAAACATCACCATTCTTCTTGCACGTCATATATTAAATATACTATTGATACAATTTGGGGAAATCTTATTGTGTGGACCCAAACTTCATACTTCAGTATACCTCACAGTGGCCTCATTAATTAGGCTAGTCATAGTGCTAGTATCATAGCTAGTATCATGCACATTGGTCCCACAAAAATGCTGATGTGGCAGCTAATTAAGGAGGAGAGAGGAGATTAGAGTAACATAGGTAGATACTGTATCATAGCGCATGTTACGAGAAAAGTTAATGCCAAACAAATCTTGTGCACAAAATTGCATTGAGATTCTAAAAAGCAATAAATATAGCATGACTATGATACTACTTCATGATACTAACCACTATAGAGATAGTATCATACACAAGTATCATATGCATGATACTACTACATGATACTTACCACTATGACCAGCCTTAGGGAAACACTTAGCACCATATATCCCATCTATTATGACGATCAAAATATGATGACCGACAAGCATATTAATATTTGGATGCAAGGTTTAAGTGACCACTCGGGGTATATTCAAATGTGTAGCCTTGGCTTAGCCTGCTTAGTGTTCCGTCCCATGATTGATTAAGTGTTGTTTTCTTCTTGCAAAGAAGAAAGAAACAAAGATTATTGTTTGTTTGAAGGAGGGAAACCAGCCGAATTCAGTTTGGCTCTCGGGTGCGTATGCTCTCTCTAACAAAAAAATATTTTAAAATATTGTAAAAAACTTTAAAAAAATCTACATGTACATCTTCATAATATATGTGCATTCGTCAAGTTTCACGAGAAACCAATATTTTTGTGATCTATGTAAAAAAGAGAAAATTTATCTTTCGAAAAATCTTATTTTTAGCATTGAATTTTGTCTTTTTTACACACGCCACATGACAAGTCGACTTTTTAATGAAATGATTTTCTGAGTGTGAGTTTAGGTTTACAAAGACCAAAAAACTGGCGAGACAACTTATGCTTGAATCATTGAATGTACTTTTGGCCATCAGTCTAAATTATATGAAAGCTGCTAAAGGTGCTATTTCACCTTGGCCCTTGATCTGTATAGAAACTTATTTGTTTAACGCAATTACATTTCAAGAAATTTACCCTAATTTTAATATTTTTTATTTGTTTTGTGGAATCCTAATTGTATACTTGCACCAACTTTTGGCGACAGAGACGCGCAAGGAGCACATAAAATCCCCGACCCGCGGTCAGTGAGAAACCAATAAGAACAAAAAAGTTGACACATCCTTAGATCAAACATCTAGCTTTGCGTGACTATTTATTACATTCACTATTACCCATCCGATAAGATAAACACCGCCATCTTTCTTCTTTCACATCATATAACGACTCTATGTTCTAGAGTTCAGGGTTACAACAACGACTAAAACGCTCGCAAGACAACTTTTGACCATGACTATGATATGGAACAGCTGAAGGTGCTACTTCAGCTTGTTTTTTTATTTGTACAAAAACATATTTCTGTAAATTGTATTAGAGTTCAACAAAATCTACCCTAATTTAAATACTACTAGGTTTCCTTTATTTTGCAGGAACCCTTATTATATACTTATTATGTCAAAATCCAGCGGTAGATAAAGACGCGGAAGAAACACATAAATCCACAGCCTTCAGACCGGTGAGAAACCCAAACGAAAAATAAAAAAAAGTGACAGATCCTCAGAACAAACATCTAAATTTGCCTGAATATACGAACTGTTGCAAATGTAGGATACTATTAGCATGCAGGCACGCTGCCCTCCTCTGAATTTACCTGCTCGCATCTCCGTCTCACACAATACATGTTAAGACGCTCGCAGAAAAAGGAAGATGCATTGAAAAGTATCTTCAAAATCACATGACTGCCTGTCCTCCAGGAAAGATAACTCGAAAAGTACAAATAAAAACATTACTAGTGGACAACACAAGCATCAGGGAGATCTCTTATTTTTTTCTTATCAGATGCTGAATTTGATTGGATATCACAATCACATTCAGTTCTCCCAGACCAATGCATAACATATAGAGGCGGCAACCACATGGCACTACAGAAAACACGCGATTATCATGGAACTGCGATTTTGGATGTCCAATGCACAAAAGCAATGACACGACAAAGTCTACCATTCACATTTGTTCCATAGCTGCCGAACTAGCCAATAGATCCAATGTACCATAAACTGAAAATAAGCAGTTCTAATGAAGAAAAGACATCCAGCATTGAGAATAAGTTTTCACTAACTACAGAAGCCAACCAGAGCGTCGAAAACATAGAACAGGGCCTACTGAGGAGGCATCGCAGAGCTAGAAGGCCCAGCTTGCTTATTGTTGATCTTCGACAAGAGCCGCTGCATCTCACCAAGAAGAAATGGCGGGGCAGGCTTACCAGCCAGGGATGAGATCATGTTCTCGACATTTTTCTTCATGTCCGCAACGCCGATCGGAGGTCTCAGAGCAGGTGGAGGTGCAGGTGCAGGGACGCTCGGCGTGAATGGGGGGAGATAGTTGAGTACCTTCAGGGTGGCAAATGGAGGGCCAAACAGGCCGAAGATACCAGGAGTTTCACGCCTGGCATACACTGCGTCAGCTTCGGCGCTTTTCCCAAACACAACACGTGCACCGCGGATGTCTTCTAAGATGCCAGACAGAGGCTCGATCAGGATGCCAAACTTGCTAAATGCGGAGAGTAGTTCCTCTTTGGAAGGAAGAATGACACCATCTGAGAACTGCAACACAATTTCCACTGGATTTGAAAAGTACTGTGGAGCTTTCTTATTCCTTCTCTTAGGAGTGGAATTAGGTGAATCTGAGCAGGTCCCATTGGTAGAAATTGCAATAGCATGATTTGCAATGGCTTCACCAGTAGTCTTCTGCTGGCTAGTCTGTTCACCCTTTTGACTCTCAGCTTTAAACACATGGTTTGTTGCAGTGACATTTGTTCCAGTAATGATGTCATCAACTTCCCTATACATTTCTGGCATCATTGCCCCCAGGGAAGGATAAGGTTCTTGGACTGCACGCACTTCTACATTTCCATTATTTGTATATCCATATGCCGGCTGGGATACGCCTCCATGGATAGGAAGAAACCCACTTCTAACAGCCACGTCTGCCACAACACCTTGGACTGTACTCACTTCTACATCTGCATTATTTGTATTTTCATCTGCAGTCTGAGATATGCCTCCATCCTCAGCAAGCAAACCACTTATAACAGGCAGATCTGTCGCAACACCCTGTTCATTTGAATCTACAGGAATATTAGTTTCCAATCCCATTGCTTCCATCTGGACACTTGCGATAGGCATATCCACAATACCACTTTGCACATTCATATCTACCTGAATACCCATTCCAGCCTTTGTTTCTTCTCCCTGGACACTTTTGGCAGCCAGATCAGCAACAACATTGTCCACATTTGTATGGGTTCCCAGCTGCGTTGCTTCAACAGTCACTGGTGTCTTCACAACAGATGCACCATCTGCTTGGTCCTGCTCCTCACCTGATTTCGTCCCTCCCGACATTGCAGCTGGAACAGGACTCTTAAGTTCCAACTTGTTCTGATCGAGAACCCCAACTCCCATGCCTGCACCACTTCCTGATGTCATTTGGCTTATTAGATCTCCTGCCCTCACTTGCCTGATAGGGATAGCAGGAGTAATTACTAAGCCAGAGTCGAGGATGGCTGTCGGAGAGGTTTTCTTCATCCTCTTCCTCTTGATAGGAGAAGTCCCACTTCCATCTTGATCTTTCTTCTTTCTGCCCCTCTTCAATACAGCCTTTCCTTGTTCAGCAGCAGTAGCACATGAATGGGGAACCAAACCAGTACCATCCACACTGGCGTCGGCAGAAACATTCTCCGCTGGAAGTTCAGGAGTAGCCTTAGGGGAGGTTTCCTCCACCTTCTTCTTCGTCTTGACAGAAGAAGCACCACTCTCATCTTGATCCTTCTTCTTTCTGCCCCTCTTCCTTACAGCCTTCCCTTGTTCAGGAGCAGCAGCTGAATCAGAACCCAAAGCAGCAACATCGGCAGCACCATCTTCTGCAACAGCATTCTCCGCGGGGAAATCAAGCATATCCATAGGAGAACCTTCCTCAATCTTCTTCTTCCTCCTGGTAGAAGAACGGGCAGCCGCAACATCATCCTTCTTCCTGCTCCTCTCCAACACACTCTTCCCAAGCTTCACAGCAGCAGCAGGGTCGGAGACCAACCCAGCAACATCTACACCAGCGAATGTTTTGGTTCTAAGCGAGCCAAGGAACCGCTCTGCCGCCTCGGGGAGCTGGGTGTCATGGAAGAAGCCTACCCCGAGGCTACGCAGCAGCTCCAGGACCTCCCCCACGTCAACATTGTCCGGCACCGCCTTCTTCTCCTTCTTGGTGGAACCCGGCGGCGCCTCCTTGGGCGAATCAGCCAGCTTCTCGTCGAGGGCAGAGGCCGAGATCAGATCGGTGTACGGCGGCGACAGGTACTTGCTCTTCTTCCGCATCCGGCCCGTGGACAGCGGTGCGGCGTCGGTGCCGGCGCTCTCGTTCTTCTGGTCGTGGGCGTCATGCTCCTCTGAATCCGCAAGGTGCTTGCTTTTCTTCCGCGTCCGCCCCGTGGACGGCGCTTTGACATCGCTGTCGTTCTTGTGGTCGTCGGCGTCCTCCTCCCCTGCATCCGACTCCTCCTCCTTGGGAGGGGCTTCTTTGCGCCGCGGGCGTCCCTTGCGCTTTGCTCGCGCGGGAGTCTTGGGCGGCGGCATCTCGAACTCCTTGTCGGAGTCCTCATCGGCAGCGGCAGCGGCAGCGGCAGCATCTGCATCTTCGGGCGGGTCGGTGAGGTCGTCGAGGTCAACCTTGTCGGCGAGGTCCTGGAGCGAGCGGCGCTGGTAGCGCGGCCCGGCGCCGGCTGGAGCCCATCCCCGCGCGAGCGCGCGGGTCCAGCTCTTGAGCTTGGCGCTGTCGAGGAGGCCGACGGCGGGGGCGTCGAGCGCGGCCCGGCGGAGGGAGGCGAGGAACTCGGACGGGGACAGGTTGGCGACCCCGCCGACGACGACGGCGGCGTCCTCGGCCGGTGGAGCGGGGGCAGGAGGGGAGGCGCAGGCGCAGGTGAGGTCGGTGCAGAGGAGCGCGACGGCGGCGGCGTGGGCCAGCTCGAGGGCGCCGAGGAAGGCGGGCGCGGCGCTGGCCCGCGCCATCTTGTCGGCGGCCCGGTCCGCGAAGCGCCGGAGGCCGGTGGCGGGGCGGGGGTCGTCGTTGTCGTCGCCGAAGAAGGAGACGGGGGCGTTCTTGGCGGAGAGGGGGCTGGTGGAGAGCAGGCGGGCGGGCCACCAGTGGTGGCGGGCCTTGGTCCTGGCCCAGACGAGCTCGCCGGCGGCTAGGGTTTGCGGGTCGGGGTCCGGGGTTGCCATCGCGGGGTTTGGGGGCGGTGGAATAATGGGCAGGAGGTGGGGTGGGGTTTTGTGGGCGGATCGGTCGGGGTGGATTTGGAAGGGCGTGAATAGCGGCTGCGGAAGCGGAAGAGGGGGCGGCGGGGCGGGGCGGGGTAGGTTTGGTGTAGGCTGGGAGGGCGGAGAGAGCGGGTTCTTCTCCGGGTCCGGTGGCCGGAAGCCTCCCGGCGGCGGCGGCGGCGCGGTGGGGGGTTGGGTGGCTGGGGGCGCGCGCGGTGTCACGGCATCGGTGTGAGTGTGGGGTGGCTGGCTGGGGAGTGGAGTGGCGGACAGAGTGGTACTTTGAGGACAGTGGAGAGTGTGGAGCTAGGCAGGGCGCTTCACGCCACGCATAGTGTTGGGAAACGGACTGGGGGATGGGGACAAGGGATAGAGCGCCGGATGGCTGGAATCAGACGGCGTATGCCGAGATGGCGTCTTCTCCGCCTTGACTCGGGCGTCGAGCGGCGCACCACCTGGACGGGACGGGCGGCGGACCGCACGGTGGAGCGCCTTCTACCTACCCACTACGTTAATCATCGCCACTAATGCAATATCTCGAGATTTACACGACTTTTATTGCCCTAATATTATTGAGCGTGACTATTTCTCAGTCGGCTGATAGCTAACTCCGTTCTCAGTCAGATGATGTTATTAAAACTCAGTTACAACTTATTTAGAGCAAGTACAATAAGTCCTAGTCAGCTGGCTATAACGATTATAATAATATACTCATGCTTAGTTGGAGGAGAGAGAGGAGGAGAGAGAAGAGGAGTGGGCTCTAATGCAAGAGCCAGCTTTAGCACGTGCTCCTAGGCACTTTGTGAGAGTGAAATGTGGGCCATCCATTGATAAAGTAGTACATGATTATAGCTCACTATTATACATGTTGGCTCTATGTTAGCTACAGATGACATGGCACATGGCTTATAGCCAGCAGTTGGCTATACTATTAAACTTGCTCTTAGCAACTAATTACTGTCACAAATCACGATGCAAATCAAATGATGTAACATTTATCTGAACACAAAGTTAGTTCTCGGCTAGCAAATCCCTATATATATTTATTCACATTAATCAAATGTGAATTTATGGAGCTTTATTGATTTTAATTACTCGATATGATTATAATCAATCAATAGAGTGTCACTAGGAACCTTCCTAAGACTCCCTTTATGAGTCTATAAAGTCGTGGCTTGGACGAATCTATTAACTATGGCAAGAGTTTGTGTCAATCACGTCACTAATTTTCGAGTTTTCGAAACTACCTTGTACCCTTGGGTAAAACGGGCATATTTTTCGCATACGAACTCCGTTTGGGCATTCTTTACGTAAAATTAAACTTCTGCAAATTCTCCACGACTTCTATCGCTAGCACTATTTCCGTTTGAGGCCATCTTCGGGTCTCTTTAGGCCGATCTTTAAAAAGTGTCATGTAGGGACAGATTTCAAGAAACTCCAGATTTCACATAATGACCGGTTTCCTTCCATGTTTGCCTATTTCCTACAAAACAAAGTTTAAAACAAGAACTTGTGCACTTTTACAACTATTAATAGCTTGGTCCCAATAAATGTAATAAAGTTGTAATATAATAAGGATTTTAGTACGATAAAATACAAAATTCATGTATGCATTTTACATGCATCAATCTCAAGTCCAATTTACAGCAAACAAGGGAATTATTAATACGTAATGTCCAACCACCACATTTAGCTCTAAGGTCCCCATAATAATACCCTCGTTTATTAACTATGAATTAATACAACATGTTCTCTAAGACTTGGGATTCGGTTTCTGTCAATCTCTGCTTATCCCTCATCTTATCAATGCAACAGTGACAACCTTCTGCATCCCCCAATATATGTGTGCACTCATATAACATATGTACTTGTATGCAACCAACAACAAACTATATCGCAATTGCTAAGAATAAGTCACTACTCAAACATCAACATAGAGATACAATAGACATAGAAAAACAATATATTGCATCATGCATCATGTTTGCCAAGAGATTACAGTGGGGATGATGGGGAGTTGTTGTAGATGGTGATGGAGATGAGCCTCCCTTGGGAGCGAGGCGGCGCCGGCATGGAGAAGGCGGCGGCGGCTGCCCTAGGGGCGGAGGCCCCTTGCCCCTTCTTCTTCTTTGGTCATGGTGTTGATCTTTAGAAGCTTCTTGATAAGGGGATCCTAATAGATCCTCCTACGATCTTTGCCCGATCTTTCACAGCGAGCACCCGGGTAGATAGATACCTCCAATTACGCGCGAAACACAACCTGAAGTAGGGGATAAATCCAGCAAGCAACATGATGGAGATCACCACGCCTCAAGACCGAATCACGACAATCCTTGATGAACACAAGAACCTCCGCAACAACTGTAATAGATAAACGGCGGCGCCATTCCCAGAGGGATGCTTCACCAAGCACACACGCGATAGCGTCTAAACTTAACTCAAACAAGTTCTAACCCTAAAACCTAGCCGTCCCAACCCTTATATGAGGGGGTTGGCCGGCCAGCTGATGATCCACAAGTATAGGGGATCGCAACAGTCTTCGAGGGAAGTAAAACCCAATTTATTGATTCGACACAAGGGGAGCCAAAAATATTTGTAAGTCTTAACAGCGGAGTTGTCAATTCAGCTGCACCTGGAAACAGACTTGCTCGCAAGAGTTTATCGGTAGCAACAGCTTTATAACGATAGCGATAGTGAAATATAAGCGATAGAGCAACAAAGACAGCAGTAGTGATTATAGTAAACGAGCAGGATTAAAATACTCGTAGGCACAGGGATGGATGAATAGGCGCTGCATGGATAAGAGAACTCATGTAACAATCAAGGTAGGGCATTTGCAGATAGTAATAAAACAGTATCCAAGTACTAAACAATTATAGGCATGTGTTCCATATATAGTCGTACGTGCTCGCAATGAGAAACTTGCACAACATCTTTTGTCCTACCAGCCGGTGGCAGCCGGGTCTCTAGGGAATCTACTTGGTAATTAAGGTACTCCTTTTAATAGAGCACCGGAGCAAAGCATTAACACTCCGTGAACACATGGGATCCTCATATCACCACCTTCCCCTCCGGTTGTCCCAATTTCTGTCACTTTGGGGCCTCAGGTTCCGGACAGCAATATGTGTATACAACTTGCAGGTATGATCATAAAACAATGAATATCATCATGAAACAATAACATGTTCAGATCTGTGATCATGGCACTCGGGCCCTAGTGACAAGCATTAAGCATAACAAGTTGCAACAATATCATAAAAGTACCAACAACGGATACTAGACACTATGCCCTAACAATCTTATGACTATTACATGATCAATCTCATCCAATTCCTACCATCCTCTTCAGCCTACAGCGGAGGAATTACTCACACATGGATGGGGGAAGCATGGATGGTCGATGGAGAGGCGTCGGTGGTGATGATGGCGATGATCTCCTCCAATTCCCCGTCCCGGCGGAGTGCCAGAACGGAGTTTCTGGTCCCGAGACGGAGTTTCGCGATGGCGGCGGTGTTCTAGATGTCTTCTGGCAATTTCGTCTAACTCCCGTGCGTTTTTAGGTCAAAACCCTTAAGTAGTCGAAAGGGGGGCGTCGGAAGCTGGCCGAGGCGCTGCCACCATAGGCCGGCGCGGCCCAGGGGCCCACCGCGCCGCCTTGTGGGGTGGGCGCCTCGTGGCCCCCCTCCTTCTGGTCTTCTGGCTCCGTTAATCTTCTCGTGAAAATAGGCCCATTGGAATTAATCCCGGGGATTTTCCCGAAAGTTGAGTTTCGCACAAAAACAAGACACCAGGGCAATTATGCTGAAAACAGCGTTAGTCCGTGTTAGTTGTATCCAAAATACACAAATTAGAGGCAAAACAATAGCAAAAGTGTTCGGGAAAGTAGATACGTTTTGGACGTATCACCAGCCCTAGTGGGCCTCTCTACCTTAGTTTGGACATGCCCAAACCAAACTGACTCGACTCAATAAAATCCCTAATTAGCCCACATATGACCATACATATAAAATATGATAACTAAGATAACTAGCTAGGTGGAGTCCTGAAATTGGGCTTCACTCGGCCTTCATGCCCGTATCATCCTCCCCACCTTCAAGAAGCGTTGTCCCCAACGCGTGAGGGTCTTTTGGAAAAGGTGACGTGATATGAACATCACACGTCCGCGCCGTCTTCAAGTCTTGCCTGCCTACCACACCACACCACATCCTCCCTCTCGGCGTGCTTGACTTGATACAGCACTTGGCGCCTCCTTTCTTCTCCACATGAATTTGGACTTATGCGCCAATACCTTCTTCTCTTGATGGAACCCTGTGTTGCTGAATATGAACTTTCTTTGTGCCACCCTGCAAACGAGTAATGTCTAGGCCACAAAGTTGTCGAACACGACCATCATTGCTTCTATGCATCCGTGGTGTCGCGGAAAACTGGACTGCAGTACTCCTAGCACGGTAGTGCCGCTGCCCACTATCTCCACTGACGCACTCGCCTCTCACTCCTCCCACGCGCATCTGCGTCGTATGTACTGAAACACCATCAGCACAAACATCACCAGTCTGTATACTGGCATCAACACAAACTGGAATTGTAGCACATGCTGCAACATCTTCATCAACAATAGGATTAGCTTCATCCGGCTTGTCACCAACAAGAACTGGCTTGTCATCTACAGGTATGGCTGAAACATCACCAACATTGACGCTTGGAACATCATGCACCTCATGTCGCAGTTTAGGCTTGTGCAACTTCTCCTTGCGTATCACCAACTCCACATCGGACTTGATATGACCATCACCCATAGGCTTTAAAGTCCGTTGTTTGCCACCATGCATAAAAGAATATGTATTTGCTCTCCCAGCATGTGTCACATTACGATCATACTGCCATGGACGCCCAAGTAGCAATCCAAACACCTCCAATGGCAACACATCGCACTCTATCTCATCAACATAATCATCAACTGCAAATGGCACACGCACCTTATGAGTAATCTTCAGCATACCGCATCTATTCAACCACTCAACACGTTTAGGTTAACGAAGACGCCACGTAGACAACCCCAATGCTACCACCATCGCCTTGCTTATGCCATTAGTACAACTACCACCATCAATCATCAATTTGCAAGCCTTGCCCTTTATAATGCACTGAGTTTGAAATAAACTCCATCGCTGAACCTTGTCAATTGTCTTTCAAGCATCACCGTGTACCTTCTTAAGTTGCATATTCAGCCGGCTCAATGGTACATCCTCCTCCATAGTCACAGTAGTGCCCATGGTATCAGAGCCAGGTTCCTTCTCCTGTGAATATATCACCTCACCCTCAGTGACGTACTGTCGGTACTGGATCAACCTCCTGAATAGGAATTATGCACTTGCTAACTTCCTCTATTGCATGCACAATTCCGGACGGCTACTCACTTGCCTCCATATATGGTAACACGAAACCATCATGAAGAATTTTTTTGAAGTCCTCCCAAGTACAAGAAATTCTCCTCTTTCAACCGCATCACACCACCAATTGTCTAACTCCTCGTCCACAAGCCGATGAGCAAGGACATACGCATCATACCCACTGAAATTTCCATTGTATCTGCGACATCGATTGAAACCCAGTTCCATGTTCTTTTCTCAATCTTCATACTCCTCAACTGTCGCCAAATGGTGTAGATACCAACGAAGTTTGGATGCATGACGTTGTATTCCCAGCCTAATGTCAAGATAATCATTGAAAACAACACTTGACTTCTTCCACGCGAACACCGTATGCCATAAACATCGTCTGGAAACGAATCCGTCGCGAAAGACTGCTGAATGGCCAGCCTGGATAGCTGAGTCGTCGGTCTGGAAGCTGGTTGCGCCGACCTGGGAACCGGATGGTCCGGCCAGGGAGCCGGTTGGGCCGGCCTAGGCACCGGCTGGTCCCGCCTAGGGGCCGGTCTGGCAGGGGTGGGCACCGGGCGGATGGGCGAAGCCCCCTGGATATCGCCCCGGTGGGCACCGGCGTACAGGCCGGTTTTTCCCGGGCCGGCCGGTGGTGGGGCCGGTCTGGCTGGGCCTGGGGCTGGGTGAGCCGGTGGTGGGGCCGGTGTGCCGAGCCGTGCACCGGATGCTGTCCGAAACTGCATTTTCTTCCCGATTCCAAACCTCGAAATTCACGATCCTGCCAGCAAAAACAACACAAGACGGTGGAAAAACTATGCCCCAACAGCACAAAACTTCCTCCATCTCAACCTCCTTCAACCTTGAGCCAATATCCTCCGATGCAAACCGATCCAATGAGATCGATCAACAAAAACTCGCCGTGAGCAACCCAGAAATCTGATACCACATGATAAGGGGATCCCAGCATATCCTCCTAAGGTGTTTGCCCGATCTTTCACAGCGAGAACCCGGGTAGATAGATACCTCCAATTACGCGCGGAACACAACCTGAAGTAGGGGATAAATCCAGCAAGCAACATGATGGAGATCACCACGCCTCAAGACCAAAGCACGACAATCCTTGATGAAACAAGAACCTCCACAACAACTGTAATAGATAAACGGCGGCACCGTCCCCGGAGGGATGCTTCACCAAGCACACACGCGATAGCGTCTAAACTTAACTCAAACTAGTTCTAACCCTAAAACCTGGCCGTCCCAACCCTTATATGAGGGGGTTGGCCGGCCAGCCCTACTGGGCCTCTCTACCTTGGTTTGGACAGGCCCATACCAAACTAACTCAACTCAATAAAATCTCTAATTGGCCCACATATGACCATAGAGATAAAATATGATAACTAAGATAACTAGCTAGGTGGAGTCCTGAAATTGGGCTTCACCTCGGCCTTCATGCCCGTATCACTTCTCCCCCTCCTTGGCGGCTTCCAAGGAGAAGGGTTTTCGTGTCTATCGGTGGCTTACTCTAGGAATAGGATTTCCCCTCAATATATGCAGGTATAGATGCAATTTAGGCCATGAAATTGATGTCACTTTGATCTAAGTGCTCTTTGGCACCTCTAGAACCTTCCTAGGAATCCCCACTGTTCTTTATGGGTCCATAAAGTCGTGGATTGTCCTAAATCCCCAACTATGGAAGCAGTCTAAGTCAATCACGAAACGTATTTTCGGAGTCCAGAAACTGCCTCGATCTATCCTCCACAATAATATGGCTCTTAGGGGGGGCATTGATGGCGTGTATTTCACACGTTCGTTGGGCAACCCCAAGAGGAAGGTATGATGCGCACAGCAGCAAGTTTTCCCTCAGAAAGAAACCAAGGTTTATCGAACCGGGAGGAGCCAAGAAGCACGTTGAAGGTTGATGGCGGCGAGATGTAGTGCGGCGCAACACCGGGGATTCCGGCGCCAACGTGGAACCCGCACAACACAACCAAAGTACTTTGCCCCAACGAAACAGAGTGAGGTTGTCAATCTCACCGGCTTGCTGTAACAAAGAGTTAACCGTATTGTGTGGAAGATGATTGTTTGCGGAAAACGAGTAGAACAAGTATTGCAGTAGATTGTATTTCGAGTAAAGAGAATTGGACCGGGGTCCACAGTTCACTAGAGGTGTCTCTCCCATAAGACGAACAAGCATGTTGGGTGAACAAATTACAGTTGGGCAATTGACAAATAAAGAGAGCATGACAATGCACATACATATCATGATGAGTATAGTGAGATTTAATTGGGCATTACGACAAAGTACATAGACCGCCATCCAACTGCATCTATGCCTAAAAAGTCCACCTTCAGGTTATCATCCGAACCCCTTCCAGTATTAAGTTGCAAGCAACAGACAATTGCATTAAGTATGGTGCGTAATGTAATCAACAACTACATCCTTAGACATAGCATCAATGTTTTATCCCTAGTGGCAACGAGCACAACACAACCTTAGAACTTTACGTCACTTGTCCCAGTGTCAATGCGGGCATGAACCCACTATCGAGCATAAGTACTCCCTCTTGGAGTTACAAGCATCTACTTGGCCGGAGCATCTACTAGTAACGGAGAGCATGCAAGATCATAAACAACACATAAGCATAACTTTGATAATCAACATAACAAGTATTCTCTATTCATCGGATCCCAACAAACGCAACATATAGAATTACGGATAGATGATCTTGATCATGTTAGGCAGCTCACAAGATCCGACAATGATAGCACAATGGGGAGAAGACAACCATCTAGCTACTGCTATGGACCCATAGTCCGAGGGGTAGACTACTCACACATCACACCGGAGGCGACCATGGCGGCGTAGAGTCCTCCGGGAGATGATTCCCCTCTCCGGCAGGGTGCCGGAGGCGATCTCCTGGATCCCCCGAGATGGGATCGGCGGCGGCGGCGTCTCCGGAAGGTTTTCCGTATCGTGGTTCTCGGTGCCGGGGTTTTCGTCACGGAGGCTATTTGTAGGCGGAAGGGCGGAGTCGGGGGCCGGACGAGGGGGCCACACCATAGGGCGGCGCGGGCCCCCCGGGCCGCGCCGCCACGTGGTGTCGCCACCTCGTGGCCCCACTTCGTGTGTTCTTCGGTCTTCCGGAAGCTCCGTGGAAAAATAGGCCCCCGGGCTTTGATTTCGTCCAATTCCGAGAATATTTCCTTACTAGGATTTACGAAACCAAAAACAGCAGAAAACGACAAGCGGCACTTCGGCATCTTGTTAATAGGTTAGTTCCAGAAAATGCACGAATATGACATAAAGTGTGCATAAAACATGTAGATAACATCAATAATGTGGCATGGAACATAAGAAATTATCGATACGTCGGAGACGTATCGGCATCCCCAAGCTTAGTTACTGCTCGTCCCGAGCAGGTAAAACGATAACACAGATAATTTCTGGAGTGACATGCCATCATAATCTTGATCATACTATTTGTAAAGCTTATGTAGTGAATGCAGCGATCAAAACAATGTGTATGACATGAGTAAACAAGTGAATCATATAGCAAAGACTTTTCATGAATAGCACTTCAAGACAAGCATCAATAAGTCTTGCATAAGAGTTAACTCATAAAGCAATAATTCAAAGTAAAGGCATTGAAGCAACACAAACGAAGATTAAGTTTCAGCGGTTGCTTTCAACTTGTAACATGTATATCTCATGGATATTGTCAACATAGAGTAATATAATAAGTGCAATAAGCAAGTATGTAGGAATCAATGCACAGTTCACACAAGTGTTTGCTTCTTGAGGTGGAGAGAAATAGGTGAACAGACTCAACATTGAAAGTAAAAGAATGGTCCTCATAGAGGAAAAGCATCGATTGCTATATTTGTGCTAGAGCTTTGATTTTGAAAACATGAAACAATTTTGTCAACGGTAGTAATAAAGCATATGCATCATGTAAATTATATCTTATAAGTTGCAAGCCTCATGCATAGTGTACTAATAGTGCCCGCACCTTGTCCTAATTAGCTTGGACTACCTGGATTATCACCGCAATACATATGCTTTAACCAAGTATCACAAAGGGGTACCTCTATGCCGCTCGTACAAAGGTCTAAGGAGAAAGCTCGCATTTGGATTTCTCGCTTTTGATTATTCTCAACTTAGACATCCATACCGGGACAACATAGACAACAGATAATGGACTCCTCTTTTAATGCTTAAAGCATTCAACAACAATTAATTCTTTTCTCATTAGAGATTTGAGGATGTTTGTCCAAAACTGAAAATTCCACCATGGAACATGGCTTCGGTTAGCGGCCCAATGTTCTTCTCTCACAATATGCATGCTCAAACCATTCAACTCGAGTAGATCGCCCTTACTTCGGACAAGACGAACATGCATAGCAACTCACATGAAATTCAACAATGAGTTGATGGCGTTCCCCGGTAAACATGGTTATCGCACAACAAGCAACTTAATAAGAGATAAAGTGCATAATTACATATTCAATACCACAATAGTTTTTAAGCTATTTGTCCCATGAGCTATATATTGCAAAGGTGAATGATGGAATTTTAAAGGTAGCACTCAAGCAATTTACTTTGGAATGGCGGAAAATACCATGTAGCATAGGTAGGTATGGTGGACACAAATGGCATAGTGGTTGGCTCAAGTATTTTGGATGCATGAGAAGTATTCCCTCTCGATACAAGGTTTAGGCTAGCAAGGCTTATTTGAAACAAACACAAGGATGAACCGGTGCAGCAAAACTCACATAAAAGACATATTGAAAACATTATAAGACTCTACACCATCTTCCTTGTTGTTCAAACTCAATACTAGAAATTATCTAGACCTTAGAGAAACCAAATATGCAAACCAAATTTTAGCATGCTCTATGTATTTCTTCATTAATGGGTGCAAAGCATATGATGCAAGAGCTTAAACATGAGCACAACAATTGCCAAGTATCACATTACCCAAAACATTTATAGCAATTACTACATGTATCATTTTCCAATTCCAACCATATAACAATTTAACGAAGGAGAAACTTCGCCATGAATACTATGAGTAGAAACCAAGGACATACTTGTCCATATGCTACAGCGGAGCGTGTATCTCTCCCATAAAGTGAATGCTAGGATCCATTTTATTCAAACAAAACAAAAACAAAAACAAACCGATGCTCCAAGAAAAAGCACATAAGATGTGATGGAATAAAAATATAGTTTCAGGGGAGGAACTCGATAATGTTGTCGATGAAGAAGGGGATGCCTTGGGCATCCCCAAGCTTAGACGCTTGAGTCTTCTTGATATATGCAGGGGTGAACCACCGGGTGCATCCCCAAGCTTAGAGCTTTCACTCTCCTTGATCATGTTGCATCATACTCCTCTCTTGATCCTTGAAAACTTCCTCCACACCAAACTCGAAACAACTCATTAGAGGGTTAGTGCACAATATAAATTGACATATTCAGATGTGACACAATCATTCTTAACACTTCTGGACATTGCATAATGCTACTGGACATTAGTGGATCAAAGAAATTCATCCAACATAGCGAAAGAGGCAATGCGAAATAAAAGGCAGAATCTGTCAAAACAGAACAGTTCGTATTGACAAATTTTAAAATGGCACCAGACTTGCTCAAATGAAAATGCTCAAATTGAATGAAAGTTGCGTACATATCTGAGGATCACACACGTAAATTGGCTTAATTTTCTGAGTTACCTACAGGGAGGTGGACCCAGATTCGTGACAGCAAAGAAATCTGGAACTGTGCAGTAATCCAAATCTAGTACTTACTTTTCTATCAACGGCTTAACTTGGCACAACAAAACACAAAACTAAGATAAGGAGAGGTTGCTACAGTAGTAAACAACTTCCAAGACACAAAATAAAAACAAAGTACTGTAGGTAAAAACATGGGTTGTCTCCCATAAGCGCTTTTCTTTAACGCCTTTCAGCTAGGCGCGAAAGTGTGTATCAAGTATTATCAAGAGATGAAGTGTCAACATCATAATTTGTTCTCATAATAGAATCAAAAGGTACCTTCATTCTCTTTCTAGGGAAGTGTTCCATACCTTTCTTGAGAGGAAATTGATATTTCATATTACCTTCCTTCATATCAATGGTAGCACCAACGAGTTCGAAGAAAAGGTCTTCCCAATATAATGGGACAAGATGCATTGCATTCAATATCCAAGACAACAAAATCAACGGGAACAAGGTTATTGTTAACGGTAATGCGAACATTATCAACTTTACCCAAAGGTTTCTTTGTAGAATGATCAGCAAGATTAACATCCAAATAACAATTTTTCAGCGGTGGCAAGTCAAGCATATTATAAATTTTCTTAGGCATAACGAAATACTTGCACCAAGATCACATAAAGCATTACAATCAAAATCTTTAACTTTCATCTTAATGATGGGCTCCCAACCATCCTCTAGCTTTTTAGGAATAGAGGCTTCGCGCTCTAGTTTCTCTTCTCTAGCTTTTATGAGAGCATTTGTAATATGATGCGTGAAAGCCAAATTTATAGCACTAGCATTAGGACTTTTAGCAAGTTTTTGCAAGAACTTTATAACTTCAGAGATGTGGCAATCATCAAAATTCAAACCATTATAATCTAAAGCAATGGGATCATCATCCCCAATGTTGGAAAAAATTTCAGCGAGCTTTATCACGAGCGGTTTAGCGAGTTTTAGCAGTTTCGAGGCGGTTTTCGCGCTTTGCATTAGAAGTGGAAACATTGCTAACACCAATTCTTTTATTAGTATGAGTAGAAGGTGCAGCAACATGTGTAGCATTAGCATTACTAGTGGTGGTAATAGTCCAAACTTTAGCTATATTCTTCTCTTTAGCTAGTTTTTCATTTTCTTCTCTATCCCACCTAGCACGCTAGTTCAGCCATTAATCTTATATTCTCATTAATTCTAACTTGAATGGCATTTGCTGTAGTAGTAATTTTATCATCTAAATCCTCAGGTTTAGCAGCCATTTTATTAATTAAAGAAGATTGTGATGCGAGACATGTATGAGATTCGGTTTTCGGCATTAGCAAGTTTAGTTTGCAACCCCGAGATCTCCCTATTCAGATTTTCAAGTTGATTCCCTATATTCTTCAACAAGGTAGATTGCTCATTCAATGTTTTAGTAAACAATTTATTTTGCTCATATTGTGATTGCATAAAGCTCTTAGTGGATCTTTCAATTTCTAGTATCTTCTCTTCATTAGGTGAAACATATCTACCATGAGAATTACCATTAGCAGGATATGGCCTAGAATCATTGTAATTGTTATTTTTAATGAAATTCACATCAACATATTCTTTTTGAGCAACCAATGACGCTAACGGAACATTATTATAATTAACATTAGGCCTACCACTCGCAAGCATAGACATAATAGCATCAATCTTATCACTCAAAGTAGAGGTTTCTTCGACAGAATTTACCTTCTTACCTTGTGGAGCTCTTTCCGTGTGCCATTCAGAATAGTTGATCATCATATTATCAAGAAGCTTTGTTGCTTCACCAAGAGTGATGGACATAAAGGTACCTCCAGCATCTGAATCCAATAAATTCCGTGAAGAAAAATTTAGTCCTGCATAGAAGGTTTGGATGATCATCCAAGTAGTCAGTCCATGGGTTGGGCAATTTTTAACCGAGAGATTTCATTCTTTCCCAAGCTTGAGCAACATGTTCAGTATCTAATTGTTTAAAATTCATTATGCTACTCCTCAAAGATATAATTTTAGCAGGGGGATAATATCTACCAATAAAAGCATCCTTGCATTTAGTCCATGAATCAATACTATTCTTAGGCGAGAGATAGCAACCAATCTTTAGCTCTTCCTCTTAATGAGAAAGGGAACAATTTTAGTTTAATAATATCACCATCTACATCTTTATATTTTTGCATTTCACATAGTTCAACAAAATTATTAAGATGGGCAGCGGCATCATCGGAACTAATTCCAGAAAATTGATCTTTCATGACAAGATTCAGTAAAGCAGGTTTAATTTCAAAGAATTCTGCTGTAGTAGCAGGTGGAGAAATAGGTGTGCATAAGAAATCATTATTATTTGTGGTTGTGAAGTCACACAACTTAGTATTTTCAGCGTTGGCCATTTTAGCAACAGTAAATAAAGCAAACTAGATAAAGTAAATGCAAGTAAACTAATTTTTTTTGTGTTTTCGATATAGCAAACAAGATAACAAATAAAGTAAAACTAGCAACTAATTTTTTTGTATTTTGATTTAGTGCAGCAAACAAAGTAGTAAATAAAACTAAGCAAGACAAAAACAAAGTAAAGAGATTGAGAAGTGGAGACTCCCCTTGCGGCGTGTCTTGATCTCCCGACAACGGCGCCGGAAAAAGAGCTTGATGGCGTGTATTTCACACGTTCGTTGGGCAACCCCAAGAGGAAGGTATGATGCGCACAGCAGCAAGTTTTCCCTCGAGAAAGAAACCAAGGTTTATCGAACCGAGGAGGAGCCAAGAAGCACGTTGAAGGTTGATGGCGGCGAGATGTAGTGCGGCGCAACACCGGGGATTCCGGCGCCAACGTGGAACCTGCACAACACAACCAAAGTACTTTGCCCCAACGAAACGAGTGAGGTTGTCAATCTCACCGGCTTGCTGTAACAAAGAGTTAACCGTATTGTGTGGAAGATGATTGTTTGCGAGAAAACAGTAGAACAAGTATTGCGATAGATTGTATTTCGGTAAAGAGAATTGGACCGGGGTCCACGGTTCACTAGAGGTGTCTCTCCCATAAGACGAACATCATGTTGGGTGAACAAATTACAGTTGGGCAATTGACAAATAAAGAGAGCATGACAATGCACATACATATCATGATGAGTATAGTGAGATTTAATTGGGCATTACGACAAAGTACATAGACCGCCATCCAAGCTGCATCTATGCCTAAAAAGTCCACCTTCGAAGTTATCATCCGAACCCCTTCCGAGTATTAAGTTGCAAGCAACAGACAATTGCATTAAGTATGGTGCGTAATGTAATCAACAACTACATCCTTAGACATAGCATCAATGTTTTATCCCTAGTGGCAACGAGCACAACACAACCTTATAACTTTCATCACTCGTCCCAGGTGTCAATGCGGGCATGAACCCACTATCGAGCATAAGTACTCCCTCTTGGAGTTACAAGCATCTACTTGGCCGGAGCATCTACTAGTAACGGAGAGCATGCAAGATCATAAACAACACATAAGCATAACTTTGATAATCAACATAACAAGTATTCTCTATTCATCGGATCCCAACAAACGCAACATATAGAATTACGGATAGATGATCTTGATCATGTTAGGCAGCTCACAAGATCCGACAATGATAGCACAATGGGGAGAAGACAACCATCTAGCTACTGCTATGGACCCATAGTCCGGGGGTAGACTACTCACACATCACACCGGAGGCGACCATGGCGGCGTAGAGTCCTCCGGGAGATGATTCCCCTCTCCGGCAGGGTGCCGGAGGCGATCTCCTGGATCCCCCGAGATGGGATCGGCGGCGGCGTCTCTGGAAGGTTTTCCGTATCGTGGTTCTCGGTACTGGGGTTTTCGTCACGGAGGCTATTTGTAGGCGGAAGGGCAGAGTCGGGGGCCAGACGAGGGGGCCACACCATAGGGCGGCGCGGGCCCCCCCTGGGCCGCGCCGCCACGTGGTGTCGCCACCTCGTGGCCCCACTTCGTGTGTTCTTCGGTCTTCTGGAAGCTCCGTGGAAAAATAGGCCCCCGGGCTTTGATTTCGTCCAATTCCGAGAATATTTCCTTACTAGGATTTCGAAACCAAAAACAGCGAGAACAAAGAATCGGCACTTCGGCATCTTGTTAATAGGTTAGTTCCAGAAAATGCACGAATATGACATAAAGTGTGCATAAAACATGTAGATAACATCAATAATGTGGCATGGAACATAAGAAATTATCGATACGTCGGAGACGTATCAGGCATCCAGAGTCCGATTGGAGCGAATTTTATGTCTAAAATGAAGCGCATAAAATTCCTAGAACTTTGTCAATTGGATCTTTTTCATTTTACGTCGTCGTCTTAGGGGGTTTACGTGGCTATCTTTGAAAAGTGTTCGGAGACAGATTCCGGGAAACTCCAGATTTCACCATAATGATGGGTTTCCTTCCATATTTATCTATTTCCTACACAACAAAGTATAAAAAAGAAATTATGCAGTTTTGCAACTATTAATATATGTTAGTACCAATAAATATAATAAAGTTGCATAATAATAATGATTTTGCCACAATAAACTACAGAGTTATGTATGCATTTTACATGCATCAACATGCTCTTTTACAGTCAAATACTTATCGAATTATAGTACGGTGATCCTTGCACTTAGGGGTTATCAGCTCCTGGGCTCCATTACCAATGTGGCATCAGTCAAAGTTCCACATAAGATGGTCAACGTAGGTCAGACCGATTTAGGACCTCCGATGAATCACTTACAAAAGTTTTAGGATCTAGATGTTCAATTTCAAAGAATAAGGACTAAAGTGAACGTGGTCGGAAAGAATTAGGACCGCATGCAAGTGCGGTTTACTCTTTACAGTATATGATGAAAATTTCACATTGTTTTTTTTCTTGCTCTTCCTTTTGTTTCATCTACATTATAGTATTTGAGAAAAGATACTTCTTCATTTACACTTAATAATCATGAGCAAAACAATCAATCTGCAAAGATTGCCAATATTCCAACAATCTATGGAGACCCCATCTTTTGGACATGGTTTTTTTGCTCTCGAACTTATATGCTCCGTCTCCAATATTTTTTTTTTGGAAAAAGTAGAAAATAAAATTTAAATAATACAAACTTTTTAATACAATGAACATGAACATGTTTTCTAATAGCATGTCAAAAATGTCATAGAAAAGATACATGTATTGGTCTGTGCAAAAAAGACATGTCTGATTGTTGCAAACAATAACCAATTTTGTTATTTTTCACAGACCGCCAAATATGTCGTTTATCACCACAATTTTTCTTCTAGTTAGAACACATTCATGCTCGTTGTAAAAAAAGTTCAGTTTTTTTGATTTTATTTGCTATTTGCTAGTATTTTTTTATTGAAGCGGGAGCATATGAGCTCGGAAGTGCATTTTCGCCATCTTTTTTTTCTCTCTAACAAAGTAGCACTGCACAATTTGCCAAAACCCTGCGAAAAGCAAGCACAGATCTTGGCAGACGGAAGGGACGAATGAAACCGGAGGAGATATTCCAAGTGTACCGGCCATGGCAAACAAAGCAAAGCAAAGGCGTGCCGAGGTGCACGTCCTGGCGTAGAAAGCAACCCCCGATCGAGTGCACGCAGAATCAGATGCCATGTCCGTCCCCGCCGATGATCCTCCCCTGCTTTGGTGCTACCTCTGCAATTGCTCCCCTATAAATCCAAGCATGTCGCAGCCCCGTGAAACCAACCAAACACACATTGCCATCGATCGATCCACCAACTCGCCGGTGCAATCTTGTTTCGTTTGATCACGCTCCGAGCTGCCTCAGAGTGTAAACAACCGCCGCGCGTGCAGTCGACATCGCCGGCCATGGCGGACGACGACCAGAGCCAGCAGCCGCCGCGGTACTGGTTCCCGTACTGGAGCGGCGTCCCGCAGCCGCCGCCACCGTCCCGCCCATCCCGCCCCCCGGTCCGACCGCAGCTGTCCAGGCGTCTGTCCCCGCCATCGCCGGCCGCCGCGCCGTCCTCTCCACGGCGGCCTTCGCCGTCTCAGAACCGCCAGCAACCGACTACCACCACCACGGCGACGAGAGGCGCCGCTCCTCCTTGTCCTCCGCAGAGCCAGGTGTCCCGGCCGTCGCCGTCTCGATCCTCGCCGCTCGCGCCCATCAGAGAGCCGGCGCCTCCGTCCAACAACTCCAACGTCAGCGGAGCTGCCGCGCCGGAACCGGCCAAGCCGCCTGCTAAGCCGGTAGTTCTGCTTCTGCCGGCTTTTCCTGAGGCTTCTCCTAGGCAGAAGGACGCCGCCGTCGTCCTCCCGCTGGTGAAGCCCATCGCGCAAGTGCAACAGCCTGCTGCTTCTGAGATCAAGCCGCACGGTGGCCACGGCAAGGCCGTAGATAAAGAACACAAGCCGCATCATCAGAAGGAAGAGAAAGAGGATAAGAAGGACGAGCACAAAAGCAAAGACAAGGAGAAAGAAAAGGATCACAAAGAGAAGAAAGATGAAACCAAGAAGGAGAAGGAGGTAAAGGACAAGGAGAAGAAGCACCATGCCGGCGAGGACGCCAAGCACAAGGAGGTCAAGGCCGAGCACGGGAAGCTGCACAGGGAGATCAAGGCGGGCGTGGCCGACATGGTGCACAAGGCCTCCGGCTCCGGGCACGCGGCGGGGCCAGGGACTAGCGTGATCACGCTGGCGGGGGAGAACAAGGGCGCGTCCATGAACGTGGGCGGCGGCAAGAGCAAGAACGGTGGCGAGTGGCACGGTCATGGCTATCGGCTCGACGGAGGTAGCGGCAGCGACGGGAAGAAGGCGGCCGGCAAGCCCGGGATGATGACGGCGCTGATAAACAGCAACGTGCAGGTGATCAACAACTCGCTGCTGCTGCAGAGTTCCTGCAACGGCGGGGACCCTGGCGTGCACCTCAAGCTCTCCGCCAAGTCCGCCAGCAAGGAGAAGCAGAAGCACGCCCCCGGCGGCGACAAGGTTGCAGCGGCCTCTGCTGGAAAGAAGTGATGGCCACCGGTGGCGCATGTGAAGTCCTTGATATCATGGTACTCCAAATCATGTGAATATCCTCGATATAAGTATGTAAATATCCAAATAAATATGCAAGCCTATCATCCATGTAAATTACTGTGACACGGTGAGACCTGCAAAAACCGCTCCAAATAAGTCTATGAAAACGGGCAGCGCTAGGGATCGGCTCCCGATATTTTCTTCCCATCGGACCATCGTTCGGCCGTAGGATTAGAAGCAGCATGGCCGAAGGATTTCCAACCATACCCAGGCACCCAGCGCCCGATCTTTCCGTGATTTCAGGTACAAGGTAGTTACTACGTACGGCAGGATTTGCGCTAAATCAGCAGCTAACCATTTCCGTAAATCATGTCACTTTTAATTTCACCCGTTAGGAAACTAATTGCTGATTCCATGGAAGCGAAATATTCTACTAAAAAAATGCGTCCCACATTATTTAGCCTACTTTCTTTGGAAACACATCCCTTTTCCAGTGTTATGCAAATTTGCTTCCGATGCATCCAAAACAAATCAAGTTTGTAATGTGATGCATTCCTGCTTCATATGAAATTAAGTTTCTTTCACACACATCATAATTGTGCTTCCATACAACATTTGGGTTTCCGTATCATGAAGAATATGCTTCCATGTGAATAAATTTTGCCTCAATTTAACAGAAATATGCATAAAAGTTTGCTTCCTTATGAAGCACATTTTGTTTCCAATGCTACCTTACTTTGCTTCCTACGTAACTGAAGTTTGCTTCTATGAACAAAATACAAATGTTTACATTGATACTGTTAGCTACTTGCTTCCTTCATTGTTCATGTTAGTGCTCTACAGCTTCTGCACAACCAAACTAAGTTGATGCAGATTCCAGTAGACTGCATCCTCATGGTTTGATTTGCCATATAGCCCTCGACGGATGAGGCTGCACCACACTTTCACTTGAAAGTCGTTTCTGGAAGAATGCACCACAGGGTCGACATCATCAAACCACACGAACACGGTTGACGCTTGGTGCCGCAAAATTCACCGGTCCTGGGATCAGCAGCATGGCCACCCAAACGTGGCAAAAGTCCATGACCGAGATTGTCTGCTATAGAACAAAAGAATATGCCATAAACATAGGAGCATTGTAGGCATGCATGAAGTAAAATTTAAATACAATATAAGCATAATATATGACAAGTAAGCAAATCTTTACTGTGGTGAAGGAAATATGCTACCATGAAGCACTGTAATGCTAGCTAGCGGGAAGCAAATATCTACTTGGTAGAAAACATGTAAAGTGGAAGGAGGAAGCATGTTCACACCACGGTTTCCGTATAACAAAATGTATGTCAAAGCTGTATTGATGTTTGCTTCCAGTCCAACTGATCTAATTCAGTGCAGCCACGGAAGCACCACTACAAGCAGAGGGGGAGACGAGCCACAACAAGGTCAGCAAGGAGGGGAGGCAGTGCAAGGGAAGGGGTGACGGCAAGAAGATGAATTTGGTTGCAAGCTTGTTGCCCCGTCGCCGTAATGGCCCTGGTAGGTGATGCTGCCTGTGTGTGGTACAGTTAATGGGAAGCCGCCGCCATGGTGCTCGACAATAATGCCGAGATTGGAGATCTAGATTGCCACATACTATGAACACATGGAAGCCGCACTATGAACATTGCTACTGTGTCTACAACGAACTAAAATCTAGCAGATGCAAAATATAGACACATATGAACCCATTGATTTTAAGCCCTAAAAAATGCAGTAAAATGGAAAACATTGGGACCTAGTTCAGCTGCTATTCTTCCTCTCGAATCGTGTTTTCATCAGAGAGGTCGACAGGGCTGTCGTCAGCGGTTGAAACATCAAACGATCTGCTGCTTCGGACGGATCGAAGATGTTGCCGGCTAGGCTGAGACGCCTCCACGCCTACTTCGGCTGGCCGCCGGTTAGTCCTGCCCCAGCGACATCTCTCCGCAGTGGAGCGGCATGCCTGCCGACACACGAGAAGGTGAGGTGGAGGTGTAAGCTAGATGGGGCGATGTGGTGGGAACGAAGGAGCTTCCAGCGAGCAGTGGCGCCGGGCGGCGGTGGAAGCGGAGCTAGGTGATGCGAGGCGGGAGGGGAGGGGAGCGGAGCTGGGCGATGTGGGGAGGAGATGGAAGCGGGCGATGTTCTCTCGTGGTGACAAGGCGGGGTCAATGCGCTTAATTATGGGACAATCTCATCTCACATCTGTGCCATTATGGAAAAAATCTGATGCAAATCAAATCGTTGATTTGAGACGATATTGACGGCGGGTGGTCTCTCTCATGGTCGACCCCCTCGTTCTCGACGTGCCGCATGTCCGTGGGCTATTAATTCTACAACGGTTTCCTAGGTGGGCCTTCGACTATGTAGCTTCACCGATCAACGGATGGTCCGACAATTTGCTACCCATCGGACCCCGTTAGATAGTGTTTACCTATGAAAACTGCGCTAGGGTGATCCGGCCAGGGAATCTGAGGGCCTGTTTGGTGTGGCTTTTAGAGGCTTTCCACCAAAAAAAGCAGCCCAAACGAGCCAAAGGGCTCGGCTTCGCGTTGGGCTTTTCCAAAAGCCACACCCTTTCCTTCAGATGGGGAAAAGCACCTTTTGAGGTGCTTCCCGAGCTTCCCGAACCGAGCGACTCCCGTCCCCGTTCTTTTTTCCCGTCTTCCTCTGCTCGCGTCCGCGCCCAGGTAGGGTTCCCGAGCCGCCGCCGCACGTCGCCCCTGCCCATCGCCGCCGCCGCCGCACGCCGCCGCCGCCTATCGCCGCCGCCGACGCCGACGCCGCGCCTCCCCGCACGCCGACGACGTACGCCGCGCCTCCCCATCGCCGCACGCCGCACGCCGCGCCTCCCCATCGCCGCCGCACGCCGCCCGTCCCCGTCGCCGCACGCCGCCCGTCCCCGTCCCTCGTCCCCGTCCGCCGGCACGCCGCATGCGCGCCCGTCCCCGTCCCCGTCGCCGCACGCCGCCCGTCCCCGTCGCCGCACGCCGCCCGTCCCCGTCTCTGTCGCCGCACGCCGCCCGTCCCCATCGCCGCCCGCCGCGCCTCCCCAGGACCGCGCCGTCCTCGCCATCGCCTCCAGGTCCCGCCGCAGGTGAGCACAATTCCAGGCCGCCCCCGCCCCCCCCCGCCCCTTTGTTAAATTTTTTGTTGTTTTCAATTTGTGAATTGATCTGGACTGTGAATGAGTATGAATTGATGCCAAGTTAGGGCCAAATTGACTGCCCATATTGCTGCTGTATAGCTTGTGATCTGTAGTTATTTCTGTGTTATAGCTTGTGTCCCCCGTTTCCATGGAGAAGGCAATTTGGGATGCACACTACCTTCGTTTTTTTTGCGACATTTGTATGGAGGAAGTGGCGCATTTTGAAAGGCATCCCTCATTTCGACTTGGTTACACAGAAGAAAATTATCATTGCTTGTTGTGTGCTTCACAATTTCATTAGAGACTCCAACTTGCGTGATAAACAGTTTGATCGATGTGATGCTGATGAGGATTACATGCCCAAGGCCCAGAGGCAAACAATTACCTTGCCTAGTGATCATGTGTCGGCTGAACTACACACAAGAGGCATGAACGGAACACGTGACGACATTGCCAACACGTTGTTCATTTCTAGACAACGGAGGAATTAGCTAGTATAATGTAGTGGAAATGTATTTTGGACAAATATATTCCTAATGGTTATGTAATGACAATTGTATGGCGACTTGAATTTTAGATGCATATTCTATTTATTACACGTGAAGCAGCGACAGTACACCTTTTCATTAATGTAAGGGTGTTTCAGACAATTCAACAGTTTACAGCCAGACAGCCAGCTGGTTTGCCAAAGACTTCCACTCAGAAAAGCAGCTTCTCCCAGACAGCAGCTTTTCTGCACAGCAGCCACAGCCAGCCACAGCCAGCCACACCAAACAGGCCCTGAATCTTTCGTGATCTGAACCAAGATGTACGAGCAACTGATTACCAAAACATCCTGTAAATTACTATACTTGTACTACCCATTCTAAAGAGGCTGTCTACTTGATAGTCCATTACCAAAAAAGGTAAGTAAATAAATATGAAAAACTAAACACCAAGATAAAAACATAAATCCATGGGAGACATACATAACCAACAAATAAATAAAATAGTTAGATAAGTTTCAAAAAAACAAACAAATAAATAAAATAGTTAGATACCAAAACCATCTAAAAGTACCCAAAATATAAAAAACAAAAAATCTGGCAACTCCAAGCATTGATACCCGAGGCCTACATGTAAAGCCCAGGCTACTCAAGATCCCACCATTCTTCACCCTATAGTCAAATTGTGAATGTTCGAACATAAACATTTTCACTATCTTAACTATAAAGCGACAACATCACCAAGGAGGATAGCAAGAATTGGGGGAAAAAGTTCAAATGATGGCGAAAATATAAACAGCCAATAACTATTTAGAATACATGGAAATATAAAATGTCAGTTGTTTTGGTTTCTTATTGAAACAAGTAACATAAAATTTCCACTCAAACTTGACTAGGGTCCAATTGAAAAATTAGAAAAACTGTAGAAAACACAATTAATATTTGAATCAAGCTTGAGTTTATGTTACTAAAATATATTATGGGCATCGACCAAAGACATATAGCTAGTGCCAACTGCATTATTTTTAAATGATTACTTAAAATTGAGAACACATTGGTACTTACAATTATGTTTTATGTTACACTAAAGTTCGTCAAAGCAGACATACCATATAAACTTTAATACTGTTGTGTTCTACCATTAGAGCAACAAAAGGCATAAATTATGAAAGAGATGAAGTATCGTAGCATATTCTTTCATGTCATAATACAATGATCAAAAGAACCCTACCATTTTGTTGTTACATAGGTTCGCGGTGATGATACACCCGCATAAACTCAAGTAAAATATGGAAACCTTTTATGATGAAAACAAATATGTTATTTTTTAGACCGTGTTATAATTTCTACTCATGTTTAAGTGTTCATTCTAAATTAATAATTATCTTTAAAAATAGTCTAAAAGCTTGATCAAGGTTTTGGATTCAAATTTTGGTACATTGACATATTGACCTTGAAATAATATTTCAAGTTAGTCTTTCGTTATAATCAATTTTAGATATTATTTTTGTCAATACATTGTAAATTAAGCGATACATGAACATACAAAATATTTCACCTCACTGTAACAACGAATGAATGCAGAAAATATGTCGTGGTGAACATATAGATGCCATGGGTAGGCTTATCTTGAGGCCAAATGTACACCGAGGGATCCGGAGGAGGGGGAGATGGATATGAAACACACGCGAAGACACACGATATACCCAGGTTCGGGGCCCTTGTGAGGAGGTAACACCCCTACTCCTGCTTGTCTATACTATACAAGCTCACAGGGAACTACAATGGTGTTCTTGTAGCTCTTGGCTAGAGGAAGAAGATGAAGTGCCAGAGGGAGAAACCCTAGTAGACCTTAACTATCAGCTCATGGAACTTCCCGTGCAAGGGAACAAAACCTCTCCTTATATAGTGGAGGGGTGGCTTACAAGATAAGGAACTAGGGAAAAAGGAGAATCTTGGTCTACATCAGCCGGTATTGGACTGTAGCCTTGACCCTCAGCCCGTGAAGTCCTTGCACGTGTCTTATGTGTGTTGACCTCTGCTGGTCTGCGCACTGTAGCACCTTCGTCACCTCTGTGCTCTGGCCTCAGTTGGAAGCTAGCGGGGCTTCCATCATAAAGTCGATCTTGCGTATCTCCTCGATATCCTGTAGCGTCAGGACCAGATCTTTGACTCTGGGACCGGTATATGACCGTTGGACCTATGGTAGATCCCATTATAGTTTTATCTATATCAAGGCGGAGCTTCGCCTCTTGTTCTTCCTGAGACTTTGGCTTGATCTTGACTCGTCCGGCTTAAGTCATGCCATTATCTCTCACTCCGGTATACCCATGCTGGTATTCCAAATCGTACAATTTTGTCGACCTTTAATTCGGTCTCCCTTATCTTTGACGAGTATTAGACTTGTCCAGATTAATTATGTAAACCGGTTCTTAGTCACTTGACTTAGGGATATTTGCCATACTCTTGACCTACCGGGGGTCATCCTCCGGTATTAGTCCCCTAAGCTAGTGTGGTCCAACGGTGTCAGCTGATGGGCCGTAGGTGGTTCACCGCACAACTCTAGTATTTGTACCGGATTAATCATTATGGTTTCCATTTGAACCAGTAACATCTCTGCTTACCCAAATCTAGTTCGGAATAACTCTAAATCGGAACGGTTCATATCTTAACCGTTCTCTAACCGGCAATTATCCAAAATTCTCCCGCCACCGAACGTGACGAGAATATTTCGTAACTCACAACTGTCAGAGACAAGCGCCACTGTTCCGGTCAAATCGCGCAACCTAATGAGTAGGGTTACTGTGGTAATCGTGCGAATTTAATTTATGCACGAGTGATCCTTGTGGCCATCCGTGTGGCCGGATATTGACATGTATCTGAGCACCACGTGTAAGGTTTTTTGGATCGTGGGTTGGCTAAGACCTCTTCAGCCAGTAAGCCACCGTTGATCGAAAATTCCATGATCGGCTTCACCCAAGATGGTGCTTCCCAAACGACGAAAACCGGCATGTCGATCTCTATGCACACCAACATTGCTTCCTCTGGCTTCGACTGCGAAGTCCCCAGGTTTGCTTGGTCAACGTCCATTAGAACAATATGTGATTTCGGAACAAAGATTGATTCCGATTCTGGACTTGACTTGATTGAGGGTTTCCGGAGATGTGCCAAAGCTATTCCGGGGGGAATTTCTTGCCGGGATGAGCCTAACTTGGACAAAGTGTCGGCTGCTTCATTTTTCGCCCGTGGTACATGATGGAACTCACAACCTTCCAAGAATCCGGCAACTTGATGTACGTGAAACCAGTATAATGCCATGTTGGCATCCTTTGCGTCCCAATCACTGGAACACTGTTGTAATACAAGAACCGAGTCACCATAACAGACGATCCGGCGTACACCAACCTCCTTTGCCACCTTGAGCCCGTGTACTCAGCGACATTATTTAATGCCCTGAAATGGATCTGTAGCACATATCTGAGATGATCTCCTCTTGGTGAGGCGAGAACTACTCCGGCACCAAGACCTTCCCTGAGCTTTGAGCCATCAAAGTGCATCCTCCAGTACTCGGTCTTCAGTTTAGGTGGCTTGTACTGCATCTCGGCCCAATCCACAAGGAAATCTGCCAGTGCTTGTGATTTGATGGCATATCTTCTTTCGTAGCGCGACACATAAGGAGATAGCTCGATCGCCCATTTGGCTATCCTGCCACTGGCATCCTTGTTGCCGATGATCTCCGAGATAGGAGCTTTGCATACCACTGTCATTGGGTGATCTTCGAAGTAGCGCTTCAGCTTCCTGGCGAACATGAACATGCCATAGGTCATCTTTCGGTAATGAGGATAATTATTTTTCGAGAGGGAAAGCACTTCGCTCAGGTAATATATCGGTCTCTACACGGTTTTTCCTTCCTCTTCTCTTTCCACCACTACCACAACACTTACAACTCGGTTTGTGGCTGCTATGTAAAGCAACATTGGTTCTTTGGTTATTGGCACCGTGGCCAACATTTTCTTCAGTTCCTTGAATGCCGCATCAGCTTGCGAAGTCCAGATGAATTTGTTTATTTTCTTCATCAATACATACAAGGGCAAAGCTTTTTCGCCCAATCGGTTTACAAACCGGCTCAAAGATGCTAAACATCGGGTAAAATTTTGTACATCATTAATAGTTTGGGGAAACTCCATTCTTTCAATTGCCCGGATTTTAACTGGATTGGCTTCTATGTCGTGGCTCGAAACAAGGAAACCGAGTAACTTCCCAGCCGGAATGCCGAATGTGCATTTTGCTGGATTAAGTTTCATCCGAAATCTTCTTAAGTTATCAAATGTTTCTCTCAGATCCTCGATTAATGTGTCTTTTTCTTTTGTTTTTATGACAACATCATCGACATATACTTACACATTTTTACTGATTTGGTTATATAAGTATTTTTGCATACATCGCTGATATGTCGCGCCGACATTTCTCAAACCGAATGGCAAAGTAATATAGCAATAAGCCCCGTGAGAGGTGATAAATGTTGTATTTATTTGATCTTCCTTTTCAGGGGAATCTAGTGTAAACCAGAGTAAGCATTAGGAAAAGATAACAACTCACACCTAGCAGTGGAATCGATCACTTGATCAATCCGAGGTAACGGAAACGGATCTTTGGATCAAGCCGTGTTCAGGTGGGTGTAGTCAATACACAAGCACCAAGCTTTCGAAGATTTGGGGTCTTCCTCCTTCTTCTTCTCGATCAGGACTGGATTAGCTAGCCATTCGGTATGCATGACTTCCACAATGAAGCCAGATACCAACAGTTTGGTGACTTCTTCACCGGTGATCTTCCTTCTGTCTTCAGCAAAGCGACGCAATGGCTACTTCACCAACTTAGCGTCTTTCCAACAAATATCATTCAACTTTAAAACCCCAACTCCATTAAGCAACGATGATGGGGCGATCGGTCACGATGCCATCTCATTAAAAACCTTCTCGTTTAAAAGAGCATGCATTGTTATGCAGCCTAAGGCTCTTTGGTGACCAACCCTAGCCACCTACCTCTACACCGTAACCTATGATACCCCTACAAGCATGGATTCTTATATTCCGACCTCCAATAGCGTGTGATTTAATAAGTCTCATTTTTTCATTCTGAACTTTTATACTTAATGATATTTTTTTGTTCTAATATTTTATATTAATTTCATGATGTTCCATGTCAAATCCTTATTTTCAAATATAACTACCAGGGTGAATGTGATCACTCATTATATCAAAAAATGTAATTTGCATTGATCTCTCATACACAACATTAAAAATACATTTTCTCATTAATGTGAAACTATGTTTTTTTTTGTCATACAAGGATTCATTTTTTGTTTTCATTTCGGATACTTAAAGAAATGTCTTATTACAACGGATTTCACTCTAAAACTAGTCAAAGAAAATGTATCACCTTTGGGTGCATATAATATATGCCAAGCATATTATATTGTACGCGTGGTTATCCATCTATCCTTGAGATATTTACATAACTTGGTAAAGTGAATGAAACTACTTATTAAGATTTCTAAACCGCGATATTACTCGTAGGTGTAACTAAATAGAAAACTCTAGAGCTTTGAAGTTTTAACAATTGCTACTTTTGTCCTCGAATCCCCTCCTCTATCGTCACTAGTTGCAGTGCCTTTGTCGAAATTTTCATTTTGTTCTTCGAGGGAATCATAGTTAGTTATCACCATATATATGCACACTTCATACATTTTAGGCGAAAGCAATGGGTGATACGCATTACACGATGGAGATGAAGGCCTGGCGGATGGGATGCAGCAAGTTCTATGGGGGCACATCATGATGAAAGTCTGGTTCGGAAGATGGAGGGAGCTTCCACCGAGGTGAAAAACTTGTTCTACGGCCGCCAAGACCTTGATGATGGGCTCTATTGCTCCGGATTTTGTCATTGCAGCCGACATCTGTTGCTATTTCTTGTAAGTAAGTTAGAAGCACGTTCCAAAATGCTCCACCACAGCAGATAAATACAGTGATTTATAGACACCATCTTAACTTCTAGCCACGGAATCTCGACTGGGTCTTCCTAATTGTGTGACATACTATGAAGATCCATGTTGCAAAAGATGGCTTGAAGCTGTCGTTAGTAGTAGAGGTGTAAATGGATAGGATAATTTTCGCGCTAAAATTGACCCCGAATCCGTTTTAAGGTGTTAATATCCGATTTTAAAGAATACGACGGATAAGGATATCCGATTTCGAGGTGGTGCTCCGGATACGATATAGGATATGGTATAGCAAATAGCATGAGAATATGTATTATCTAAAATTTAATTAGGATAAGTTGAAGGTTTTAAACTGGATAATCCATTTTTGCGTCAAAAACCAATGCCAAAATTCAGAAGGTTAGTAGTTGTTGAGTTACTGAATTTATTTGGGAAGCATATTTAGCTCAAATTCTATCAATTCTTGAGTTTCTACGTAAGTTATGTCTTTTTTTTTAACTACACAAGATTAAAAATTTAAATCCCTCTCAAGATTTATAGTACTATAACTATCTATCGATAAGAGCATATATCCAATTATGTTTGTTTCCGGTCCGGCTTCGTCTAATTTCCGATTCGAATCCGCAGTCCAATATATCCGCATTCGAATCCAAAACCGGTCAATATCCGCTCCGATCCGGATCCAATAAAAACATATGATAAATAATATGATATGAGTAAAATTCGATCTGATCCGTTTACATCCTTAGTTGTTAGAATGCTCTATCCGAAAGACCGAAACTGAAAACCCGTGCATGTTGCAAAAGTTGGCTTGAAGGACGAACGAGCTCAATACCGGTTTGTAAGAGCATCTCCACCGGCGCGACCCATAGCGGCCCCGTTTTGGGGGCCGGCAGCGAAAATAGGCTCACACCGGCACGTCTCAAATATCGCCGGCGCTTTTTCGAACCCAATAGAAGCGCCGGCAACCTCGTGCCCACCCCTTCGCGAAGGGCGCGAATCAGACGCGCCGGCGCCTCGCGAGACGAAATTTTTTGGGCGTGGGAGCCGCCTGTCAGCCACATATCTCAAAAGTATGCATTTTTCCTACCAAAACCTTGTCCCCTCCGCCGCTCATTTCTCCCGCCCGCCGCTCTATCTACCATCCAGCCTCCAACCCGAAAAACTCTCACCGCCGCTATGCCACCGAAGAGAAAGGCTCCGGCGAAGGCAGCGACGGCGCCGACGAAGGCGCCGCCAAAGCCGCGCACCGTCGTGCCGAAGGAGAAGCCAGCGAACATGTCACATGAGGAGTGGGAGGACGAGAAACGCCGTTGCTCCTTTGCGACGGCCGACCGCAGGAGGCGCCGCCTCGCAGCTCTTGAAGCCGCGAAAGCGGCGTCTGCTGCGGAAGTGTTCCTCAACTTGGGTGGCGGCCAGCCCGAAGGGAGCCAGCAGCCCGCAGGCCGCAACTTTTCGAGCTCACTGTCGTCGCCGGGGTACTACGCGGGGTACTACGCGGAGGGGTCGTCGATCTCGCAGATGCGGCTGTCGCAGATGGACGGTCGCACCCACTACTCCCCCGAGTACGCGGACATCGACATGACCTTTAACCCCAACACGTCGTTCTCGCCAAATTCGACGCCGAGGGGCAGCGGCAACCTTGGATCCTGTTGCAGCGTTGAAGCTGCCGCCGGGGCTCACCGACACTGAGGAAGTCGTCGAGGTTGAGCCGCCCATGACCCCGCTGATCTGATCAGTTGGCTTGGAAGCCGAAGTTGTTTTTTGCAGCCGAAAACGGCGATTCGGTGGACGTATGTTGGCCCAAACTTCATATTTAAATGCCGTGTGTTGGCTAAAACTTTAAATTCGAAAACTTATTTGAATTTCTATACTTTTGTTTGAGTTTTTAATTCAAATCAATCGGGTTGTCGTATATAGCGCACCGGTGTAGGAGCAGGTCCCCTAAATGAAGAATGAAGGATGTGGTGCCGACGCTCCTTCCATACGAAAGTGCTGCCGCTTCTGAAGAAAGTTGTTATCTCCAGTAAGCTTGGGATCTCTTATTTTGAAGTTCCACATCTTGACCATCGTGGCATATTATTCTGAAGTGTGGTCGATTTTTTTTCTATCAGCTTAATCTTACGATGACCATCTGGCCAATTATGAGGAACACTAAAATGCTAATTATGGGCAGTAGGGTACAAGATCCGCATTTTGTACGATTTTCTACTATTTTTTTTCTCTCTTTTACCGCGTAGGAACATTTTCAGATTGTGCAGTAACCACTATGCTGAAGTACTACTGTGTTATGCGGTTAACATTCTTTATTGCATTATCGGCTGCAATATGCCAGTATCAACTCATTTGTTCGATGCAAGAACTATTCCTCTTTCCAGCTCTACATTAGTAGTTTGATTTTTTTTTGCTAACTGAACTTTTAGGTGAATAGAATGTACTTATGTGCAGCGAAAAAACATATTTACTACATTCTGACATTTCAAGCGGTTGTCTCCTTACGCTCAATGATTTTGTCAGAAAGATTTTGTGGCACACATTTGCAGATGATCTTTCTTTTGTCAAAATCTTTCTTTTGAGATCATTGAGAACATACAACCACAATGTTTGGACTTTGGCGTGCCTTGGGGAATTCTGCAAGAGGAGATTTTGCAAATTATTTCGGACAAGCAGATTTCACAGATGGTTTATGTTTAACTAATATTATACTACCTCCGATTTAAAGAATAAGGCGCCCTCGTTTTACGTGCTTTTCGTTTGACAAAGAATTACTTCAAATATATACAGATTGTTTGTATGAAATTAACATCATTAGAAAGTGAATCCATCGATACTAATTACATATGATATAACCAAGATTTTGTTGCTTAATTTTTATGGTCAAAGTTCGTCTTGAAGTACGCGTGCACCTTATTTCTTGGAACGGAGGTAGTACTTTATTATTTGGCTAGAGTGGAAGTAGTCATCAGCGAGTTCATGGCCTCTGGCTTCATCAATTTGTAATACTGCCTTGCTGGTTTTTGCAAGTGGCCCTTTCTTTAAGGGACCATCTATTCTTCAACTGAAGCCTGAAGCCTGCCTGTACCCACATATCTAATACTACACTAGATTTAGATGTGCGCCTTGGCGCACGACCCCGTAAAATTCGCGCTGACTTATAGTTTGTATGATAAAAAATGAAAATCAGGTGTGATAATACGTTTTTTTAGGTTTTACAAAACAAAGCCAATAGAATGAAAATAGGACAAAACACACGAAATTACGATATGTACCACATGCTTATGTACAATCTTTCGCATTTGTAAACAATTGGGAAGATACTATTATGCATCTATAAGGATCGATGATAAATCGTCCAAAAACAAGCAGACCTATAAAATGCAGAGAAATATATCACACATAGTGAAGTAGCGGTATAAGTTCAGAGAAAAACACATTGCTTCTCCATGTTTAAGGTCTACATATATATATATATATACTCCAGTAGTTCTTGTCCACTAAACAATTGGGAGTACATGAGAAGCTTAGGTTACTTCCTTCACTTTTGATATATAGAACGTGGACAAAGCTCAGTAGCATAAACGGTAAGAACCCGAAGAGTGCTCACAGCAAGACCCCAGAGGCAAGGAACACACTTGAAGAGCTCGGGCACAAGCTCTCCCGCATCAGTCGATAGTGACATGATGGGTAAAACACAAAAATCAAGGAATAAGATTTCATTTAACAAGCAAACAAAAACAAATTTTCTAATTTCATTGTACAATAAAATATAATATGCTTTAGTAGCAACTTCATGACTGAAGCAAGATGTAAGTAGATGATGCCAACAAATATATACAATATACTTCAGTAGTGTGACAACAACGTCAGGTATGACTACATGATGCCAACAGAAACTAAGAAAAAATACTTAACTCATGCAACTGCAAAATCTAGTTCGTTCTGAATCCTATTGCCAGTGCAAATAAACTAAGCAATCATCGTTATGAAGCCAATTGCCAGTGAGATATCAACTAAGCAAGTATGAACCTAACATAAATGAAGCATATCATAAATAATGCACAATATGAAGTAACTGAAAACACCACGGCATAAACCATGGAAGAATGCACTAATGAGAGGGCCAACAAATGCAAGGTAACTGAAAACACACAATATATAAGAAGTCACTGGAAAAGAGAACACTAAAATATTTTCACTGAAATATATGAATCAGAGAAGAAATCGAAAGCATAATCGAGTATCTGAACCTTTGAATGAAAATCACAGAAATGAGAAAAAACTTTTATTTTTAGGAACCAAGACATGGTTAGTAGACAACTAACTGACAGGTCAAGTGGACTAACACACATCAGCAACCAACATGAAGGGACGAAGATGAAATTGGCAGATGCGATCAAGTGGACTAACACACAACAACAACCAACATGAAGAGACGAAAATGAAATTTGCAGATGCAATCAAGTGGACTAACACATAGCAACAAGCAACACGAAGAGACGAAGAAGAAATTGTAAGATGCGATCAAGTTGGAGTAACACACAACAACAACCAATATGAAGAGACGAAGACGATTGGCAGATGCTCACAATGTCAACTGGATAAAATGAAAAAAGGAAGCATCACCTAACTAACATCATATCAATAGGTTGAACTATAACATTTTTACTTGAATTTACTGCTATGCTATAACCAAGAAGAGGGTGAGTTTTAGCCACGCCACTTCATTTCGTTCCAGTAATTAGAAAGAACACTGAATATTGCAGACAATGTGGAACATCCAATTTTATGTTCAAGTTCATGCTTTCGAGAAAATAAAAAAGGTAAAGAGAACATTTAATAAATATTACAAGACCACATATAACTAACATGACTTGTGGTGCAGTGCCCGACAACACGGTCGATGACTCATTTTCAGTAATCACTGAAGCCTAGTAAAAAAATAAATATGCAAACAAACTGCAGGAACTTCTTTTGCTCCTCCTTATATTAGATAAATATAAATGGATCACACCAATATAACACAACCGAAACATCAGCCATAAAAAGTAAACATGGTTGACTTCTGAACCAATGAAGCATGAAAATAGTCCATAAGAATATGTACCTCCTCGGCAGTAGGGTCCGTTGGTGCAGGGTAATATTATTCCTGGCTATCAAATAGTTGGCTTAGTGGTCCCTTGAACTTTTGTATATATCACAGTGGGAAGTCATGCCTGCACTGAAATGAATGCAGTTTATACAACGACAGGGTTAGTGCATTCAAAATATTGAGTTTGAAATAAATTGAATTTCATCTATGCAATGTAATGATGGACACACAAACATGTATGCAGTATTGAAACAATAGTGGCGATATTTACAAAAGTTCAGTAGGAAAGTGCATATTATAATCAAAACCCAATGAATTCTTAGTTATTCGATAAAAGCGCAACATCATATATGAGGTTGCATGTGACTGACCAAAGCTCGGTTATTTTTCATACATCTACAAATGAATAATATGAGAACGCTTTTTGTTCTTCATTACAGACTCTTTTTATTTGCATGAGACTGATGGTGTGACAAATTGTTTTTTCAGCAGACATGAAACAAACTCAAGATAGATTCAACAAAATATGCATAGTAGAATAATCGATATGTAAGATTTATTACTTGCTGTCACAGAAACAAAAGTACAAATAAGCATCAAAAGAATTGCAAGCAAGCATATCTAAATTAGACAACCACCACGGCACAATACTTCCTGACATTGGCTTTTATAATCACTAGTGGTTGGGGCGCCCCATGAGGCACCTCCTTGCCGGACAGTGGCAGTCCAATCATGATCTCAATATGACAACCTGATATTTGGAATGAACAACTATCTTTACTAAAATAAAACATCAAACCAATTCTACATCAACTCCTAAAAGGAACAAATTAATTGATTCACATGCCATACAGACCAAGCGGTGCAGCAAGCTGGAGCAAAAAATAAGAAATGTATAAGAACCAAAAGAGCATAAAATGAGAGAAGTACTGAATTATCTTTCACTACTCACATACAACATAATCCTTTAATAATTCTTCAAGGGGTCAGTAAACTGCGGGGATGTGATATGGCAACAACATTGAGAAATAAACAATAGAGGCACAAGAATTCTCACGTAACTGCCCTATTCCTGGAGACAATACGTCTTGCCCTGTTGTAACCACATGTCTCTTAGGATGTTGCAGGCACGACGGGGCAATGTTCTACTGAAATCTTCTGCATAATAAAAGTTGAATGGTAACACAGAGTAAAACTGAATGCACGATACGTATAATTATCATAACCAGAAAAATTATTGTAGAACTGTTTGTATACGCACTTTGAATCATAATCACTGTATTATTTTACTACACAGCCATAACAAATATAAGCACAAACCATTTATCAACTTAGCAGTACAACCAGCTGCTGGTAAAAACCGAGATATGCATTACGTGCTAAGCAACAATGACAGAATCAAAGGAAGTACCTAATTGACAGACATGCTATGCTCTCTTTGGGTGCAGGCTACCAAGCGGAACAAACAACACATAGGCTAATCTTTCCTCTGCAGCTAGCCTAGCTTTTTATCAAATGGTCTATAGGCATAAATTAAGAAGAAACTGCACAAACAGGAAGTGCATACCTGACGAACAGACCTTTTGAAGGAGAGGGCCGACAAAATGAAAGAGAAAGCCAGTAAAATGAACTGCAAAGCAGAAAACAAAGGAGATTACTAAATAAACGCATTGAATTTGGAGTCCAATCCAAGGAATACTCATACTGAAATAATTAGAAGAGGTTTGTACTTGACTTCTGTTTACCTTCATTCAGATATTCAGCAAGGTCATCAGCAAAGCTCCGTCAAAGCCATGGGCTAAACTGAGCCGCAGACTTCAACTTTGGGTGAGTGTCACTCATCTGAACTGCAACTTAAGAGGGAAAGTCCTCCCAGTTAGAGGATCACTAACTCTTGTCTCAAAATGAGAAATAATGTCATGCAATGAGACCGAGCATAATGTATATTGTTGCTTCAAACGAAGAACTTTCCCCTCTGATGATTCGTACCGTGGATACAACATGTGGCATATCTGGCAAAATGAGAAGACCAGCAGTGAAACTTGAGTTAGATTCACAGTGCCTAGTTAATGGAAAAATAGAGGATGCACTGAAGATATGGTTTATATTAATTCAATTAAATAACCTTTCAGTTTCTGTAAACTAAGACGTACCTTTCTACATCATGCATATCAGCCTCAACCTTGAATTTGCATCTCTAACTGAGAATTATACCTCAGTTCCATTTGATCAAATGAGCATACTCAATGCAATGAGCTGCAGTTTGTAGGCATACTTCAGCAAGCATATATTACTACAAAAGAAAAAAAATAGAAATTTTGGACTGAAATTGGCGAAAAGAACATGCTGAGATTGAGGTTTTGAAGGGCCCAAACAAGCTCTCACCGGAACTGTGCGGTCCGCAGAGCCCCCATGCTCACGCTCCATTCTCCTCCATTCAACCACATCAGTTATCTCGCCAGAACCGGATGATGTGTGCTCAGCGGAGATCTGGAACAACAATTCTAGTTCACTCTTTGAACATTCGTACTTTGTTTGTCATTGAACAAAAGATCAACAAATGTAACCTATAATTAGAAGAACAATGGACATCAGGAACATAAAGCAAACTAAGTTTACATTGCAAAGAAAAAATAATTTAATGTACATGAGGAGCATTTAGATGTGCACCTGCCTAGGATCTCAGAATAATGCATTTCGGGTACTCATTTCAGGCTACGAACTAAACTTCAAAACTGCATATAAAACACACACAGATTACCGAGTCAAATATGCATCACAGCTGATGTCGAGATTGCAAGATAAAACTGACTTTTCTTGTCGGTTGTGATCTTGGATACACCTGTTCAAAAGATTGTCATGTGGGACAGATCTAGAATTCCAAAAGACATACCTAGTAATATGCAGCTTCATCTTCTAACAATATCTCATAAAACAATTTTTTGCTTTGGTTTACCTGTCTCTTCAGTGAACCTATACAAATAGAGAACGGTGACTTTAAATCTTACAAATGATTTCACAAATTGATTTGGCCAACAAAAATGTATGTAACCAAAACTGACTTCTACAAGCGCGCAGATTTGTAATAACCAATTGAATAAAGAGCATGCCCAAGTGCACATAAATATGCACAGAATTGCTACTCCAACAGAATTACGGACCTGAATACATGATACCTACAATGCACGGGAATTTAATCTAAGATTCAAAAGTCTGCAGCCCACTGTTATAGTTTCTTGGTCCTCTAAGGCAAATCTTAAGGATTGAGCAGGTTATAGCAAAATATACTGAAGCTGTTTATTTAAGCAAGCACAACTTGAAGTGCTTGCATAAAGTGGCACAAGATAGGTTTGTTTTACGTTTGTACATTACTTACTCATTTAAATCTTGCAAGATGAAAATTACAGACTTCACATACCCTACCATTGATATATAAGTTATAGGAAAGCCTTTTTCGTAATGCCCGGACTAATGTAAACACCACTGGCACATATAAAGTAGAGCGGCAAATGGTTCAGCAAACAGACCTAGGTCTCTAGAAATGCATAAGAAAATGGAGATGCATACTACTACAATATGGGTTAATTAAAAGAGTGACATGAACATATTTTTATGAGAGAAAGGGATCCAACATATTGCAAGCAACTGAAAAGTAACGCAGAGACCAAAATCTAAGAGTTACATTTGTTGGATTTGCACAATATCGTCATTAGAGATTTGTCAAGATACCTAACAATTAGGAAATCTTGCAATCCCATAACCTGAAAAAATAAAGATGTTTTCTTGTTACTCTGTTTTCTGCATACAATTATAGGCATGATGATTATAAATGGAAACATATTAATCTAACAAAACATTTTTGCTTATCCAAACAAACCAAACTAATGCTAATACACCATCTAAAATTCAACTGGCTTTTAGCACCTCTAGAAGTCTGGAAGATAAATGGGGACCGGATAGTTTACCTAGATGCATAAGTGATTCTATTCTGAATTGCTTTCAGAGGAGGAACTTTGGCAACCAGAAGTATGCAAACAAAGCACGTGCCTAAAAGATGAACAGACATGAGAGGTTTGGCTTTTACCCCTTACCTTACTGGTCAGTAGATCCGCAAGGTATCCTCCATGAACCTGCAGTTCCATCAATATTCTTATAAAATCAGAGTAAAACGTGCATTGCAAAAGATGACCAAATCAAGCATTGCATCAGCATAACAGAGGCTCTGTAAAGTACATGATGAACCCGCAATGCATTCAAACAATGAAACTAAACCAAGCAGTCCATCAGCACAAATAGGCTGTTTCGGGAAGATGCAACATACTTTTAGTCTCTCCAGCTCCACTGTATGAAGGGGCAAGATAGTTATTTTTCAATGCTGGTCAATTATCAAGATAATCCATCTGCACCATAATAACAAAAGAAAATATATCAAGGTCAAGCTTTCAAATTATTGGTAAAATTTTCCAAATGTTTTAGTAAGTATATTAATACTTCTAACAGAGATCATGACCTAACAGAAATTAATAAACTCACCTTATTATTGCCGACTGATTGTGGTTTAATCCTTTGTTGGAGCAGATCTTGGGGGCGCATCTTCCATTTCCTTCACCTTTTCTTCTTCCGTTTCCCATCTCCCTCATAGGCAGCAGCAAATCACCAGACGTTTATTGGTAAATGCATAATTTCACATAAAACAACCTATTTTGTGGAACACATTTAACTACAATGGATCTGGCCGCTGGATCCAGCAGTGTGGGATGTGTCTAATTCATAGCTCTGCCCACAGATCTCAGCAGTCCTAACACGCACAAACATAGAATAGCATTTTTAGCAGAAAGGAACAAATCACAAACCAATAAAATACAAATCGGATCAAGAACAGGACAAGGAATCGTGGAAAGAACAACCAAAATCCGCCCAAAAAACTCACCAATTTGGCCGAACTGGGAGGAGAAGGCATGGCCACGTCACGAAGGTCCTCCTCCACCTTGCTCCTCCTCTAGGCCAGCCCTTCCCCAAGCCCCGACACCGCCGGGAAGAGCTCCAACAGTGCCTCCCACCGCCGGCGCTGCACTTTCGCCGTCGAAGACCTCCATGCGTAGGCGAGGGAAGGGGCGGCGCGATGGGAGGAGAAGGGCGACGCGCGCGGACCATCGGAAGGGCGGCGCGATGGGGAGAGGCGGCGTGGGGTGGCGGCGGGAGCCATCGCGCGGAGAGGAGGACGAGGCTCGAGGGTTTGCCTGGGCTGCGTGCTCTCTCCCCTAATTGCGAGATGCCGGGCCGGGCGGGCTTATGTGACCCATGGATATAATGCGGATCCGCGGCGAGGGCCTCGCGCCCTGAACGACACAGTGAAAATTTTGCACGGCCAAGATTTACTGGTAAAAGTGAATCAACGGTTCACATGCGCTGATCTCTGTGAGGCCCCCTATGGGGGGCATCATATACAACGTTAGATTACACAGTCTGAAGTCTCTATTCTTCAACTGAAGCCTAAAGCTGCGTGTACTGACCATCTATTCTTCAACTGAAGCCTGAAGCCTGCGTAGTACAAGCATTACACAGATTTTCTTTGAACACGTGCAGGTTTTCAGGCTATTTACAAAGTACAATTATCCTCACGAAAAGTGTCCTCCATTTGCAATGAAACCAGTGGTAGAATAATGGAGTGGACAATAAAAATGAAGGTGCCAATTAATTCCATTTCCTTCTATTTTTAACATTTACATTTCAAAACTTCAATCTATAAATAAACACAATATTCTCCGCAACAACGCGCGGGGTATCATCTAGTAAATAAAATAGTTAGATACCAAAACCATCTAAAAGTACCCAAAACATAAAAATACAAAAAAAAATGTCTGGCAACTCCAAGCATTGATACCCGAGGCCTACATGTAAAGCCCCCAATGTTCAAGAAATCGTTAATCTTAACTTATCGGTCAGCCTCAAAATGAAGATTAATCGCTTATCATTCGATTAATCGATTTTATCGGTCATTCATTTATCGTCTTTGTAAATCCTAATTTTCAGCACTAAATTTTCTACAATATGCTATGTAAAAATAATATTGGAGCATTGAGAAAACGTTTTACCTTGATCTTTTCATTTGAATCAATAAAAATGGAAAATTGTGCTAATACACAGTTCTACAAGACCATAGGACGAAAATATCGACTGACATACCAAATTTCAGCGACATTTCACTGACAATCAGCCGAAATATCGGTCACGATAGTGAAAATCCAGTGAAATATCGGCTCTCACGCAGAAAATCAGTCAAAATATTGGTGCCACGATAAATTACCCGATATGCTAAAATCTTATCGATTACCACCCGATTCACAATAAATCGGTATCTCGACTGATTTTTTGATTAGTGAAAGCCCCCTTTCTTGTGCAAAAACAAAAAAAACTAAGGAGTATAGCAAGAATTGGGGAAAAAAGTTCAAATGATGGCGAAAATATAAACAACCAATAACTGTTTAGAATACTTGGAAATATAAAATGTCAGGTGTTTTGGTTTCTTATTGAAACAAGTAACATAAAATTTGCACTCAAACTTGACTAAGGGCCTGTTTGTTTGGGTTGTGGCTGGCTGGCTATGCAGGAAAAGCTGCTGTGCAGGAGAAGCTGATTTTCTGAGTTTCACTGTTTGGTTAATTCGCTGGCTGTCTGACTGTGAATAGATGAATTATCTGAAATACCCTGGAAAAAGGGCTTTGAGAGATTTCCTTATCTCCAGCACCTAACTTGCGCTTCCCTGTTACTTTTGAGGTATATGATACGTCTCCAACGTATCGATAATTTTTTATGTTCCATGCCACTTTATTGATGATACCTACATGTTTTATGCATACTTTATGTCATATTTATGCATTTTCCGGCACTAACCTATTAACGAGATGCCGAAGAGCCGATTCTGTTGTTTTACTGCTGTTTTTGGTTTTAGAAATCCTAGTAAGGAAATATTCTCGGAATTGGACGAAATCAACGGCCAGGATCTTATTTTTCCACGAAGCTTCCAGAACACCGGGAAGGAAACGAAGTGGGGCGACGAGGCGGCCAGACGCTAGGGCGGCGTGGCCCAGGCCCTGGCCGCGCCGGCCTAGTGTGTGGGCCCCTCGCATCGCCCCTTGACCTACCTCTCCGACTATAAGAAGCCTTCATCGATAATAGTTCCAGGACCGAGAGCCACGATACGGAAAACCTTCCAGAGACGCCGCCGCCGCCAATCCCATCTCGGGGGATTCAGGAGATCGCCTCCGGCACCCTGCCGGAGAGGGGAATCATCTCCCGGAGGACTCTTCACCGCCATGGTCGCCTCCGGAGTGATGAGTGAGTAGTTCACCCCTGGACTATGGGTCCATAGCAGTAGCTAGATGGTCGTCTTCTCCTAACTGTGCTTCATTGTTGGATCTTGTGAGCTGCCTAACATGATCAAGATCATCTATCTGTAATGCTATATGTTGTGTTTGTTGGGATCCGATGAATAGAGAATACTATGCTATGTTTATTATCAATCTATTATCTATGTGTTGTTTATGATCTTGCATGCTCTCCGTTATTAGTAGAGGCTCTGGCCAAGTTTTTGCTCTTAACTCCAAGAGGGAGTATTTATGCTCGATAGTGGGTTCATGCCTCCATTAAATGCGGGACGATGTGACGAAAGTTCTAAGGTTGTGGATGTGCTTGTTGCCACTAGGGATAAAACATCGATGCTATGTCTAAGGATGTAGTTGTTCATTACATTACGCACCATACTTAATGCAATTGTCCGTTGTTTGCAACTTAATGTCTGGAAGGGGTTCGGATGATAACCTCGAAGGTGGACTTTTTAGGCATAGATGCATGGCTGGATAGCGGTCTATGTACTTTGTCGTAATGCCCAATTAAATCTCACTATACTCATCATATCATGTATGTGCATGGTCATGCCCTCTTTATTTTTCAATTGCCCAACTGTAATTTGTTCACCCAACATGCTTATTCTTATCGGAGAGACGCCTCTAGTGAACTGTGGACCCCGGTCCATTCTTTACATCGAATACAAACTACTGCAATACTTGTTCTACTGTTTTCTGCAAACAATCATCATCCACACTATACATCTAATCCTTTGTTACAGCAAGCCGGTGAGATTGACAACCTCACTGTCACGTTGGGGCAAAGTAATTTGGTTGTGTTGTGCGGGTTCCAAGTTGGCGCCGGAATCCCTGGTGTTGCGCCGCACTAACACTTCGCCGCCATCAACCTTCAACGTGCTTCTTGACTCCCTGCTTGGTTCGATAAACCTTGGTTTCTAACTGAGGGAAACTTACTGCTGTACGCATCACACCTTCCACTTGGGGTTCCCAACGGTCGCGTGCTGTACGCGTGTCAGTATCCTGATCATCATCCAACAATATAGGAGCTTCCTTGCCATCTTCTTCTTGTCCTGCAATGACGGCTGATTCTCCAGTAACATGTGCCTTCCTGAACATAACATCTTGCCGTTCCAAGTTGGGAGGTGGCCCATTCCTAAACTTTGCATGATCGGGACAAATATGAAAAAAAGAACATAATAGCTCGATGAGTCAATTGATGCGATAAAAATAATAGATGCATTCATAAGGTAAGTCATGAACATTATAACTTACAGCAAGGTGATTCTTCCACCAATCATCATCCGCGTCCATTGTTCTAGTATCAGGATCCCAACCTAGCCCAGTTGCATTTAGCAATTCCATCCATCCCGTGTAATCCTTCTTCAAAGCATCCCATTTGTTCTTGAATTATTTCTTCACTAGTCTATCCCCTGTTTTCTCCGCAAATTTATCCTCTAGATTCTTGTAGCCCTTTCTACTCAAGCAACCACCATCCCTGTTGTTGGAGTTCACTTCTTCCATACATATGTCACAGAATACTCTAGTGTGATATGCATCCCAATTAGCCTTAGACATTGCAAAGTAATACAATCTAAAACAACAAAAGAACACTAGACTATTAACAATCATTTGCATAGCAGACCCACTACCAGCAACAAGCATATCAATCAAATCTGCAAAGTATCTATTTTTTTAACACAACAACATCCTCTACCATTATCATAAATAACAATCAATTTCGAAGCATCAACCGAATATCATGGCATGACATCAGTACAAGCAGCGGCAAAAACTTATAGTACATGAGAAGAAAAAAGGGGATGGAAGGCTCACCTTGAGGGAGCTCGGCCGGGGAGGAGCGGACGGACTAGTGGACGACCGATGCCGGCCTGTTCCGGTTGGGACGGGGCCGAATCGGGGACGGGGCCGTCGACCTTCAAGGATCCGGGCGGGAGCGGGCCGAGACGGGCGGTGAGGGGCGAGTCGGGCGGAAGGGGAGGGAGGACGGCGGGGGTCGGCCGGGAACAGACGAGGGAGAGGGTCGCCGGTGGCCGGCAGGAGTGGCGGCGGCGGCCTTGTGCGGGTGGTGGCGCGGCTGATACTTGGGGAAACCCTAGCGTGCTGCTCTCTCCTCTATCGTGAGTGCTGGAAACAAATCGCTCGGGTTGGCCGAGAATGAGGAGTTTGGAAAGGCAAATACTGATTCCACTCAGCGGTGGCAGCCAACGTAAATATTCCCGAATGACATGGGCAAGTCAAAAAAAGGTTAGCTGGTTAAAGTGAAAGCTGCGAGAAGCCATCTGAAGCACCTCCGAAGGTGCTTTCCCGAGTCTGCCTATTTCGGCCAATGGCTTTGGCAAAGCCAGAAGCGAAGCTGCCCCTTTTGTTTGGATTTCGTGGCTTATTCTACTGGAAAGCCACCAAAAGCTGAAACAAACAGGCCCTAAGGTCCAATTGAAAAATTAGAAAAATTGTAGAAAACACAATTAATATTTTAATCGAGCTTGAGTTTATGTTACTAAACTATATTATGGGCATCGACCAAAGACACATAGTTAGTGCGAACTGAATTATTTTTAAATGATTACTTAAAAGTGTGAACACATTGTTACTTACAATTATGTTTTATGTTACACTAAAGTTCATCAAAGCACACGTACCATATAAACTTTAATAGTGTTGTGTTCTACCATTAGAGCAACAAACGGCATAAATTATGAAGGAGATGAAGTATCGTAGCATATTATTTCATGTCATAATACAAATGATCAAAAGAATCCTACCATATTGTTGCTGTTACATAGGTTCGCGGTGATGATACACCCGCATAAACTCAAGTAAAATATGGAAACCTATTATGATGAAAACAAATACGTTAACTTTTAGACCGTGTTCTAATTTCTACTCATGTTTAAGGTTCATTCTAAATTAATAATTATCTTTAAAAATAGTCTAAAAGCTAGATCAAGGTTTTGGATTCAAATTTCGGTACATTGACATATTGACCTTGAAATAATCTTTGAAGTTAGTCTTTCGTTATAATCAATTTTAGATTTTTTAAATACATTGTAAATTAAGCGATAGATCAATATACAATATTTCACTTCACTGTAATGCAACGATGAATGCAGAAAATAACATTCAACTTTAAAACCCTAACTCTATTAAGCAATGATGATGGAGCGGTCGATCACGATGCCCTCTCATTAAAAACCTTCTTGTTTAAAAGAGCATGCATTGCTATGCATCCTAAGGCTCTTTGGCGACCATCCCTAGCCACCTACCTCTACAACCTAACCTATGATACCCCTGCAAGCATATATTCTTATATTGCAGCCTCCAAAAGTCTATGATCTAATAAGTCTCATTTTTTCATGCTGAATTTATACGTAATGATATTTTTTTGGTTCTAATATATGTTATATATTAATTTCATGATGTGCCATGTCAAATCCTTATTTTCAAATATAACTAGCGGGGTGATTGTGATCACTCATTATATCAAAAAAGGTAATTTGTATTGATCTCTCATACACAACATTAAACATACATTTTCTCATTAATGTGAAGCTATGCTTTTTTTTGTTATACAAGGATTCATCTTTTTGTTTTCATTTCGGATGCTTAAGGAAATGTCTTATTACAACGGATTTCACTCTAAAACAAGTCAAATAAAATGTATCACCCTTGGGTGCATATAATGTATGCCCATTAGCATATTATTATTATATTGTACGTGTGGTTATCCATCGATCCTTGAGATATTTACCTAACTTGGTAAAGTGAACGAAACTAGCAAACTTATCGAGATTTCTAAACCGCGATATTACTCGTAGGTGTAACTAAATAGAAAACTCTAGAGCTTTGAAGTTTTAACAATTGCCGACAACTATTAGGGGCCCAATGGTATGAGTGAACAAACAGGAAGCAGAAAGAAAGAGGTTCTCGTTCCCTCCCCTGTGTGACTGTGAGTGTGTCCTCTAGCTAGGTCTTGGCTCCGTTCCCAAATCCACGCGAGCGAGGAGTTCGCCGGAATGGCCCGCCGCCGCAGCACGGGCCTCCGTTCCGAAATCCACGCGAGCGAGTACGGCTCCCGAGTGGCCCGCCGCCGCAGCCCGCGCCTCCATCCCCAAATCCAGCCGAGCGAGGAGTCCGCCGGAGTGACACCCCGCCGCAGCCCGCGCCTACATCCCCAAAATCGCGCGCGCGAGGACTGCGCCGGATTGACCCGCCGCATCCGTCGCCGCAGAGCCACCTCGCCGGCGGAGCCTCCCAGCCTGCCGGACGACGACGACATGCTCCGGGAGATCCTCACCCGTCTCCCCCCGGAGCCGTCCTCCCTCCCGCGCGCCTCCGCCGTCTGCATGCGCTGGCGAGGGCTCGTCACCGACCCCAAGTTCCACCGCCAGTTCCTTGCGCACCATCGGAAGCCGCCCCACCTCGGCGTCATCCTGTGGTTCAGAAAGGAGGGGATCGTGTTCAACCCCATACTTGACCCTCCTGACCGCATCCCTCCCGCGCGCTTCTCCCTTGGACGCTACAGCAGCCGCGGCGACGATTGCATTTTGCTCGATTGCCGCCACGGTCTCGTCCTCATTTCCGACTGGGCACGGCATGAGGTCGCTGTGTGCGACCCCATCACCGGCGAGCAGCGCTGCGTGGCTGTTCCGTCCGAGATGAGGACTGGCTACCTCAAAGGGGTGGTGCTCTGCGCTGCCGGTGACCGGGGGCTTGCTGTCCGGGGGCAGAGACGATACTCCATGTCTTGCCTGTGTTTACACCTTGGAGACCGGCCTTTGGGGCAATCTCATCTCAACTGAGTCTTCATGGGATCTTTCTGATGGTGTCCCTGAAACCCTTGCTGTTCCTGCAACCCTTGTTGGTGATTGCCTTTACTGGTTACTGGGTTATGACATAATAGAGTTTGATTTCGATAAACAGAACCTAGCTGTGTTCATGGGGCCTCCATGTCCTGATTCTATGATATACGGAAACCATCAGATCATCCAGACTGCGGATGGCGCTGTTCGCTACGCCGTTTTGTCATATCCTCGCTTTGAAATGTGGCAGAGGAACATCGAGTGTCATGGTATTGCCACATGGGTGACGTGGAAGACCATCGAAATGCACAACATTCTTCAGCTCCGTTCTCTGGATTCAAGAAAGTGGGTACTGCTTGGGTATGATGGGGATGATGTTCTATTTTTATGGTATGCCTCAAGTGTCTACTTGGTTCAACTTAAACCGATGCAGGCCAGGAAACTTAATGGAATCTCTTCTCCCCTCATGACTCGCTATCATCTTTTCAAGAGTTTCTTTATGCCAGGTGATTCTCATTCTTAGCCCTTGTAGTGTAGGAATAACCTAATCTAGCTACCTTTGTCACATGATTGCTCGAATAACTTATTTCTGTTTTTAAAGTGTTTACCAACAACTTCAACTCACCAATTGCCCTTTTGACGATAGATAAGCAAACTAATATCTGTATTCCTTAGCATATGTTATCATTAGATATAGTTTTCAGCACTATCCTTATATCCAAATGAAGTATCAGCTGAGTAACTCTCTTGGCACATTTGTAACCTCAGAGCTAGTTATTCTTATATCCCAGAATGTTTATGGTTCTGATCTTGTTATTAAATAACTCCATATGAACTGCTTTTGTTGAGTCCATATGCAGCGCACAAAAATAAACTGCGTTTCTGGACTGTCAAGCTCCAGTTATTTAGAAGTGAATACCCAAAATCACTTTTGTTGTTACAAGAATTTATTAGTCTTGTCATATTTTAGTTTTGTATGCTTGACAGTTCGTGGGATGAGTTTAACATGAGATAAAGTAGATACCATGTCTTGGTTCTTATCAGCTAAATTCTCAATGATTAAATATCTAAGTATATTCCTCTTAGGACTATTCTTTCCATTTTACAACAGATGGGTATATTTGTTTGTCTATTGCTAGTAATAGTATCAAAAGTGAGCTATAAATCATCTATACAAATTAAGCTGTTTCGCTCAAGTTATATATGTCAGCTCGTCTGTGTTATTGACTCACCGTTACCTTCTCTTATGCATTTGCCTTTTCCTCGGTATTGTTATTAATTGTATGACTTCTTCTGCTTATAGGCACAGCCATTGCTGGTGGATTTAATGCAGCTGAATTGTCGCACATAGGATGGCTATCTGGTTTGATGTTCTAATGTGCTGAAGTAGTTCAACAGGTAAGAAGATCTTGTTGATGTAGTTTGTGAGATCTGGTTTCTAGACTGTTTGAGTACGGATAGCATACACCCATAAGGCCACAAAGTGATTTTTCATTTGACTGTTGGGATTCACTTATGTAGATAACACGGAGACCAATTAAAATGATGGTTATGCCAAGATAAATGGATTCTTTTTTAGACTGTAGGTGATATACAGATGATCGAAATGCTGAATATGGTTTTGGTGTTGAAATTTCTTGTGAGTGCTTATCTGGACATGCATAGATCTTTCCCTCGTTTTAGCTGTTTCATAGTCTGTAAGCTCAAATAGATTGCCCCTTTTCTTTTGGCTTCAGCTTGTGCAGATACTAGCTTCAGAGCTCTAAAAAAATTAGTTGTCATCAGCATTAAAGAGCTCATCTGGTGGGAGACGCCCTAAAATAATTAGTTGTTTATTTTGTTACGTATTAGTTTACTACAACAAATTATAGTGTAAGAATGCATCAAGGATTTACATTTTGTTGTCATCAGCATTCCTAGGAGATATCGGCAGTGAATTACAGAGCTCTTTTTTTTTTTGACGGGTCAACGGTGGGGGCAAAGCCCCACCTGAAACTTTATTATTAATCCAAAACAAAGGCGGAAGACCGCAAACAAGAGGGAGGATTACAAAGCGACACTTAAAGCCTCACCACACCGGGAGAAAAACGCACACACGAGGCTAAACGAGCGGGTTTAGGGCCTCACAGACATTCGCACACCACACTTCCATGGGAGGACTAGACAGTTTCTTCGGGAGGCGATGGAGCCAGAGCTCGCAGTGAGTGCTGATCATGCACGAAAGCTGGTGGGGAGGAGTCAAAGCATCATCGAAGACCTTGCGGTTCCTGCTTTTCCAGACAGAGCTCTTTTTTATGTTGATTAGCTGATAATGAGTTCATTTCTCCAGGTGAAGGGATAGCGGCTGCTGCAGTTCTCATCAGTCTGTCGCATTGATCAATGTAGTCGGCAGTGTTTACATGTTATGTGAACAAAAAAAAAAGTCATTGTGCCATAGTCTAGCTTGATTTCTAGTGTAGCAAGATGCTTTTGAGTACCTAATCTAGGGAATTTCAGCTTCCCCAAGTATTATTTCAAGTCGGATTCTGCCGTATCTTGCCCGTTTTACATGGTTGTGCTTGGCCAGCTCCTTATCTTGCCCGTTTCGAGTGCTCGGCAAGTACTGCAGGTTGTAAACTACCTGAATGCCAGGACATTGCTCCATACTGTTTATTGCAAAGCAGCACGTGGTTTGTATGGAAAATAATTAGACCCACAATGTGCGTACCATAACTCGACTAAATGGTGTTGTTCTATATAATCTCGCCTATCTGGACGACTGAACCTGGTTTCAGCCTACAGGTCATTCAACCGAAACTAATCAGAAGCACGCTGTTCTATCCTTTTCTGTCCACACGATCACCCAAATAGATAAAGTCGAATCTCGGCGGGCGTGTTAGCTAGGGCCTAACATTATTTTCCCTGGCTCGATACAGTCAGATCTCGGTGGGCGTGGTAGATATGGCGTAGCATTGTGTATCAGTCTGGCGACCAAAAGGAGGCCCAACCAGACGACTTCACCGCCGGCGAGCTTTAGGATCGGCAGAGTGCTTCGTCTCCGGCGCCTCCCTCAACTCTCACCGTCCGGAGGTGCGGCGACGGGACCTCCCTGACCGTCCAAGTCTCCCCTATCTCGCCGTGGCCGGTGGTGGCGGCGACAACGATGAGGTAAGTCAGCCAGCCAACTTCCCTGCTAGCGAAATCGCCCTTTCAGATATTCACGCCTTCCTGCGTGTTAGTAGGAGTGGAAATTGATGAAATTTGAACTTACAATATCAATAAATCGAAACCGAATCAAGCCTCATTTGCTCTCAGTATCCAGGAGCTCGACCTTAGTTAAGCTTCGTAGAACGCATTGCCATCTTGAGTTGTAAGCGAACGACTTTTCTTTTTGTTGTTGTGCCGAGTTAGCCAAGGACATTGGTGATATTGCTTCCACTGACAAAACGAATGGTGGCCAAACCGAATGCTATCTTCACGAAATGCGCAGATACCGGCACAGAAGCACAGAGATTCATGGCAAAACAATGGGATGAAGAGCTATTTAAGTATTTATTAATGATAGCCGGCCCTGAGTGATGAACCAAATTCAACATTCCTAGTTGCTCAATTTGTATTGCTTTAACTGTTATTAACATGTCTCCGTGAGGTCAAGTTGACCATATCAAACTTCTAGCCAGCACCAACTAGTAGTATCATTATTAATTGTTGTCAAGGACTTGTGAGCAGATATCTAATACATTATAGGACGGGGACGGCCACATTTAATACTAAAGATTCTCCCTGCTGCTCAGCTTGTTCTGCACACTGATTGGCACACCATGTTTTTTCAAAGTTTGCACTAATGAAACTCAATGTTTTGTCAGAGCTATTGGGTTGTTAAGAGAAGCAAGAGCAATGTTAAGTTCTCAGAAACAAATGACGATTTCAAGAGCTTGGCTGGTTCTTGTAGGCTTTAACAGGACTAGCGTTCCCCACTCACCAAGCCATGACAATGTTTTGATGATTTTAGACTCTGAAGTGCACAGGGAGGTCACCAGATCTACATCGGTTTCAAGCTAGGTGGGTTGCCCTTAATTTGGTTTTGTCTCTATTTCCTACCTCTTTTGGCAATATCCTAGATTGTACCACCAGAACTATCACTCTAGCAGATCAAAAGTAAGCAGTTTTCCTTGTCAGTACAAGCCGGGCATGTGGCTGCTCTCCGGTCTTAAGGGGTAAAAGGAACAAGGAGGACACCTCAAGTTGAAGATCAAATCCAGCTGCTTGTCATCAGCAAGCTAGCACACTCAGTCATAGTGTCATACCCATGACTCCATGAAAGTTTAGGATCTCTATGAGACTATTCTAAGGGTTTCAGATTCTGAACTGCACAAGGTGTTCATCAAGATTGATCAGATCTAAGCCATCAAAAGACTGGTGGTCCATGCTTCCCTAGTTTTCTGCCTATCTTACGTTGTACTTAGAACAATCTCCCGCAGTGCAAACTTTTTTTTTTGCGGGGAACCCTCAGTACAAACTAAAATCACTACTGATGTATATCTTTTGAAGTTAGTAACCCTACTATACTTTGAAAGGAATGCATAGACATTTTTCTTCCTCCACCACAAACACACTAAAGATTTTTCCGGGAAAAGGACCAGATTGTTAAATTATAACGGCGCCAAGGTTTTCCAATCTGGTAGTATGTTCAGCTTTTTGTTGCCGCCTATCATTTCTCTTGGATTAACAAAATATCTTGACTCATTCCTTAGTGTAGTTGCTGGTAATGCTTGTTACTTACGATATACTTAGCCCATGATGGACATATGCTCTTGCACTGTAAATACACACACACACACTGGCGTGGGAATTTCTAGCCTGCTAAAGTCAACACCCCTTTTAATTAAAGTAGTTTTAGCTAGATTAAAGATATATTGGTTTTGCCTAATGACTCTTGTGACATTATTATAGCTTTGTCTTCTTATTTTCTTGTTTGCGGTACTTCTTGCAGCCTAACCAACAACTCTAGTTATTTATATCTCCATACATCTGGCAATACTATTAGATGGATATTGAGAAAAAATGGAATTATGTTATCCGTAAGGCCCGAACTGTCAATTGACCAAATGTCTGAAAGTAGTAATATCCACATCCGTGAGCTGGCAGTTTGTCAGATTTGCTTCCCTCTTTCTTTTACTTGTTTAAGTTTCAACAGTTGGGGCATTTTAACCCTGAGATGTACCGATATGGAAGTGGAGCATGCATAGTCCATTATTTGGTGAGTGTTAGTTATCCCAGTCAATTAATAACATCAAGTTTGCCGCAGTTGACTATATCACATTCTCAAGTGTTTTGAAATTCTCATGGACCTGCCTGTCATAAGTACTGTTATTTTTTTATTATGTGAGTTCGATTTAGACAGGTCAACACTATAAACTAAGAGTTTAGGACTATACTTTCAAAGATTCTGCCCATTTAATTTTCTGTTCTGGTTGGAGAGTTTTGATCTGTTTTGGCAAGTGCTTGCTACTAGCACAATGCATTAATAGTCTAATTTATACATGAATTCATTTTGCAGTCGCCACTCTCATGATATTGAGGAAATTATACAGCTAGGCCACCACCCAACAATGAGAAAGTAGCAATTCTTAGAATGCAATGGCAGAGATTGTGATTCTTCTAGCCATTCAAAAGATAGGAATCGCCTTGGCAAATGGAGCAGCAGACCAGGCTAGCGCACAGTTTGCGAAGTACGGGACACAATTACTAGAGCTACAGGGCAGCACTGGACGTGTTGCCCGGGAGCTTCGAGTAATGCATGATGTTCTTTGTCAAATGGACATTCGAAACCACAACAATCAAGTATATGAGGGCTGGTTCCAGGAGGTACAGAAAGTAGCACATGTGATGGAGGACATGGTCGATGAGTACATGTATCTTGTTGGTTGGGAACATAATAAGGGTCTTATCTTTTACCTGAACAAAGGGCTCAGAAAACCAAGATCTCTGCCCTCTTTGAAACGGATAGCTTTCAAGGTGAAGGAAATAGAGAAAGACCTTTTACACCTGTCAGAGACAAAAAACTGTTGGGTTCCCATGATAAGCATCGGGGATACTGGCAGTTCAAATTACATTGTCAAGATGTCCCAAGATCTAGCAAATATTTCACGTTCCCTTGACGAAGAAGATCTAGTGGGGGTGGATAAAAACAGAGAAAAACTTGAGCAGTGGTTGGCAGGTGATGATTTGGAATGGTCTGTGATAGCGCTGCTTGGAATGGGAGGGCTTGGTAAGACAGCTTTAGCTGCAAACGTCTACAAGAAGGAAAGAGATAAATTCCAATGCCACGCCTGGGTCTCCATCTCCCAAACTTACTCTAGAGAAGATGTTTTGAGGGATATAGTCAAGGAACTTTTCAAAGATAAAGTCAGTGATCTATCTAACACTGTGGCTATGGATATCACATGCCTTGAAGAAACATTGAAGAAATATTTGGAGAAACAGAAGTATTTGATCATATTGGATGATGTTTGGACTCCCGAAGCATTTGATGACTTGTCTAGGGCACTTATTCATAATGATAAGGGCAGTAGACTAATAATCACGACAAGGGAAGGTGGTGTGGCTACACTTGCCTCTCAAGGACATATCTTAACACTGGAAGAATTACCAGAAGACAAGGCATGGGACCTATTTTGTATTAAAGCCTTTCCAAAAGATACAAATCATCAATGTCCCGCAGAGTTGAAGCCTTTGTCCGAGAAAATAGTTAGCAAGTGCAAAGGGTTGCCTCTTGTTATTGTGTTAGTTGGTAGCCTCTTGCGTGCGCGTGAGAAAAGCGTGGAAGAATGGAGAAGAATAAAGGACCAACTGAGTTGGGAACTAAAGAACAATTCGAGGCTCGATCACCTAAGGAATGTTTTACATCTGAGCTTCATCTACCTTCCAACACATTTGAAAAGTTGTTTCCTGTACTGCAGCTTATTTCCGGAAGACTATCTTTTCAGAAGGAAACAACTTGTGCGGTTATGGATAGCAGAGGGTTTCATCGAGGAGAGGGGTGAAAGCACATTAGAAGAAGTTGCAGAAGGCTATCTAAAGGAGTTGATTGACAGAAACATGCTACAACTTGTTGAGAGGAATTCATTTGGTAGGATGAAGAAATTCAGAATGCATGACATCTTACGTGAATTGGCACTTGGTTTGTGCCAGAAGAACTGTTTTGGTGCTACACATGAGGCCAAATGTAGGGGTTTAATCGAGACTGATTGTCGTCGATTGGTACTGCACAAACTTGAAAAAGATATTCAGCAGTCATTTTCTAGTATACACCGACTTCGAACTGTCATTACACTGGACAATGACATGTCATCATTCACTGTACTACCTCTGTTATGTAAGAAATCAAGATATATGACAGTGCTAGAATTAAGTGGTCTGCTGACCGAGAAGATTCCAGATGCTATTGGAGATCTTTTTAATCTCCGCCATTTGGGTTTGCGTAATTCAAAAGTGAAGATGCTCCCGAGGTCTGTTGATAAGCTTTCAAATTTGTTGACACTAGACCTTTATAGATCTGAAATGAATGAGCTGCCTAGTGGGATTGGGAAACTGAAGAAGCTTAGGCACTTGCCGAGAAAGTAATTGATCCAGATTGGAGAGAGATTCAATGTTCCAGGGGTATGCGTATCCCCAATGGGCTTGGGAATCTAACAAACCTGCAGACACTACATGCATTGGAAGCAGATGATGAGTCTGTTAGACATTTAGGGGAGCTGAGGCAACTGACAAACTTGAGTTTGCGGAATGTGAAGGGAATCTACTGTCGACGCATCAGTGAGTATCTACTTCAGATGCAGCATTTGTCCAAACTAGATGTGAATGCAAGTGATGAGAATGAGGTTCTGTTGTTGAGTGTCGTTCTGCCAAACCTGCGAAAGCTACGTTTGAGAGGACGATTAGCGGAAGGGGCATTGGACGACTCTCCTCTTTTCCAAGCTGTTGTGGGGCAGAATTTGTATTCATTGGCTCTATTTTGGTCACAGCTGAGAGAAGACCCCCTGCCTCCCCTTTCCCGTTTGTCGAACTTGACGCGTCTGCATTTCAGCAGAGCATACAATGGACAGCAGCTTGCATTTCTCAAGGGGTGGTTTCCCAAGCTAAAGATTCTCTATCTAAGAGACCTTCCTAATCTGAATCGGCTTGAGGTGCAGCAAGGTGCCATGGCGAGCCTGGAAACATTCTACTTAGTCAACCTGAACAGCATGACGGAGGTCCCACATGGCATTGAGTTCCTCATGCCCCTTGAGTATCTAGGCTTCCACGAAATCACTAGTTACTTCTTGATGTTGCTACGCCAGTGTTCTGCACTTCGAGGGACGCAGTTGCGCTATACTCTTCGAGATTGACCTGCCACACTGGTCGTGAAATGTGTAAGTATGTAAGCTATAGCCACTCGCTTCCTAGTACCACTACTTGTTTGCTCCCTCATCTCCAATCTTACTTCCTTAACATGTTAAGATACGGTATTGGTTATGTAGGTCATGGAGAAGGAAGTATTTCATTCAGTGAGTTATGGCATCAGTGAATCTGAAAAAGTGAAGATGCATATCCAGTGTTCGTATACGTTCCTGCTGCAGCTGATGGACTACATCCCGTTGGGGTTTCCTCTGGTTTTTCAAGATGTACAACTGCACCATTTTGCTGACGTCCACCTACGATACTCTTCACTTCTACTGCTACATCTACCTCCTGCTACCGCTGTTCATGTGCTTTTTCTCGTCACATGTGATAATAATTGCCTATCGATTCTGGCTGTGGCTTTTAAATAGCACATCACTTACTGTTGTTTCTGTAACCTGCTAGTTGGGGAACCTTGAAACGATGTCTCGATCAGGACCTCCGTTTTATAAATCTCTCTTATTCTGGACATGCATGTACATGATTTTTTTCCTTCTGGATTATGCTCCTTGTGAGCAATACATAGCCACAAAGGTGCAAGGAAGAGATGGACCTATAGATTATTACTAAGATTACAATGTTTTATGAGTGCTGAGGTAGAAACGAATGGCTAGCATACACCCACAAGGTCACAAACCACTTTTCATTTGGCTGTAGGCATTCACTCATGTAAATAACACGAAAAACAATCAAAATGATGGTTATGCCGAGATAAATGGCTCCTTTTTAGATTGCAATTGATGTCCAGATGATCGAAATGCTGAATATTGTTCTGCTGTTCAAATTTCCGACACTTACTATGGATTGTATGGAACATAATTAGATCCACAATCTGCGTACTATAGCTCGACTAAATGGTGTTGTTCCTCTCTGGACGACTGAACCTGGTTTCAGTTTACAGGTCATTCATATAGGCCTACATGAATGAAAAGATCGGAACGCATAGGCAGAAATCTCGCCTATCAATTCGTCGTTCTCACGGCCATTCAATGCTGGTGAATGGTGACACGTGACCATCGGCAGCAAGTCTCCGGTCACACCCACCATCACATGAACACGGTAGCAGAGAGTAGCACTCCTAGTTGGGAATTCTGAATTGCTACACTGAATCTGACTCGTACCTGCAAACTCTTCTTCAGGCCGTGTAACTGTCGAGATGGCACAAAACCTCGTGGCATATATGCCTAACAGGATGAACGAACCGACAATACAAAATGGTACAGTAAATAGCAGGAAAAAATTGGACAATATTACACGGCCACGCAGCTCCTGAAGAAGGCTAGTCTGTATTTCTGAGATCATGCAATATTCATCTACAGAAGGTGAAAATATCAGTCTAGCTTTACACAAGGTACTACGGCAACTCCAAGGAGGCAAATTATTTCTAACCCAAATTGTGTTCGTTTCTGTCCGTTTTGGTGGGTAGAGCATAAATGTCATTTTGCGTCTCATGCATACTGTAGTGTAGCGGCTGCGGTACACCGACCTACTTCAGCAACTCCTTGGAGAATGACATAACATACGCGCGAGACCGATCGCCACCTCCTAGAATATCTAGGCCAGCCGTGGACAACGAAAGCTCCTACTCGCGTCCGTAGGGGACCGGGAGTAGGGATCGGCGACGGAGAAGGGCTGGTCCGCCACTGCAGAGAAGAACTAGGAGCAAGCGACTATGGCGGTGGAGAAGCAAGCAACGGTGGCGGCTGCTACCTCAACTCCCAGGACGTGTTGTGGCTCCAACCGGTGGCACGTCGAGTAGGCTCTAGAAGTTTCGAACCAGTAGTGCACACATGCAACATGGGGTTTTTTTTGGAGAGAGAGATTCAAGAGAGAAGTAGTGGAGACTGTTGGATTTGTTTGATTGGCGTGGGAGCGGACAAGCTGGCAAACGAACACGTCCATTTGGACTCGAATTGACCCCAAATTTGGGTCCAAACGAACAAAAACCGTATAACATCTCCATTTGGATGGTGCATTGAGACATATTTGTTGTTTGTACGGACAAAACAGACAAATGGTTCATAAACGGGGTACCTCGAAATTGCTATTACTCACCTAATAATATATGTCTCCTAGGTAGATTATTACATTTTAGCACTTTATAATGGATATAGTGGCAAGACTTGTCTAGGATCTCTGCACTAGGTGAGATTTTCTGCATTAGGTGAGATTTTAGGATCAACTCATAGAAATTATATTTTGAAGTTTGCGAAAATGTAATTTTTTTTATATAAAATAGCTATGTGATGTAACTACAGCTCCTAGAAATTTCAGGTCAAAATTCAATCTATATTTGTATAAACAAAGTGAATAATTTTACTCTGAATGGTGTCACCTTTCACACCTAAATTTGTCTTTCTTTTTTCAATAAAGAGTATATATTAACACTACTAGGAAAAGGCCTAGCCGTAAGACTGCCATCAGTGGCGCACCATGCCTGCCGTGCGCCACTACTACTTAGCGGTGGCGCACCACAAAACGGTGGGCCACTGTTACAAAAGTAGTAGTGGCGCACCTTGATTCTGGTGCGCCATAAGTAAGTGGTGACAGGAGGCCAGATCCTCCCCAACCTAGTAGTGGCGCACGTCTATGGGGTGCGCCACTGCTACATTCCTTACCTATGGCGCACGTTGTAGAGGTGCGCCACCTGCTAGGAGGTGTCCGGAGACCGTTTAGAGATGATAGGCTTAGCAATGGCGCACTGCTGTGGTGCGCCACTGCTACATAGGTTACCTATGGCGCATGTCATTAGGTGCGCCACTGCTAGGGGTTGGCCAGAGCCCCTTTAGAGATGAGAGGCGTAGCAGTGGCGCACCACCTAGCAGTGCGCCATTGCTATGTTACCCTAGCAGTGGCGCACGGCTATGTGGTGCGCCACTGCTAACCTGGGACCATTTCCTGCTTTTCACCCTCCACTCACATGTGCCACCCACTTTCCCCAAACACTCTTGCACCACCACCTCCCACCAAATCTGGATCTGGTCGTGTTGCCCCTCCTTCCCACCTCATTTTCACCTCTTCATTCACCAAAATTAAGTTGGTAAACTTAATTTTCTTCATAGGTAAGTAATGGTGAAGCTTTCTTAGCTCAATACCTACTCAATCTCAACTTTTTACCTCATCCAACACTCTAGGTCTCGCCGTATCGGTAACTTTGTTGGTTTTATGCTTTGTGTGTGACCGGTTCCGATCGTCTTGCACACACACGTGTGTGTGCACATATGTTATGCGAAGCTCATGTGTTGTGCGCATGCGCGAAAAGCTTGTCGCGATCACGTGCATGTGTGTTGTTGTATGCGAAGCCGCCTCCACATGTGTTGTATATGCAAAGCCTCCGATCCACACATGTGTTGCATGTGTTTGTTTGCAGGGATTTGAAATGCGATGGAGTTGCCAATATTTTGCCGAAACGTTGATTCATTTCCGTTTCGGCGAATAGTGGGCATACTCGCATATACATATGTCCTATTTTTAGGGAAGGTCATGCCAAAATTTTCTTTTGGTATGCTAAGATATCCATTTTCTCTATACCCGCAGGCGACCATGGTCCGCATGATGAGCGAAGGCGTTGTGGCTAGGTTTTTGAAAGCCGCGACAGCCGAGATGATTAGAAATAACCAAAAGGAGATAAGATGTCCGTGTCGAAGATGCAAGCTGACGAGCCTTATGGACCCTAAAGCCGATATGGTGCGGGACCACCTTCTCATGCGTGGTTTCATGGATGGCTATCGGTGGGAAGGCGACGAAGATGATTATGAATTTGTCCATGGGATTTCAACAAGAAATAAGGAAGGAGGTGATCGGGATGTAGAAGATCTCGGGCATGATCGGGATGTAGAAGATCCCGGAGATGATCATGATCACAATGTGGGAGATCCTGGACCCGATGATGAGGAAGATCAAGATGGAGGTCATCATGACGATCATGAAGATGAAGACGATGGACCATCGTCGATGGACTGGGTGCAGGACCCTTATCTTCAAGAGCTACTTCTCAAGCAGACGAGTAACGCAAGAGCTGCCGCCCGAGAGAAAGCCAAGATGGATCAACTGGAGGTAGACGCGGTTACTCCATTGTATGAAGGATGCAGGCCGGAGGATACCCGCCTGAAAGTAACGCTCATGGCACCGGAGATGAAGGTAAAGCACAAAATGACCGACAAATCCTTCAACGACAACATGTCATTCTGGCAGGAACGTCTTCCCAAAGGTAACACGTGTCCGACTAGTATCGAGGAGGCCAAGAAAATCGTGTGTCCTCTGGATTTACCGCATGTGAAATATCATGTGTGCTTGAACGATTGCATCATTTATCGGAACGAGCACGCGGCGTGTACCATATGTCCGGTGTGCGGCGTCGGCTCGGTACAAGAAGGGGAAGAAAGCTCCTCGGAAGGTGGTGTGGTACTTTCCGATCACTCCTCGTCCGCAGCGGTATTTCGCGGATCCTAAGCAAGCAAAGCTAATGCGCTGGCACGCGGAGATGAGGAAGGTAGAAGATGACGCAGATGATCCGGACAAAAAGGAAAAGGACAGGATGTTGAGACACCCTTCGGATGCTAGCCAGTGGAATGCGTTGAACCTCGAGTACCCAGAATTTGGGGACGATCCTAGGAACATAAGGCTGGGCGCGAGCACCGACGGAGTCAATCCGTTTGGCAGCCGCAGCAGCACGCATAGCACCCGGCCCGTGTTTGTGTGGATGTACAACCTCCCCCCTGGTTGTGCATGAAGAGGAAGTACATTCAAATGAGTATGCTAATTGAAGGGCCGAAACAACCAGGGAACGACATCAATCCGTATATGGGGCTTCGAAAGAGGAGCTAGCCACGCTATGGGACACGCCTGCCAATACGTGGGACGCCGCCGCGGAAGAATATTTCCCTATGAGAGCCGCACTCGCTCACGACGGTGCACGACTTTCTCGGTTACGGATATGTCGCGGGGCAGGTGGTCCACGGATTCAATGCATGCGTCGGGTGCATGGACGACACAACGTACCGCCGGCTAGATAGAGATCCCGGGTCCTCGAAAACGGTGTTCATGGGACATCGAAGGTGGCTTCGCGAGGACGACGCATGGAGGAAACGCAAGGATCTGTTCGATGGTCAAGACGAACCCCGAAGACGGCCACGTACGAGAAGCGGCGAGCAAATAGACGAGCTATTGAAAAATTGGAAAGAGTGCCCACCGCCGGGAAAGAAGCGAAAGGCGCCGAGCCGCTGCTTAAGGTATGGAAGACGAGGTCTGTTTTCCGGGACTTGCCGTATCGGAAGATCCTCCGTGTGCCTCACAGCCTTGATGTCATGCACATCACGAAGAACGTGTGCGAGAGTCTGCTTGGTACCCTCCTCAACATGCCAGAGAAGACCAAAGATGGGCCGAAAGCAAGGTACGACTTGCAATCAATTGGGATCAGGGAGGAGCTTCACGCGGGACGCCCTAATGATGATGATGATGACGATGACGATGATGAGGCGGAGGACACGCAAAGTCGTCGCAAGGGCAAAAATGCCAAAAAGATTGAATATTACTGCCCCCCGCGTGCTTCACTCTAAGTCGAAGGAGATCGAGCAGTTTTTCGACTCGTCTCCTAGGAGTAAAACTTCCCTACGGTTACGCGGGGAAGATAAGCAGGTACCTAGACAAAGCGAAGCATAGGTTCAGCGGGATGAAGTCTCACGACCGTCACGTGCCGATGACGCGGATACTTCCGGTTGCAATCCGTGGGATCATGGACGCGCACGTCCGTGAAACGCTTTTTGGCCTATGCAACTTTTTCGACGTCATCTCTCGGAAGTCCGTTGGCGTGAGGCAACTTAGAAGGCTACAGGAAGAGATCGTGGTGATACCGTGCGAGCTTGAGATGTACTTCCCGCCCGCTTTCTTCGACGTTATGGTGCATCTCGCTGGTACATATCGTGGAGGATATCATCCAACCGGGGCCGATGTTCCCGCACAGCATGATGCCGTTCGAAAGGATGAATGGTGTCATCAAAGGGTACGTTCGCAACAGGTCACGTCCGGACGGAAGCATAGCCAAGGGCTTTTCGACCGAAGAGTGCATCTCCTTCCGCACGAGTTATCTAGAAATCGAGAACCCCGTTGGCCTGCCCGTAAACAGGCATCTCGGGAAGCTCGCTGGATGGGGTCACCGCGACGGTAGCCGCGAAATGCATGTCGACTTCAAGGGTCGAATCGCCGACTTTGAAAGAGCAAACCTAGTCGCGCTACAACACATAGACGTGGTCGATCCTTGGGTGGTAGAGCACAAAACCTTCATCGCAAAGACGTACAGTGATCAGGGCCAACAGAGGACAGACGGAGATATAATCAAAGAGCACAACTCAACCTTCACGCGGTGGTTCAAGGACAAGATGCTGACGTACCCTATAGACGAGGATTCTTCTGCGGAAGAAAAACTCATATTCGCCTTGTCACAGGGCGCCGAACACAACCTGGATGACATTTCGTGCGTACGATATCAACGGCTACACATTCTACACCGAGGAAAAGGACATGAAGAGCGATTATCGAACTCCGGGTAACGATGGAGTCCTACACCGGTGACGTCAAGCGGAGATACTACGGAAAGATCGAGGAGATCTGGGAGCTGAGCTACGCCGGAGAGAATGTGCCGATGTTCCGTGTCGTGGGCCAAGAACGTCATAAAAGAAGACCGGCATTTCACCACCATGGTTATACCCGAAGCCAAATCCAAGACAGCGGGCGCAAAGGTCACCGCGAAATATGAGCCATGGGTACTAGCTTCCCAAGTGGACCAATGCTTCTTCATTACCGACCCGCAAAAGCCCAGCCGTGTTGTCGTGAGGAGAGGCAAAAGGAGCATCATCGGAATGGATGGAGCCGCCAACGAGCTAGACTTTGACCAAGTACGGCGATCCGAAGATGGAAGATGACGATGACGATGATGAAGAACCATACACAACAAGAAGAAGCAGGACCACCCTACCTAAAGGCCGTCCATTCAAGAGAAGAAGTCTAGGAGTTCCGGGGCTAAATTATTCAACCGCGAGAAAGAAGGGCAAGAAGATTGTGAAAAGATAATTATGTATCATTTTTTTTTAGATCAATTATGTATCATTTTCTTGTATGAATAATGGATGTCATATTGTTAATCTACACATTGTACCGATCAAAATAGACATATAATTTATATTTTTGGATATTTTCTAGATTCTATAGTATTTTAAATATTCTACATAATAATAATTATTTATGCCTTTTATTTTGGTGTATTATGCTATGTACTATAGTGTTAAATCAATTTAATGAAAAAGTGAAAAAAATGGGGCCGCCAGTGGTTCGAACCTCGGCCGGCCAGGTTTGGCAAACCAACCAAGGGACAGAGCCGTGCGGTACTAATCGATTTCGTCAAACCCTGGTCTGTTTGCGTTTTGACCCAAACCTATACTGGTAGTGGCGCACCCCTAGAAGTGCGCCATTGCTAAGACTCATAGTGGCGCACCCCTTGAAGTGCGCCATTGCTAAGGGGGTCTGTGACTTAGACAAAAATCCCCGGCGCGCCGTCCCTTGGTTCTCCCCATTCTCCCCACTCGCTCTCGATTCACCTCCCACCGGCGACGCCCTCTCCGACGCCACCTCCCACCGGCGACCACCGGCGGCCGCCCCTCCCTCGATTCACCTCGGACCCCGGCGACGCCCGCCACGCGCGAGCGACGCCCGCCGGCTACCTGCCCCCGCCCCTCCCGACCGCAGTCATCGGGCGACGGAGAGGCTCCCCTCCCGGCGGCGACAGGTACCTCCTCCCTCCTCCCTACGCCTCCCTCCGCCCGCCGTCTTCTTTTTCGGGGCCTCCCCTTCCCTCCTTCACCCCTTCCCCCTGGCCGCCCCTCCCTGCCATGACCCAACCCTAACCCTAGAACTGCGGGTCGGGAGATGGTTTAACGGCGGCGGGAGGTGGTTCAACAGCGGCGGAAGGTGGGCGAACGACGGGACTAGGGGAGCCCGGTGCCCTCTCCCATGGACGTCGCAAAAATTCTGCCCGCCGCAAGACCGTCACCGCCATGGACGTCGTGCCACTACGGCTTCGGAGGCTGAGCTCGGGAGTTCTCTTTAGCTGGGTTGGCCTGCGCCTAGAGCTGCTAGGCTTTCGATTTGGATGCTAATAATGAATGAATTTGGTGTTGCTGGATAATTGATTCCGTGTCAACTGTGCTTGTGTAGAAATATTTGTTCCTCAACTTTGCTTGTTTTCATCCTTCAGATACATTATTACTTTGTGGATTGTTGTCTGGAATATGAAGTTACTTTGTCACAACTTCGTAAATCTGAATCACCAATTTACAGCTAGCGTGGATTGCAAATGACAATAATTTTTACAATCATCCGCCTCATCATTGTTATTCCACCGGCTGTCATTCTTTCTAACCGAACATGTCCTGAAATCGTAATTTATTCTTTTGTTTCACCGTTGTAATTGCATCTTACAAACTAATAACTCGTGAAAACTATTTTAAGTGCTTGCTGAACATTGCTTGCTGAACATTGGCATACTGAACATTGTGTGAAAAAAGGGAAAATTGGCATACCGAACATTGCTTGATGCTATCTCGATTCTCGGCCATAGTCCGTAGTGTCATTTTCCTATGTAAAGTTTCCATTTATTTGATTCCTTTTTAATGCTGATTTTAATGCTGCTAGGTGTGTATGTTGCTGCTACTTCCTGGAACTTGAGCACCTGACCTGATCTTCCTCGACCCGGAGCAACGCCACCGTCCCTCTTCTTCCCCTGAGCGACGCCGCCGTCCCTCTTCTTCCTCTCCGCCGGCGACGCCTTGCGCTACCACCCCTCCCCTTCTTCCTCTCCACCGGCGACGCCCTGCGCCCTGCACCAGATCCCACCGCGCAGGTACGTCCCCCTCGATTCACCTCCCCGCCGGCGGTCGCCTCCCCCCTCGATTCTCATCTGCTATTTAAGTTAAACAACTTACATGTGCTATTATTTTTCATATCTCTGTTTCCCTAAAGGTGAAAAAAAAGAAAGCTTCTCTGTTTGAACTCCACAGTACCATGAACATTTTGTTTGTTTCCCTTGGATCTCTCTTTCTCGCCGTAGCGTTAGTTTTTTTAGCTTACTCGGATGAAAGCTTGATGTTCTTGCTGCATATGTGTTTGCTAGCTTGCTACTCGCTAGTTGCTATGTGCTTGCTACTTGCTAGTTGCTAGGTTGTTAGTTGCTAGGTACCAATACTGTTAGCTTCCTCTTCGCCCCAATTCACCGACGCCTCTCTCCGTCGGGGCCTCTCTCCGCTCGCTGTTGCGCATCCTTCCCAAGTAGCCGCCGTGCTCCTCCCCTCCCCCCTCCTGCTCGCTGCTCGGTGCTCCCCTCGAGCCGGTGCTACTCCCGCTGCTGCTTGCTGCTTGGTGGTGCTGCTTGGTGGTGCCTGCCGCTTGATGCTCGTCGTTAGGTGCTGTCATGTCGTTAGGCTGTTAGGTGTTGTTAGGTGCTGAACTGAAATTCATATTAGGTCTGTTAGTTGATCTCGTCTCACGAAAAAATATGTTCCTTGTTAGCATGGTGAGGTGCTGCTAGGTGAGGTGCTGCTAGGTGCATTGGCTTAATTTGAAGGAAAAACATATAGATAAATGGCTATGTGCACCGACCAGTGAGCATTTCCTTCATAAAAAAAATAAAGAGCTACCCTTTTAGAGTGAAATAGGCCAAATCTAAACTAACTTGTTAGCAGTTTCATTTAGTTTAGGTGGCAGTAGCAAATTTAGGTTTAGGTGGCAGTAGCAAATTTAGGTTTAGGAAATTTAGGTTTAGGTGGCAGTAGCTTAGGTTCATCCACTGCTGCTGCTACCTAGTTGCTCCTCAGTAGCTTAGGTTCATCCACTGTGTGCTATGTGCTTGCTTGTTGCTGCTCCTATGTGCTTGCTTGTTGCTGCTGCTATTTTGGGAAGTCTATGGTTTTCCCTTACAACATACTACCGCTGATTTAACTCGCAAAAGAATTAGTAATGAAGAAGAAGCATGGCACTATATTGATGCTCACAATGTTCATTTTGATGTTTACAAGCACTAGTTGTTGCACGCCGCGCCGCCCGACCTCCACGCGCACCTTGGAGCAGCAGCTGGAGAAGCACGCCGCGCCGCCCTCGACCGCTGACGCCGCCGCAGAGGACCGCCGCCGCACTTGCAGACAGGTAGCTTGTTGTTGATGCATGCTGCTAGCTAGTTGCTGCTGCTAGCTGTTGATGCATGCTGCTAGCTGCTGCTGCTACTAGCTGCTGCTAGCTTGCCGCCGCTTGTCGTTGATGCATATTGCCGCTAGCCGCCGTCGCTACTAGTCTGCTACTAGCCGTTGTTGCTGCCGCCGCTGCTACTTGCCGTTGATGCCGCTGGTGTATATGGTGTCATATTCTTGTGCATGTGCCATGGTGCTCAGCTGGTGTATATGAGGAACAATTGTGCATGTGCCATGGTGCTGAGCTGGTGTATATGGTGACATATTCTTGTGCAGGGATCGACAGAGTTGCCCATTATCGCCGAAATGTTGATTCATTTCCGTTTCGGCGAAAATGGGGCACTCATATGTACATAAATTAGCATAGGTCATGCCCAATTTTGTTAGTGGAATGGATCGTAATATGGTTCAAAAATGTAAACATGTAGGATGGCCGGTCCCGGTGGCCGGCGAGGCGGTCGAGGCCGCGGTCTCGGGCGCCCGGGCCGGGGAAGGGGCCGCCGCGGTGGAGCAAGCAAGGGCCCCACTGGCCACCGTCACCCGCATCCTCCTCGTCTTCGGATGAGGAACGCCGCTTCGAGTTCCTCCTCCGCATCGACGACGACCCACTCGGCATCAAGAGGCTACCGGACAAGTTCGCCGAGTTCGTCGACGGCGTCGAGCCGGCGCACTTGCAGCTACGGGAGGCAGGCTGCAACTTCTGCCGCTGGTCCGTGGAGGTCCCTGTTCGACGGGCAGGGCAAGATGTACCTGCACACGGGGTGGGACAAGTTCGCCCGTGACCTCCACCTCGAGCCCGGCTGCCAGCTCACCTTCCTGTACGAGGGGGACGGCGAGATGATCGTCAAGGTGTTCGACGACACCGCCTGCCGTGTGCACTACCCCCACACCGGCGAATCCGGCTCGGACACCGATAGTTAGAACTTTTATCAACTCTATCTTCATTGCTTCGTGTTGTTTGAATTCTATATTAAATTGTATGAAGCTACGATGTTAGGTATGATGATGTTATGTCCAAATATCAATCTCTTGTGCATCCTACCTTGCCATTCCATTTGCTTTGGTATCTCAAAATGCCGATGATTAGAATGTTTGGTCAATCGTACACTCCGGGTGACGCCGGTGAGCCCGGTGTGATGGCACAAATATCAATCTCTTGTGCATCCTACCTGGCCTCACTGACGCCATCCCGGGATGTTCATATTTGTTTCGACCAACAATGTATGAGGCATTCCATTTAGTTCATACTAGCTACTTCTTAATTGCATTGGCCTTTCTTCCATTGTAGTGCCGATGATTAAATTGTTTGGTCACTTGTACACTTCGGCGTGGGGCCGGTGAGCCCGGTGCGATGGCACAAATATCAATCTCTTGTGCATCCTACCCGGCCTCACCGACCCCATCCCGAATGTTAATATTTCTTTCGACCAACAAAGTATGAGGCATATGATATCTAGTTGAGATACCACTTGGCTCTTTCTTCCATTTTAGTGCCGATGATTAGAATGTTTGGTCACCTATACGCCGCAATATACTTTCTAGACGGGCCCTCTTTCCCAGCCGCCGTTCCGTGAACGAGTCCTTGACGAGACAACAACGCCGACATGCCTCTCCGGTGTGGAACCACGCCAGTCCAAGCCGCCTCCCTTGTGGCCGCAAGGGAGGCGGCTGGGACTGCCGTGGTTTTGCGCCGGAGAGGCGGATCGGCGTTGTTGTGTCGTCAAGGACCCGTCTCATGGAACGGCGGCCGGGAAAAGGGCGCCCTTCTGCAAATTATACTGCGGTGTATACTGCAACTATGGTTTCTGACCATAGTATTTGTGTTGACCAATAATGTATGAGGCACTTATTCCATTTTGTCATTCCATTTGCTTTGGTATTTTCAAAATGCCGATGATTAAAATGTTTGGTCACCGTACACTTGGGGGTGGCGTAAGTGAGCCCGGTAAGATAGCACAAATATCAATCTCTTGTGCATCGGACTTGGTCTCACTTACGCCATCCTCGAATGTTAAAATTTGTTTTGACCAACAATGTATGAGGCCCTTGTCATTCCATTTGCTTTGGTTTTTCAGAATGCCGATGATTAGAATGTTTGGTCACCTATACACTTGGAGGAGGGGCCAGTGAACCTGGTGCGATGACACAAATATCAATCTCTTGTGCATCCTACTTGGTTTCACTGACGCCTTCTCTAAATGTTCATATTTGTTCCGACCAACAAAATATGAGGCATTCCATTTAATTCATACTAGCTACTTGTCTCTTATTTGAGTTTGCACTTCTTAATTGCATTGGCCGATGATTAAATTTCGTGGTCACTACACTTGGGGAGGCGCTAGTGAGCCCGGTGCGATGACACAAGTATCAATCTCTTGTGCATCCTACCTGGCCTCACTAACGCCTTCCCTAAATGTTAATATTTGTTTGGACCAACAATGTATGAGGCATTCCATTTAGTTCATACTAGCTACTTGTCTCTTATTTGAGTTTGCACTTCTTAGTTTCTTTGGCTTGTTCATATATGTGCAGATATGACGTGGTATGTCGTGTACAAGGGCAAGGTTCCCGGAGTCTACAACGACTGGGAGGAGTGTCGAAGACAGGTTCACCGTTTTAGCGGTAACAGCTACAAAGGGTACACCACTAGAGCGGAGGCCGAAGACAGATACGCACGCTATCTGGCGGGAGAGAGGACGGAGCGGAGGAGGAACCGAATGAAGACCACTATTATCGGGATGGTGCTAGTAGTGACTCTAGCTCTCTTCTATGTGATTGTACTTTAGATGATCGATCTTGTGTAACCACTAGCTCATTTGCGACTTTGTAACCCCGTAACTTGCATTGTAACCTCGTAACTTCTCTAATGTGAAATCTTGTGAATCATGTGGGGCTAATGTGAAGAATTATGTATGGATAAGTTGTGCTGTTGTTTATATGTGTTATGTATCCTGTATTGTGCTATTGTACTGTGATATACAACCTGTATAAATACCTGCCAGGATACAAAAAAAAAATTCGAAATACATAGCAGTGGCGCACTAGTGGCCCATCAGTGGCGCACGTCCACTAACTAGCAGTGGCGCACTACGCTGGATCCAGTGGCGCACTGCCCTGTGATCCCCTCCGAGACTAGCAGTGGCGCACCAGGAACCTCAGCAGTGGCGCACGTCCTGGAGACAGCAGTGGCGCACGTCCACACGCAGCAGTGGCGCACCGCCTCGCTGAAACAGTGGCGCACGCAAAACGGTAGCACTGGCGCACCTCGTCTAGACAGTGGTGGCGCACTGCCATTGACCAACAGTGGCGCACTACTTTGGAGTAATAGTGGCGCACTGTCTGTGAAGGAGATATGCCCTAGAGGCAATAATAAAGTGGTTATTATTTATATCTTTATGTTTATGATAAATGTTTATATATCATGCTAGAATTGTATTAACCGAAACATTAGTACATGTGTGATATGTAGACAAACAAGAAGTCCCTAGTATGCCTCTTAAACTAGCTTGTTGATTAATGGATGATTAGTTTCATAATCATGAACATTGGATGTTATTAATAACAAGGTTATGTCATTGTGTGAATGATATAATGGACACACCCAATTAAGCGTAGCATAAGATCTCGTCATTAAGTTATTTGCTATAAGCTTTCGATACATAGTTACCTAGTCCTTATGACCATGAGATCATGTAAATCACTTATACCGGAAAGGTACTTTGATTACACCAAACACCACTGCGTAAATGGGTGGCTACAAAGGTGGGATTAAGTATCCGGAAAGTATGAGTTGAGGCATATGGATCAACAGTGGGATTTGTCCATCCCGATGACGGATAGATATACTCGGGCCCTCTCGGTGGAATGTCGTCTAATGTCTTGCAAGCATATGAATGAGTTCATAAGAGACCACATACCACGGTACGAGTAAAGAGTACTTGTCGGAGACGAGGTTGAACAAGGTATAGAGTGATACCGAAGATCAAACCTCGGACAAGTAAAATATCGCGAGACAAAGGGAATTGGTAATATATGTGTATGGTTCATTCGATCACTAAAGTCATCGTTGAATATGTGGGAGCCATTATGGATCTCCGGATCCCGCTATTGGTTATTGGTCGGAGTGAGTACTCAACCATGTCCGCATAGTTCTCGAACCGTAGGGTGACACACTTAAAGTTGGATGTTGAAATGGTAGCACTTGAATTATGGAATGGAGTTCGAATATTTGTTCGGAGTCCCGGATGAGATCCCGGACATCACGAGGAGTTCCGGAATGGTCCGGAGAATAAGATTCATATATAGGATGTCATTTTATGTGAAATAAAATGTCGCGGAAGGTTCTATGGAAGGTTCTAGAAAAAGTCCGGAAGAAACCACCAAGGAAGGTGGAGTCCACAAGGGACTCCACCTCCATGGCCGGCCAGCCCTAGATGGGGTGGAGTCCCAAGTGGACTCCACCATAGGGGGCCGGCCACCCCCACATGGGAGGTGGGAATCCCACCTTTGGGTGGGAGTCCTAGTTGGGCTAGGTTTCCCCTCCTATGGAAGGTTTTGGTTTCGGGTCTTATTCGAAGACTTGGACACCAACACTTGGGATCCACCTATATAATGAGGGGCCAAGGGAGGGGCCGGCCACCCCAAGACCACAAGCTGGCCGCCCCCCTAGAGTGGCCGGCCACCCCTCCCAAACCCTAGCCAAGCTCCTCTCCTCCATATTGCCCGCATAGCTTAGCGAAGCTCCGCCGGACTTCTTCACCGCCACCGACACCACGCCGTCGTGCTGTCGGATTCAAGAGGAGCTACTACTTCCGCTGCCCGCTGGAACGGGGAGGTGGACATCGTCTTCATCAACAACCGAACGTGTGACCGAGTACGGAGGTGCTGCCCGTTCGTGGCACCGGAACCGATCGTGATCAAGATCTTCTACACGCTTTTGCAAGCGGCAAGTGATCGTCTACCGCAGCAATAAGAGCCTACTCTTATAGGCTTTGGAATCTCTTCAAGGGTTAGTCTTGATCATCCCCTCGTTGCTCCCATCTTCTAGATTGCATCTTGGCTTGGATTGCGTGTTCGCGGTAGGAAAATTTTTGTTTTCTATGCAACGTTATCCTACGAGTGGTATCGAGCCGTGTCTATGCATAGATGGTTGCACGAGTAGAACACAATGGTTTGTGGGCGTTGATGCTCTTGTTATCTTTAGTTTGAGTACTTTGCATCTTTGTGGCATAGTGGGATGAAGCGGCTCGGACTAACTTTACATGACCGCGTTCATGAGACTTGTTCCTCGTTCGACATGCAACTTGTATTGCATAAGAGGCTTTGCGGGTGTCCGTCTCTCCTACTATAGTGAAGATTCAATTTACTCTTCTATTGAAAACATTAGTATCAACGTTGTGGTTCATGTTCGTAGGTAGATTAGATCTCTCTCGAAAACCCTAAACCACGTAAAATATGCAAACCAAATTAGAGACGTCTAACTTGTTTTTGCAGGGTTTGGTGATGTGATATGGCCATAATGTGATGATGAATATGTATGAGATGATCATTATTGTATTGTGGCAACCGGCAGGAGCCTTATGGTTGTCTTTAAATTTCATGTTGAGTAGTATTTCAAAGTAGTTGTAATAGTTGCTACATGAGGTGAACAACCATGAAGACGGCGCCATGAACCTTGACGCTACGCCAACGATGATGGAGATCATGCCCGTTAATGATGGAGATCATGTCCGTGCTTTGGAGATGAAGATCGAAGGCGCAACGACAAAAGGGCCATATCATATCACATATGAATTGCATGTGATGTTAATCCTTTATGCATCTTATTTTGCTTAGAACGCGACGGTAGCATTATAAGATGATCCCTCACATTAATATCAAGATAATAAAGTGTTCTCCCCTCGTATGCACCGTTGTAACAGTTCGTCGTTTCAAAGCATCTCGTGATGATCGGATGTGATAGATTCAACGATTCACATACAACGGGTGTAAGCCATGTTGCACACGCGGAATACTTGGGTTTGCTTGACGAGCCTAGCATGTACAGACATGGCCTCGGGACAACGGAAACCGAAAGGTTGAACACGAGTCATATGGATGATATGATCAACATGTTGATGTTCACCATTGAAGCTACATCATCTCACGTGATGATCGGTTTTGGTGTAGTGGATTTGGATCGTGTACCACTTAACAACTATGAGGGATGTTGTATTAAGTGGGAGTTCATTAGTAATTAGATTAAAACATGAACTAATTATCATAAACATAGTCTCGAGTAGTATTTTGAATTAATTTTGTAGTATTGGCATCCGTTTACTACTATGCGCTAGTCTTATAATTGAGATAGAAATACTCGTTAAAATCTGACAAGAAACTTTACGGATTGGTACCGTATTGTTAAAGAATCAAGAATTGATTAAGTCCTATTGCAAACTTTTAGTAAACCTCACATTGTTGATTCAAAGAGCTATGGTTTCAATTAGTACCTAAAGTTATCTTGTCTCCGTGAAACTTGAAGTTCAAATCTGTTTGAAAAGTAAGGAGCTGAAAATTTAGTTTTCGAAATAATCAAAGTACGAGATATATGTGATATCTAAGACCTTATTGCAAGATGATAGAATATAAATTTGGTGAGACTACATAAACTCATAAGTTTTATGGGAATGTACGAAGGTTGAAGACGCAAGGCGTCCCAATCCTCCAACTATTGGGGCACTAACGATATTCGCATATCCATGAAGTGATTGTCCTTAGTATGCACCGTTGCTAAGACTCGTCGTTTCGAAGCATCACGTGATGATCGGGTGTTATAGATTCTACGTGTGCTTCCAACGGGTGCAAGCCAGATTTGCATATGCGAATACTAAGGTTTAAACTTTATGAGCCTAGCATGTACAGACATGGTCTCAGAAAGTTATCATGAATTGATGGATAAAATTATGAGTGAAATTGTTCATCATATTACAAAGTTACTAATAGTGAAATCTGAAACACTTGTCATATGATGATCAACTTCAAAGTAAGAACCTCAAGGTTATTGGTATTTGACCAACAAACCTAGAAGTTATTGATGTTGAAATGTTTTTCTGAATAATGAGGAAAGCTAAAAGAGAAACTGCAAAAGATATTTTGGCAAAAGAAAAGAAAAGACTAGAAAGTCTAGCTCAGGTGTATATAAATGATATACATGTTATGGTTGTATTCCTAGTTAAGTTACACAATGAAATTCTTGGGTATTAGTACCATATTGGTTGGTATGAAGTGTCATACAAAACAACGCAATACAAGAATACAATGGCCTAAGTGATCGACAAGGAATATGATAGGAATGCACGTCCGGAACAAAATAAAGTGTTATTATGTTCGTCGTTGGCATTCTATCTAGCCCTTAGAATTTATAATAAAGAACTTAATAATTGTTATTTTGCTCTGGTCAAATGAAAACAATGAGTTGTTCAAATTATGACATTACTCCATGTACGATGGATAAGTTATTATAAATCTTAATGGTGAAACATACATACATAACACTGACGCTAAAAATGCCATAAGGCAAATGATTTGAATTCCACTTATTTGTGGAACCGCAATTTAGGTCATGTTAGAAAGGATCGCATGAAGGAACTCCATGCAAATGGATTTTTGGAGTCATTTGATTTTTTGAATCGTTTGGCGCTTGCAAATCTTTTCTAAAAGAATGATTAAAATACCGTTCATAGGCCAAAAGTAGAACGGACAACTAACTTAGTGGAAAAATACATGATGATGTATGTGGTTCATCGGGCATAGTTGTGTGCGGGAGATTCTTCTACTTCATGAAAACTTTCAACAATGAATTGAGTATATATATGTGGATATATTCAAAAAGGAAGAAGTTTTGAAACATTTGAATGGATTCAAATAAATTTCAAGCATGAAGTGGAAATCATCGTAATAGAAATCAAATATCTATGATTGGATCATGGTGGAAATATTTGAATTACGAGTTTTAGCGAAACTTCTAAGAGAGTTATGAAATTGTTTTACAACTTACGTTTCTTGGAGTATCATAGTGATGATGAAGTATCCAAGAGATATATCCAAATTTTGTTGGATCAATGATGAGATAAAATATTGATGCCATTATATTTTTGTGGATTATGCTTTAGTGACTACCGCTTTTACACTCGAATAGAGCATCATCATGATCCGTTGAAATGACACCATACAAGTTATGGCATGGGTATAAACCCTAATAGTCAACCAAAATCGGATGAATGTCTTTGTTGGTTATCCCGGAGATTTAATTGGGAATTCTTCCCACGAGACAAAGACAAAAGTGTTTGTCAATGTTTCTTATTTCCGAGAAATTGTTTCGAGTGAAGTATTTGAGTGGGAGGACATTATAATTTGATAAGGTTTATGAACCCGAGCATAATGATCAGAGTAGCGCAGCATCGGAATTGGTTTCGGAAGCGACCACGACGATCATGGCTCTCATGACTACAAAGTGTTTTAGCCATGGAGATCGAAGTACATATTGAACCTTGTAGGTATGGTTTACTTTGTGATCAAATAAATGATTTGTGGACAAAGGATTGATTTTGAACAATGATAAACCAACTACAAACAAAGAAGTTATGATGGGCCCTGACTCCGTTAAAATGGCTATACGCCATGAAATCCAAGATAGATGAATACTTTTTGAAAGTAAATAGATCTATAAAATTGATGGACTTGGATGAAATATCCTTGAAGAAGCTTGACTTGTCGAAAAGTTGTTTATGACAAAGTTCAAAGAATTGACTACGACAAGATTAGATCTTCCGTAGCAATGCTTAAAGTCTATATGGATTATTCTAGTAATCACTACATATTTCCTTTATGAAGATATGTTAGTAGGATGGCAAAATACATTACTTATCAGAAGTGTGTATTAAAGGTGTATACAAGATACAACCAAGAGTTTTGTCTGGTCCGTGGTATATTAGATAGGTATACAAACTTCAACTTGATGAAGTAAGTATCGCGGAGTTTGAATCTTCACCGGATGAAATAGTCAAAGAGTTTTTGATTTCATCAGAAATGATGAAGAGGCTTGCATTTGCAAGAAATTAAGTGGGAGCGCTAAGACACATTTATAATACTTTATGTAGGTGACATATAGTTGGTTATAAATGATGTAATTATATACTTGATTAAAAGGATATGGATCTGAAACAAATTTAGTGTCAAGATCTATGAAGATAGATTGAAACACATAAATAAGTTTAAGTCAAAGTACATATGATGGATATTGAAGTAGTTCAATATAGAAATATTAAGAAAATGTTCTTGTCATGTGAAGGTTTAACAAGACTTGAGTGTATCTGACACTCGATGAGTAAAAACACATGAGTGATTTTAGATCACGAATAAAATGTACACAATCAGATATAATGTGCTATAAAGTGTTATGAGCATATACCAGAATGATTCATATGATGATCATTGGACGACAGTAAGAATATCCTTGAGTACTTTAGAAGAACTAAGGATATATATATATATTTGTATGAAGAAATGACAAACAAATCGCTGTAAGGTGTTACACCGATATTGGTTTTGTCACATATAAAATATAATTTCAATCTCAAATTAGACTAAGTGTTGTTTAAAAGGTAGCATAATGAGCTAGAAGTTGTCTATGCTAGATTTAGAAGAGTTCTAAATATTGTGACGGATTCTACAAAAGAAGGCCGAGTATGTCATTGTTTTGACAATGACAAAGGATGTTAAGTCAAGAGGTTCTTTGAGAACATGGTGTAGTTCCGACGGAATCAGAACTTTGAAGCTATATTGTGTATGACAATATTAGTGACATATTTCGGACCGCGGAATTAAGGTTCCACCAGAAGACCAAACATATTTAATGCCGACTCATTTGGAAATGAGTGATGCGTTGAGACGCAAATGAATTACAAAATACATACGTTTCTGAGCGTGTCAGATCCGTTGACTAAAAACCTCTCCCGTGAGCAATACATGATAAAACACCGGAAGGCCAAGGTGTTATATCTTTACAAATGTAAACTAGATTATTGACTCTAGTGCAAGTGGGAGACCGAAGGAGATATGCCCTAGAGGCAATAATAAAGTGGTTATTATTTATATCTTTATGTTTATGATAAATGTTTATATATCATGCTAGAATTGTATTAACCGAAACATTAGTACATGTGTGATATGTAGACAAACAAGAAGTCCCTAGTATGCCTCTTAAACTAGCTTGTTGATTAATGGATGATTAGTTTCATAATCATGAACATTGGATGTTATTAATAACAAGGTTATGTCATTGTGTGAATGATATAATGGACACACCCAATTAAGCGTAGCATAAGATCTCGTCATTAAGTTATTTGCTATAAGCTTTCGATACATAGTTACCTAGTCCTTATGACCATGAGATCATGTAAATCACTTATACCGGAAAGGTACTTTGATTACACCAAACACCACCGCGTAAATGGGTGGCTATAAAGGTGGGATTAAGTATCCGGAAAGTATGAGTTGAGGCATATGGATCAACGAGTGGGATTTGTCCATCCCGATGACGGATAGATATACTCCGGGCCCTCTCGGTGGAATGTCGTCTAATGTCTTGCAAGCATATGAATGAGTTCATAAGAGACCACATACCACGGTACGAGTAAAGAGTACTTGTCGGGAGACGAGGTTGAACAAGGTATAGAGTGATACCGAAGATCAAACCTCGGACAAGTAAAATATCGCGAGACAAAGGGAATTGGTAATATATGTGTATGGTTCATTCGATCACTAAAGTCATCGTTGAATATGTGGGAGCCATTATGGATCTCCGGATCCCGCTATTGGTTATTGGTCGGAGTGAGTACTCAACCATGTCCGCATAGTTCTCGAACCGTAGGGTGACACACTTAAAGTTGGATGTTGAAATGGTAGCACTTGAATTATGGAATGGAGTTCGAATATTTGTTCGAGTCCCGGATGAGATCCCGGACATCACGAGGAGTTCCGGAATGGTCCGGAGAATAAGATTCATATATAGGATGTCATTTTATGTGAAATAAAATGTCGCGGAAGGTTCTATGGAAGGTTCTAGAAGGTTCTAGAAAAGTCCGGAAGAAACCACCAAGGAAGGTGGAGTCCACAAGGGACTCCACCTCCATGGCCGGCCAGCCCTAGATGGGGTGGAGTCCCAAGTGGACTCCACCATAGGGGCCGGCCACCCCCACATGGGAGGTGGGAATCCCACCTTTGGGTGGGAGTCCTAGTTGGGCTAGGTTTCCCCTCCTATGGAAGGTTTTGGTTTCGGGTCTTATTCGAAGACTTGGACACCAACACTTGGGATCCACCTATATAATGAGGGGCCAAGGGAGGGGGCCGGCCACCCCAAGACCACAAGCTGGCCGCCCCCATAGAGTGGCCGGCCACCCCTCCCAAACCCTAGCCAAGCTCCTCTCCTCCATATTGCCCGCATAGCTTAGCGAAGCTCCGCCGGACTTCTTCACCGCCACCGACACCACGCCGTCGTGCTGTCGGATTCAAGAGGAGCTACTACTTCCGCTGCCCGCTGGAACGGGGAGGTGGACATCGTCTTCATCAACAACCGAACGTGTGACCGAGTACGGAGGTGCTGCCCGTTCGTGGCGCCGGAACCGATCGTGATCAAGATCTTCTACACGCTTTTGCAAGCGGCAAGTGATCGTCTACCGCAGCAATAAGAGCCTACTCTTATAGGCTTTGGAATCTCTTCAAGGGTTAGTCTTGATCATCCCCTCGTTGCTCCCATCTTCTAGATTGCATCTTGGCTTGGATTGCGTGTTCGCGGTAGGAAAATTTTTGTTTTCTATGCAACGTTATCCTACATGCTGGACATGTCAATGGCGCACCACGCAGTGCGCCACTGGTATCCAGGCTAGTAGTGGCGCACCCCTAGTGCGCCACTACTAGGAGTTAGCAGTGGCGTGATAGCAGTGGCGCACCACTAGTGCGCCACTGAAGGCTATATGTGGTGCGCCACTGATTGCCTTTTTCCTAGTAGTGTAATATCGCGAAGATACCAATTACACCTAGCCTCTGCAACAAAGTATTGCCTTAGTGGCACTACGGATGCATACAACCAAAAAAAAAAGAATTACAAAAAATAAAAGTCCCGCCACAGTGACTCAATCCTTCAAATAACATCACTACCACCACCAAGACAACACCATTCAAAAGCGACGCCTCCAAGAAGAAAACAGTGCACAAACACTGTCATCGCCCGATCATAGATCTTAGGTTTTCACCATGAAGAAAGTCTTCGCTCTCAAAACAATGCCTTAAACAAGGCCATTGCCAGACACAACCAACTAAGGTCAGATCTTGGGTTTTCACCCTCAGAGGTAGGACTATGATTTTCTCCAGCCGCCCCCACTTGCATGCCGCTGCTCCAAGTCTCAGATCACCAAGCCAATTCCTCAACACCGCACTAACTCGAACCACCATTGTCAGTCCACCGGATCATGGTCTCCATGACATTCTTCGCCAGCACCATGGAATGAGACCATGCCCCATGATATTAACAGCCGACCGAGCTTCGAAGCGCTCCCTCTGAACCTAAACGGTCAGAGAAAAACATGGGTGCGCACGACCGGATACCATTCCTCCACCAAACTCCAGGCAAGAGATGCATTGTTACATTTGCCCGTAGAGCCTTCCGGAACACGACACTGCAACCAGATCGATGAAGACCAACATCAGGCGGATCTTCGTCTTGGCATGAGAGAAACCCTAGGACTGCCTCCTTTATTCGACCAAGCCAGCAGCCCCCACGCCACCAGCCGGAGGCAGACGAGAAGATGGTCCAGCCAGCCACGCTAGAACCAAGCACGCAGCTGCATCCTAAGCTGCAAGCCCAGATCGAATCCGGGCCAAGCCAGCTGCAGCCGTCGTCTGCCATGTCTGCCACACGTCAGCGCCGCCGAGGAGGACCTCGCCGATCCGCCCAGTGCCGACACCACGACGGCTCCTCCTCTACAAGCCACCAAAACGCGTCGCCGTAGACGATGGGCCTAGGCGGGCAACCTAGACCCACGGCTTGTCACCGTCGCTCGCATCAAGGAAACAACAACCGTCGCTGCCATGGCCGAGTTCGCCGCCCGACCACCGCCCACGACCCGCTCCGTCGGCGCTGCCCCAGTCTCCCCTCCGAAGGAATTGCCTCTCCTTACTCCCCCAGCGTCTTAGACACCAGGGACCACCGCCATCGCGGCCTACGCCGATGGCAGCGGCAGAGATGGGCCGCTCGAGGTCTTGGAGTTGGTGGTGGGCGTGGGATCGCCCCGGTGACGCCCTGGGGGATGTCACGGGAGCCCTGGCGGCTAGGGGACAAGGAGTTGGCAGCGGAGAGGAGTGGAGAACGCGCTGGAGTTGGAGGAGATGAGGTGGCCGGCTGGGTTTGGGGTGGCATATGCCGGCGGTGCGATTGGATCGGGGAGGAGGAGGGGTTTCGGGTGTTTCTTGGTTGTCTAAGTGTAAGTTGAATTTGAAGCAGCAACTTTCCGACGTTGCAGATAATGCAGACGTCTGTTGTCAATTTTTTTTTTGGGAATATTTAACATGTTTTGTCTTTCCAAAAATAAATTTGATCTCATAGATTCCTACCTAAAATCAAATCTTACCCAAGTTGCCCGAATGCCCTAGGCTGCCGCCGGTTTGCCTGCCATACAAATGGCAGTACTGGGCCGTTGCTACGGACCGAGGCGGCCCACGCAACATTCATTCGCCCTCCAAAATCCCCTAAAACCCTAGCAGCCCTCCACCAGCAACCAGCTCCCCCGAACCGGCCGGCGGCGAGGCGGCGATGAGGGCGGTCACCGGAACCATCCTCTCCTCCCAGCCGTGCCCGGTCGCCAAGGTCTCGCGCGTCCTCGCGCGCTTCGTCGAGGAGTCCCCCTCCGGCCTCCTCTCCTCCGACGCCGCCACCTACCTCCGCACCGCCATCGAGGCCGCCGCCGAGCTCAACTGCTTCCGCCGCGACCTGCGCAGGCTTCAGGTTGGCGGCGAGAGCGAGAGGACCCATCGGCACAAGCCGGTAGAGGAGGAGGAGGCCAGATGGGAGCCCAAGGCGGCGGAGGAGGAGGACGGTAGGTGGGAGCCCAAGGCGGAGGAGGAGTACGGTAGGTGGGAGCCCAAGGCGGCGGCGGAGGAGGAGGAGTACGGTAGGTGGGAGCCGACGGCGGAGGAGGATGAGGAGTACGCCATGACGATTCCTGCTGCCGTTGAGAAGACGAGCAGCAAGAAGAAGGGGTCGAGGGAGGAGAAGCGGGACATTGCTGCTCCTCACGGAGATGTGCAGAGTCCTGTCAGTGAGAAGAGGAGGAAGAAGAAAGAGAAGCGTGTGAAGGAGGAAATTGAAACAGAGTATGCGATTGAGGAGCAGAGCAAGAAGGCCCTTGGTGATGCTCTGCAAGGTATGTTGTCCGAAGAAGGAATTGACAGTGAAAGGAAGGCCAAGAAGAAGAAGAAACACATCAAACAGGAAGAGGAGGAGGTGATGGGTGCGAAGGAGGCGGAGCAAAATAGGGTTCATGTTGGTGTGGCTGAAAATGGGCTGGCTAGTGAGGAGAAGAAAAGGAAGAAAAAGAAGCACGCTGAAGTGAAAGAGGTGAAGAAAGAAGTTGTTGATGATGGTGATTTGGGAAGCGAGAAGAAGAGGAAAAAGAAGAGGGGCAGAGATGGCGATAATGGTAACGATACAGAGCTAGTAGAGCATATGAAGAAGAAGCAGCGGAAGTGATCTTGGAGGTTAGGTTCAGAAGAACTCCATACTGTCGAGAAATGTGAAAGGTTTTTTGAAGATTGGTACGGTGAGGTTGATCTGTCTGTTGTATTTTAGGCTTTATAGAGGCTGTGGTCTTTTGACCACTTTGGTAGACCAACAGTTATGTTTTGTGACATCTGATGCTTATGCCATGCTATTGTTGCAATGAAATTTAAATTATTGTTATCCCTTGAGATGCCTCAGTTTCGTATTATGATTACTCTACTGCTAATGCTTATTAATTTTTGTCAGTGTGTATGAACAATATGTAGAATCTTTGTAATGACATTCTTTCATTTGAATAAGCTGCCAATATAGATGACACTTCTTACCTTGAAGCTAACATTTGAGACACACTATATCCTCTGTTCATTAATAAAAGTGCCGATGCAAAGAAACAACTACAATTGTCGAACTGATGGGCTTAGTGCTGCTGCAGCATTGGTATGTTTCTAGTTGTGTCTCTAATCAAGTGTGCCATTTTCCAAACCTGTAGTATGAGACTAATGTATGGCAAACGATAATGATTCCAGTAATCTATTTTCTAAACCATGAACCAGCTCTGATTCATTGCTGCTGCAGCATTAGTATGTTAACTGCATTAATCTTAGTTTAGTCAACCTTCACGTTTTATATATCCTATAATGGTGTTTGTTTGTTCTAGGGTTTTTCTTTTATTTTGGCAAAGATTTACTACCTCTGTCCATAAAAGGATGTCACAAGCTTGTCTAAATTTAGATGTATCTAGACACTCTTTATAGTGTATAAAAGATGTACTATCTCATCTGAATTTAGACAAATCTCCGGCATCCTTTTATGGACGGAGGGAGTAGAAGGTACTGTTTGAAAAGGATAATATATTGGAAAAAATTGTGAGAAGTGACTCTTCTTGCAAATGTTTTCTTTCAGTGTGGTCTTTTAATTAAATGTAAGGTACCTTCTAAGATGTCAGTCACCAGATTGAACAAAAGTCATAAGTACCTTTTTCAGATGAACTAGAAGTACAATAATCGTTGATATGTGACTAGGGTCCATCTGTGTTGGTGGTTTTGTTGTGACGTTCCTTATCTTAGAAGTACTCACAAAGGAAGATGAAAATAATTAAATGGAAGGTGAGGGTTGGTGAAACTTGTCAATCGATTCTTATGTAGGATGGAAATTGCCAGCTTTGTCACAGAACATCACAGCATAGAATTCCACCCACCACTTGAAATCACAACAAGAACCTGCAGCATACAGAAACCAGTCGAGCATTTAGCATTGGAATTAGGAATACTAGCAATGACCGGCGCGGCGGCACGCCGCGCCTGAAATGTGACTTCAAGTTAAAGTATAAACGATGTTCTTTTTTAAGATGGTCTTTTTTCAAGAGTGCATTGCCTAGTTCTACAAAAATGCTAGTTTGTCACTTTCACTAACATTCAAACGTGCCATGAGAGAAACCATCTATAGAGCAGACATGTAGATGCATGCCGTACATAATGTTCAGATTAGCTGATATGCTGTATCTCGTCATAATTTTTAGTACACCATTAAACATAAATGGAACAATACAATTAAAAATAAAACAGGACACACATTTGATAATAACCATAGCCTAAAAACACATTAATTAGAACACCATGCCAAGACAATTATTTGATTCTTTCAACTTGTAAAACCATCGGTACTTGTCGAAGTTGTCCTTGCAATCAGGGGATAAGACGATGATTTTCATGCATTCGCCAATTATGGTAAGGAACAGCACCACGGGTGAGCTCCTTGTGGAAGGCTTGGCTTTGGCACCGTTTGGGAAGCTGACATCTATCTAGTGGAGAAGACGCCCTCCTTCCTTCTGTGTCTCTTTCCTTCTGATAGGCAGATGGCTTGTATGGTTTCGATATCTAAGTTTCAGCTGGATCGACTCCTCTGTGGATGCCTGATATGTCCTTTTTTCTTTGGTCTTCGACATGAGCTCTTCTATTCAAATCAAGGCTGCAACCCTTTCATGGAAGTAGGGTATCTAGAAACAATGTAGAAATACAATTCGGAAGTGCAGTGTGAAGGCAAATCATGTTATTAACTTGGTCTATGTTCGGACATGAATAGAGGGTTGCATGGCTATAAGAAAATCAGGACAAAGTTAGCTGATTTTATTATGATAGCATGGTACAGAAAGTAGGATGCATGAAGCTAAATTGTGACAAATAACTAAGTGTAGATATAAATGGTTACATATTGTTTTTGACAATAAGCAAGCCAAGTGTCAAGTTTTCAGAAGATACCTCTTGGTTGTCGACAATAATGTCTACCTCATATGGCTGTTGTCGAGTTGTTTGAACCCTGTATTCCTATATGCAAGCAACACATTGGTATGCTCGAGGCCAGAAATCTTTCAGCAGGGAAATCTGCACGATTATTCTTCCAATCTCCCTGCGAGCATATAGTTGTAGCATCAATATTCATAAATAAATCACAAGGTAGACAATGCGGTGAGAAGATGTATCTTGCTTAATCTAAATGAAGTCAACAACTGAAACAACTTGATTTGATAAATAAATAGAGAAGAAGAAAAGTATGAAGGAGGAGAAATAAAAGAGAAAATATACATAACCAAGGTGATAAGGATAAAGTCATGCAATGCCTCACCTACAACTGAAACAATGACAATCACACTATTGTTTTACCATTAAATGATAATGCTTGAAAACATTTCAGCGGCATATCTTAGACAGAACATAACTTATATGTGATATAATGATGCACAAAGAGAACCCACCACTGGAATTAATACCCGCGGTGACTGAATCATTTCAGATGCCTTTGCTCTCTCCGTGGAAACCTCAGCTAGCTAGATGTGCTTCCAAGCTCTCTAAATTCTTGAGAGAACAATATAAGCCAGATTGGGTTACCATCAGTATTGCTAATTTTGCAAACTGGCATGTACAAAATTTACTTTATGTGTTTCCTTTATACTTTTGCAAATCGGCATGTACAAAAATTACTTTATGTGTTTCCTTTCTCTACCTCTTGGTGCTTAGTACCAAGCTCTGAAACTGATGCATGATTCTTTTCTTCCGCATATCGCATTGATCCTTGGATTTGCTATAACACAATTAGATTTAAATCTCATAGCATGTAAGAATAACTAATTGTCAAATTTGATAACGACAATGAACTACAAACATCCACAACCACGCAAATAACAAAACCACACATAGATACATGGTGTTCTAATTCTGGATCCACATATATGCCTGGACTAAAACCTTAGAATAACATAAGACACTATATATACCTACGAGTACTGTTTTTTTAGAGCAACTGCACTTAAACATATATGGATTTTTTAGAGCAACTACACTTAAACATTTATGGTCCTCCCTGCCAACTCTAAAATATGATGCCTTACCGGTAGGAAATTTTGAAGTATGGGACCTGAATGGACTGTGGCATGGAGTAATCAATATTCAATAGTTGACACAAAAATCCTAGAGTGCATTATATCTTCAAGCAATCATCTTTAAGAAAGTCAGATGTCTCAAGAGAAGTTCGCTGAATGACGCGTTTGTAATCCCTGAAATGAGGAAGGAATATCAGAATCCAGAGTGTATCACAAAAAAATTTAAACAATGCACAACTCACTTCAGTTTAAAATATTATGGGTTGATAATTGCATCATATGTAAGGTTTCATATTATATTTTGAAAAGAAGAAACTGTAGCACAATTGTTTCTCCAATACCGGTGTCAACCTGAATGGTCTAAAAGTTTCATCCAAATCTTGACTCAAAATTTGATTTTGGGGATGGATAAACTGAAAATCTACAAATTATTGCAGTTGTGACTTGAGAGGATTCAAACCAGACCTGCAGCCTTCCTAGGGCAGTAACTTATCACGCCTACAAGCTCAGCTTTGTGGTGAAAACATGACCATTGCCCGGCAGGGAAATCTACAGGAACCAACAGCAAGTGTGGAACAAAAGCACTCTTCACTGGACTCTAAAAACATATGATTTGCTTAGATATCAGTTCTATCCGTCTACAAAAAGGCTCTCTGAAATACACTATTACCAAGATCTATATTAAAAAGGCAATGCTATCACAAACATTAAGAGGCTATCTACTAAGCTCTACTCATAGATCATACTGCATACCAGCATTGAAATAGTAAAATTATGCAACAAACTGGTTGGCATAACATGTAGATCAGTTTGGCAGTATCACTGGCTATCTCCTGCTTGGGTCACAATTCCAGAGGCACATGTATCTATATGAGACATATCTGCATTGTAAAAATATTGAAGTTAATATTTACATGTACCTATATGAGTAATATCCACGAGGAAATAACGTAAAAACAAACAGTCAAATATTATCCTCTTGGATAATCTCTTGCCTTGATACGTAAAAACAAACAGTCAAATATTGTCCTCTTGGATAATCTCTTGCCTTGATTCAGAAAATCGGGTATAGAACAGATAATGCATAGGAATTTTAGTGATCTCATATTTTAGTCAAAATGGTCTTTATACGGATGATTAATGGTTTTTGTTATGATTTTGGGGATCTCATCTCTTAGTCAAAAGGGCGTGCCTCTACAGAGATGATTAATTCACTGTCACAGAGTAAAATCTATGTTAATTAGAAGTTCTAGTACGCGGATATATGAATAATAATATGGCCGTGCCACATAAGCAATCCATTAGCATCTCTAGCTTTGGTGCTCGGACCTACATGCACGACTTCTCATATGATTTTTTTTGGAGCAAAACAAATTCACTTCAGCACCTACGTCCTATGCTAGAAGGGGTGTGAAGTGAAGAAAACATATACAGATGCTACTTTTGATATTCTGTGAAAAGATATCTTTAGTGATATATACTAATAATTGATATCCTCGAACATATTACTCTCAACTCTCGAGAGATATCTGGGCAATAAATCTTACAAACCTAGTTTGTATAAGACATTGCTTCCAAGCACAAAAAGATGATACACATCTACGCAAAAGCTGGAAAAATATCAAATTGAATGGATGCACTTGTACGTGTCAATGTAATTAGCTAATTAATCGGGGGAGAACAATATAGTACATATTACGCAAAAGCTGGAAAAAGTATCAAATTGAAAGGATGCACTTGTCCGTGTTGATGTAATTAACTAATTAATCGGGGGAGAACAATATAGTATATATTAAATATGGTTTGGTGACTAAAAACTGGAGTACTATTGCTAGGACCAAGATCCTACCTAGGATGCACCACAAGAACGGCGAAGCTGTGATTGTCTGGCCTTGAGGATAGCTCAGCTAAACCTTGCGTTGGCTGCTTGGCTCCATGCGGCCTGCGCCCTAGCCTTGGCGCCACCTGCTCCTGCAACTTGCAAGGGGGCGCCGTCAGGAGAGACTCCATGAACGGAGATTGCCAGATCGAGACTGAGGCAAGACGAAACGAAGCTGTTGTGCAGATTTCTTCGAGGATCGAAATAGGAATGCAGTGACATAAAAACAAAGTCCAAACAATGAATTATACCAGGTGAATTTTGCCCAATTTGGCAGCCCTGTGGGAGAGAACAGCTCGAGCAATTTGGGAGCGCTGCTGCGTGACCTCCATCCACCAGCAGTTGTGCCGCTTGCAGGCACAGGGTCGACACGCAACACCATGCCCAGATCGGCGCCGCAGGGAGCTGCCGCCTGCAGTCCAAATCCAACGCTGATGGCGGCCTCCCGTGGTGAGGCGCCGCGCGGCTTAGGCCCCCGCCGGAGCCGCCGTCCTCCTCCTCCATCGGCGCGGGGTCAAGGCCGCTCTCCGCGCCCAGCAGCCATGACGCGAACCACTTAGACAGGAACCGGTTGGTGGCGTGCGCGGGCGGCGGCGGCGCGACATCAGAAGTCGCTGAGCAGGCACGAGTGGCGCCCGCGAGAGGCCTTGAAGAGCGAGGCCGACGCGGCCGCGAGCCCCTGGCGTTGGCCTGGATGCGGAGGCGGCGCCTGTCGAGCAGCGAGCAGCGCACGCCATAGCCATCCTGCAGGCAATGCCCACTCGCGGAGCGCGTCGACGTGGCCGAGCGAGGCGGCGCGCGACGTCCGCGTGGAGGTCACGGTCGTTCTTGGAGCAGCCTCCGCCGTTGAACTGGATGACGGCGAGCGAGTAGAGCGCGTCGCGGTGCCCGTCGCCCGCCGCCGCCGTCATCAGCGATGCGTCGTACCCGCGATCCTCCTCCTCGTCGATGATGGCTGACACGACCTCTGCACGCGCCGCATCGTCGCTGCAGCCTGCGACCGTTGATTTTTTTTGATAGAAGAGGGTGGAGGTAGAGGGAAATTGGAGGAACTGGAGGAAGGCGACAGGGCAGTGCCTTGACGGAGGAGGAAGAAGAGAAGAGGACAGGGCGGAGGTAAGAAAGAGAGAGCATCAAGAACCGATGCAGTTAAGCGGTACCACCGCTTTGACCATTTGTAACACTGCTACAGCCACCCCTCGAAGGAAGGGAAAAATAACCGCCTACATGTTTCCCACACTCTAAAAATCCTAGAGAGCACCAAAAGTTTACACAGGTTTAATTCATAGCAGACCTCAAAATTCTAAGAAAAAAGAAGTTTGTTCACCTTTAATATAGTAGTTATGGAGCCAGGAAAGGAGAGGAGCAGCGTCCTCGTAATTGGTGGCACAGGTCACATTGGCAAGCATATTGTTGCTGCGAGTATCCGCCTTGGCCATTCAACCTCTGTCCTCGTCAGGGATGCCACACAATCAGATCCAGCCAAGGCACAACTACTCAAGAACTTTGCTGATTCCGGTGTTGCTCTCATCAAAGTATGTGTAACTATCATCCCCTGTTATCTCTCTTTCAACTACTATTTTTTTCCCCCAGTTTCTGAATGGTTCTCATTTTCCTTCCTATAGGAAGAGAAAAGGAGTATTGAACTGTTAAAGGCTTTGCTATCAGGTCTTTTAATGTTAGTCATATACTCACCCATAGTATTCAATTGCCAACCAGAGTTCAACAATAAAAGCATTGTGCGATGGAGTTTAACAATTCAGGCGATTTTTCTAGTATATCTGTAACTTGGTAGTCACATACATCTCAAGGACATGATCAAAATTTAGGCTGACTTTCAAAATTGTTCCTCCCTTTACTCCTGCAACATCTTTTTTATGCTCAGGGAGATTTGTTTAATCACGAGAGCCTTGTTAAAGCCATTAAGGGTACAGACATCATCATCTCGGCTGTGGGGCCCCGTCAACTTGCCGAGCAGACGAGGATTGTCACGGCTATCAAGGATGCTGGCGATGTGAAGGTCAGATTATCTACTCGTCTTCTTATTTGATGATGATGGCTACAGATCACTGAACAATTCCTGTACAGAGGTTCCTGCCATCTGAGTTTGGCTCTGACGTAGAGCGGGTTCATACTGTGGATCCAGTGGCCTCATTGTACGCTAAAAAAGTCAACCTCCGCCGTCTGATCGAGGCGGAGGGTATACCTCACACTTATGTCTGCTGCAATGGATTTGCTGAAACCTACCTGCCAAGCATCGGTGATGTTACAACAGTTGGTGCTGGTCCTCCATCCAGCAAAATCACCGTCTTAGGTGATGGAGATGCAAAAGGTAAGTTGGCATCCTTTTTCTGCTACCAGAAATCTGCAGTCATTAGTCAGTGGTTGTATGAGAGTCACATCCTGCACTGATCCTGTATTGATTCTTGTTGCACACAGCGGTATTTGTGGTGGAAGAGGACATAGCTGTGTACACGATAAAGAGCGGTTGATGATCCGAGAACCCTGAACAAGATCCTCTACATGAGGCCACCAGCTAACATCATATCCCACAACGAGCTCATCTTAATGTGGGAGAGGAAAGCGGGCAAGACTTTACAGATATCGCGCATCCTGGAGGTGGATCTCCTGGAGTGGATCAAAGGTACATCCATTACCGCACACCCAGACACATGATAGTTACAGTTGCATCTCTGACCACTTTTTACAATTGTATGCAGAGGCAGCATTCCCTCTGAACATATTGCTGTCCATCGCGCTTTCCATCTTCGTCAGAGGTGACCAGGCTAACTTCGAGATTGAGCCATCCTTTGGCGTCGAGGCCACCGAGCTCTACCCTGACGTGAAATACACCACTGTCGACGAGTACCTTAACCGCCTTCTCTGACCTGCCTGTAATGGAACCCAATCACAATTGACATTCTCAATGAAGGTGGCTGAACTGGTATGTCTAATTATGTGTATGCATCTATCTTCTCTAAATTCACCAGGAAGAAGCTTGGATTTTGGTGTAAAAGTTAATAAGTTCGGCAGGGACTATGATCCCAAATGGCGCATGCCATACCTGCTTGATTATCATCAAGGACCGATCCATTGTGCTTTTCAAACTCAGGGTGATTATTCCTTTTTGGTTGAATAACCAATGGGACCTTTGATTAAATTTTCAGTTTCGTCACCAGACTGAAACAATTTTTCTTCACGTTTTTATAACCTAGCACCAACTCTTCAGAGTTATGGCTTCACATGCAGCAACACAATATCTCTTCCATTGCTTCAGATACAAGAACTCATATGATTCAGCAAATAAGGATAGGTTGGTGGTGTATTATCTCGTAGTACAGGCTGTTTTTCCATTTGGTCACGTAATAACTAGTGAAGCGCGAGGATAGATAGCACTAGGATTAATAGTGTGGTTGTGGTCGTTGCGAAATACTCACACTCCCGAGAACTTCTCATCGTGCTCTTTAATTACACTTGACCATTAGTATATTATTCACTTAATCATGGAAATTTTACAGACGGTATGGTAATGATTAAGGAGATGCTATTAAGACTTTTTTTTTTTGAACAGGGGATCGGTCCCGAAGGACCGGGAAGCTAGCATTCATTCACAACGGTGGAGTTACAGAATACAGAAGGGACGAAAGAGAATAAAGAAATTACAAACAAGTCCCTACATTTTGCACAAACGACCCTAGATCTAAAACTTGGAAAGTAATCGGGTCCAGCTCCTTCTCCACCGCGACCACGCATCGCAACACGGCCAAGCACACCGTCGCCGGGGATGCTACCACTTGGGACAGAGCACCGGGAGCATGCCGAGTTGGAGCAGAGGGGCCTCCTTGTTGGCTTAGAAGCCTGGAGGTTGGACATCGCCTTCGTTAGCCGGTCGGAAAAAACCGTCGCCGGTGATAGAGGATGGGAGAGTCGCCCTTCGACCATCAAAGGTGGCAGCCATGAGAGGGCTACCACGGATGCCTCCCCAAGAGAAGCTTCAGTGCTCCCCTGCCGCAGATGCAGCACCACACAGCCAAGGACGAGCTTGCAACCTTCAGCATCACCACGAAGACAGAGGAGAAGCTTCAAACCTTGAACAGCATGAATGGATGAATCTGCAGAGACTACACGAGCTTATTGTCGGAGATGGCGGAACTTCTCCCAACTGCTGCTTGCAGCACCACGCCAGCAGCACCCAGAGGGAGTACTCCGTCAGCCACCGCCTGCAGCTCGACAGCAGCGGCGACCCACTCCACAAAAAGGGCATGAAGCCAATACTGAGAAACAACTCAAAACTCTACACTACAGCTGTACAGGGAGGGGTCCCCCACCCACCACAACACCGGAGAGGGGAGGGAGAGGGGCCTGCCGGCCCAGATCTGAGGAACTAGGAGGAGGTTACTGTAGAGACCTGATAGACGGGATGGGGAGAAGTAGATGCTATTAAGACTAGGACATGATTATGATTAAGGAGGTGTGCTATGCTTACTGAGGCTGCAAAGGCAACCCGCAGATAATTCTCAGATGTTTAGATAAAAGAGGAGACACCGTGTGCAGAAAAATTCGAAATGTCGAGGAGATTTTAGGAACTGTGGAATTTGTCAAGACAACCTCTTTGGGCCATCATGTTCTTGGCAGAGCCGGGCAGGAGGCGGCATCAATAAGACCTTAGAGCATCTCCAGCCACGACCCCCCAAACGGACGGGGGGACATGTTATCTTCGTACCGTGTTTGGAGACGTCGCTCCCCAGCCGCGTCCCCAAAACGCGCCCCAAACAATAAAATAATGCATCTGTTTTTTTATAATTTTATTTTAATAAAGAGAAAAAAATTTGTAGGTACGGTGAAGACTTCGAAAAATATGAACTAATTTTCAAAGTAGTGCAACATAAATAAACTACATATTTTTTTTAAAAAAAATGAACTAATTTTTTAAACTACTTCTTCGATAGGCCTGCCTCGTCGTCCTTGTCACGGTAGCGCTTTCTACTCGTCACCTCTTCCGCAGAGGCGGTGTCGTTTGACTCGTCAGAGGAACTTGTGTCCTTCTCGTCGTCCTCCTCAGCCTCTTCAGTTTCTTCCTCTTCCTCCTCCTTCTCATGGCCGTCGTCGGCGACGGCCTTCCCCTCCTACTCATGGCCGTCGTCGGCCTCCCAATCCTCCTCCTGGCTGTCCGTCGGTGGGGTACTAGAGCTGCTAGTTGGTGGGGCACTACAGCTGCTAGGCATTGCAACTCTGTCCCACCAATGGCGCCATCCAAGCGGCTTCCCCTCGATGTCGGTGTCCGATGGCAAAGAGAGGTTGCTCATGGCGAGAGAGGATGATGAGAGAGGAGAGGAGAGATGAATGGCGCTGGCCGGTTGTAGATCGGAAAGCGCATACGTAGGGGTCTTATTGAGCGCGGATGAATGATGGCGCATATATTGAAGAGAGCTGGGGTTGCTCTTCCGCGGAGTTCGCGCTCCATTCCGGCGGTTCGCGCGTCGATCGACGCGGTTGCCACTGCGACGGTTTTCCTTGCCGGCAACTGCACCGTCGCTAGGTAGGCGACGGTTGAGCGTCTGTGAGTCGCTGAGGCGTTGGTCCCGCATCTCCCCGCCTTGCATTTCGTTGCGTCCGGCGTGGCCAGAGCGTCCCCTATGGAGCGGGGATGGGCTCGGGCGCCGGACATCGTATTGGGCCGTGTCGGACGAAAAATGCCTTTAGGGCACGCGACTGGGGAACGAAAAAATGTCCGACGCGCCTCAAATACCTTTTGGGAGCCATTTTGGGGGACGCGGCTGGAGATGTTGTTAGTGCTTGAGTTCTAGATGTACCTTCCTAACATCAGTTTTTTTTTCATCTACTGTGCACAAATGGTTATCACACCATCATCATTGTAATCGTGACAAAGGTATGCAGTAGAAGAGATGTTAGTTAGGGGGCCCCAAATGCAGCTATCCTTGTTGAATGTTTCAATAAAGCGCAGGCGTGAATCGATCGACCGAAGGTCGTGGAGATGCCGAAAAGCTACTGGCTACGCCCTTGAGGCAGGCCTTGATTACGATCAGGGCGAGGATAGATCGGCTGCGGAGGGAGCGAAACAGGCGGCGGGGAGATCGATTCAACTTTGGGAGAACTCGATCTGGTGGCGGATTGCATGAATCAGTCGATGGCACTAACAATTTCAAGGCAACGATGGTTCCACAGTCACACTCTTCTCTTCCTCATAGACCAGGCTCCGGAGGAACACGATCGAGAAGAGAGGGAGGAGGGATATGCCACGTCAATCCTTTACCATTTCGGGTCACTTGGCAGTGGCAGTAAATCGTAAATTTAAGCCGCTCCGTGTTCTGCTGAAACGAGAATCTCCAAAGATGCCACTTCGCAAAATTGCACTACTGGCAGCTCCGCTCCATCACCTCGGCTCTGCGGATTTGGAGTGTTCGGAGCGTTTCCGAACGGGCCCACTAGTTTTCAGGTGGTGGCGGATCGATTCTTCTAGGGTGTGCCTTGTCCTGCTTTTCGGCTCGAGCGGCCTAGTCTGCACTTGTTTGCTCCGTCCATGGCCAGGACAAAAAAGGGACCTAGCTAGTCAACTAGTATATCCTACACCGCAGAAACTATTTTTGAAAAGAGGAAACGTGGTTTTGTCACGTGTTCAACATAGTCAACTTGTGTCATTGATCCCGATCCCTTGTGTTCTCACATTTGTTGGGTTTGTCTCCCGTCTCCTTCATGGCACGCATTTGTTATGTCACATGTGTGATTTGTATAGGCTCTAGTGATATGGACATGCATGGTGAACTAAAGTGAGACAACGGAGCTTGCTATCTAGTCGGATGAAGGCTAAGTGGTATATAAGGGGAAGATCTCATTATTTGTGTATTACTAAGGTGGGTGGTGAAATCATTCTCCTATAGATGAACGTCCACGAGTTACAATACATGCATGTGTTGGTACTTGATATTTGGTAATATTCCTACTTTTCCGGAATCTAGATTTTATATCACAACTCTACCATTTTTCCTAATAAATATACCCGTACCGTTAAGATAGTACACTCGTCTTTTAAAACCGTCACAAGGCATTTTGGACTACAATGTTTTGTCCTGGCCATGGACGGAGCAAACAAGTGCAGACTAGGCCGCTCGAGCCGAAAAGCAGGAGAAAAAAGAAGCTAGCTAGCCAACTAGTATATCCTACACCGCACAAACTATTTTCAAAATGAGGAAACACGGTTTTATCACGTGTTCAACGCATTCAACTTGTGTCATTGATCCCGATGCCTCGTGTTCTCACATTTGTTTGGTTCTTCTCTCGTCTCCTTCATGCCACCCATTTGTAATGTCACATGTGTGATTTGTATAGGCTCTAGTGATATGGACATGCATAGTGAACTAAAGTGAGACAAACGAAGCTTGCTATCTAGTCGGATGAAGGCTAAGTGGTATATAAGGGGAAGATCTCATTATTTGTATGTTACTAAGGTGGGTGGTGGAATCATTCTCCTATAAATGAACGTCCATGAGTTACAATACATGCATTTGTTGGTACTTGATATTTGGTAATATTCCTACTTTTTCGGAATCTAGATTTTATATCACAAGTCTACCATTTTTCTAATAAATATACCCGTACCGTTAAGATAGTACACTCGTCTTTTAAAACCGTCACAAGGCATTTTGGACTACAATGGCCCATAGGCACATAGCTACCATACACCACTTTATGGAAAAACGCTACAATCGAAATAAAACGGTTCATGTCAAAACAAGAAAATAACTGTTCGACCTGGGGGTTTCGCATGGGCTCTTGCGGTAGGCATTTTCCAAGATTCAAACTCCGATGGGGCGTCAATCTTGATTGCTAGGCTCTCTCCTTGGGACCTCCCTCTTCTGCTCCCCTCCCCCCCCCCCCTTGTCGCGGCTCTGGCTAGGTTTTTTGGCGGGTGATGCTCGTGCGACACCACCTCCGTGCCTTAGTTTGGGTTAGGTGAGGTGGTGACTGTCATTGCGGGCGGGTCAGAGAAGGAGTCAACTAAAGCGGGGGCGTTGAATTTCCTGAACTTCCTATGCGATGAAGTTCAGACTAAGTCACCGCAGGCAAAGATTATTTTTCTCGTTGTTGGAAATACGGTCCAACATCCTTAGAATTTAATAATTAATCTAGAATTTACCAAGAGGGACGGGCCTGGCGCAGTGGTAGAGTATCTCCACTTGTGTCCTCGAGGTCTTGATTCGAACGAGGGACTTTGCACGAGCACGTGATTTTTCTTGGTGGCTTTTTTATTAGCTTTGCTGCCTAAACACATAGTATCACTTGGCTCTTTTGTTGTTGGTAGCTTGCTGCTTGCCGACGCTCTATCCAACTGTACATAATTGGCTCTACTCTGTATATCAAACTATTAAAACTTATGTATACATTGTTGTTGCTAGGTTGCAACTGCGATCTTGTGAGTCATGGACTTGCAAGTTGGCAAGTTATTAGTCCATGGTTGAATACTTTCTTTATCTTAATTATATATGTCAAATTGTACATATTAAATAGTTTGCATATATAATTATTTGTATAATTCAGCATTTATAAGAAGAAAATATAACTTTATATACTTAAACCGGCGGTTCGACCAGTAAAAACCTAAATCAATAGCCTCTCCAGTTCGGTCTCCCATCCAGTTATTTAAACTATGAGTCAAAGATAATGGTGGGTTTGCCTGGATGGGAGCTCGTGGCGCATTGATACGTCTCCGACGTATCGATAATTTCTTATGTTTCATGCCACATTATTGATGTTATCTACATGTTTTATGCACACTTTATGTCATATTCGTGCATTTTCTGGAACTAACCTATTAACAAGATGCCGAAGTGCCGCGTTCTCGTTTTCTCGCTGTTTTTGGTTTCGTAAATCCTAGTAACGAAATATTCTCGGAATCGGACGAAATCAACGCCCATGTTCCTATTTTGCCCGGAAGCATCCGAACACCCGAGAGCCGCCGAGAGGGGGCACCGGGCCCCGCACCATAGGTCGGTGCGGCCGGGGGGCCCGCGCCACCCTATGGTGTGGGCACCCCTTCGACCCTCCCGCGCCGCCTCTTCGCCTATTTAAAGCCTCCGTCACGAAAACCCTGATGCGTTCGACGAAACCCACAGAAACCTTCCAGAGCCGCCACCATCGCGAAGCCAAGATCTGGGGGACAGGAGTCTCTGTTCTGGCACGCCGCCGGAACGGGGAAGTGCCCCCGGAAGGCTTCTCCATCGACACCGCTGCCATCTCCACCGCCATCTTCATCACCGCTGCTGCTCCCATGAGGAGGGAGTAGTTCTCCATCGAGGCTCGGGGCTATACCGGTAGCTATGTGGTTCATCTCTCTCCTATGTGCTTCAATACAATAATCTCATGAGCTGCTTTACATGATTGAGATTCATATGATGATGCTTGTAATCTAGATGTCATTATGCTAGTCAAGTGAGTTTTACTTATGTGATCTCCGGAGACTCCTTGTCCCACGTGTGTAAAGGTGACAAGTGTGTGCACCGTGTGGGTCTCTTAGGCTATATTTCACGAATACTTATTCACCGATGAATGGCATAGTGAGGTGATTATTTATATCTCTTTATGATTGCAATGTATTTGTATCACAATTTATCTATGTGCTACTCTAGCAATGTTATTAAAGTAGTTTTATTCCTCCCGCACGATGTAATGGTGACGAGTGTGTGCATCCGTGTTAGTACTTGGTTTATGCTATGATCATGATCTCTTGTAGATTATGAAGTTAACTATTGCTATGATAGTATTGATGTGATCTATTCCTCCTACATATGCATGAAGGTGACAGTGTGCATGCTATGTTAGTACTTGGTTTAGTCTTTTGATCTATCTTACACTCTAAGGTTACTTAAATATGAACAATGAATTGTGGAGCTTGTTAACTCCGGCATTGAGGGTTCGTGTAATCCTACGCAATGTGTTCATCATCCAACAAGAGTGTAGAGTATGCATTTATCTATTCTGTTATGTGATCAATGTTGAGAGTGTCCACTAGTGAAAGTCTAATCCCTAGGCCTTGTTCCTAAATACCGCTGCGTTACTACTGCTTGTTTCATCGTTTCACCGTGTTACTACCGCCGCAATACTACCACCATCAACTACACGCCGACAAGCTATTTTCTCGGCACCGTTGCTACTGCTCATATATATTCATACCACCCGTATTTCACTATCTCTTCGCCGAACTAGTGCACCTATTAGGTGTGTTGGGGACACAAGAGACTTCTTGCTTTGTGGTTGCAGGGTTGCATGAGAGGGATATCTTTGACCTCTTCCTCCCCGAGTTCGATAAACCTTGGGTGATCCACTTAAGGGAAAACTTGCTCGCTGTTCTACAAACCTCTCGCTCTTGGAGGCCCAACACTGTCTACAGGAAAAGGAGGGGGGCGTAGACATCAAGCTATTTTCTGGCGCCGTTGCCGGGGAGGAAAGGTAAAAGGTACTCACACTCCGGATCTTGGCTACTAAGCTATTCTCGCCGTTGTAAGTACTCGAAGCTATTTCCTTTAGATCCTGCAATTGCATCTTTTTGTTTCTTGTTTACACTTGTTTGGCATAATGGACAAGAATGATCTTCTTATTCTATTTCCTGATTTAAAACATGGATTGTTTGATGTGAAAATTAAAAAACCTATGGAATCTTATTTGCATGCTGGTAGTAATATTAGTATGAACGCTTTGAACACCATTGTTGATAATAATATAGAAAGTTCTAAGCTTGGGGAAGCTGGTTTTCATGATCTTTTTAGTCCCCCAAGCATTGAGGAGAAAATTTTCTTTGATGATACTTTGCCTCCTATTTATGATGATTATAATGATATTGGTCTTTTAGTGCCGCCTACTATGGAGAGTAATTTTTATGATGATAATACTATGCCTCCTACACTTGATGAGAATAATAATGATAGCTACTTTGTTGAATTTGCTCCTACTACAATTAATAAGAATAACTATGCTTATGTTGGGAGTAGTACTAATTTTATGCATGAGACTCATGATAAGAATGCTTTATCTGATAGTTATATTGTTGAGTTTGCTCATGACACTACTGAAAGTTATTATGAGAGAGGAAAATATGGTTGTAGAAATTTTCATGTTACTAAAACACCTCTCTATGTGCTGAAATTTTTGAAGCTATACTTGTTTTATCTTCCTATGCTTGTTACTTTGCTTTTCATGAACTTGTTTATTTACAAGATTCCTATGCATAGGAAGCATGTTAGACTTAAATGTGTTTTGAATTTGCCTCTTGATGCTCTCTTTTGCTTCAAATACTATTTCTTGCGAGTGCATCATTAAAACCGCTCGAGCCCATCTTAATGGCTATAAAGAAAGAACTTCTTGGGAGATAACACATGTGTTATTTTGCTACAGTACTTTGTTTTATATTTGTGTCTTGGAAGTTGTTTACTACTGTAGCAACCTCTTCTTATCTTAGTTTTGTGTTTTGTTGTGTGATACGCGTTCAACACGCGTCCGTTGGGAACCCCAAGAGGAAGGTGTGATGCGTACAGCGGCAAGTTTTCCTCAGTATGAAACCAAGGTTATCGAACCAGTAGGAGCCAAGAAGCACGTTGAAGGTTGATGGCGGCGGGATGTAGTGCGGCGCAACACCAGAGATTCCGGCGCCAACGTGGAACCTACACAACACAACCAAAGTACTTTGCCCCAATGAAACAGTGAGGTTGTCAATCTCACCGGCTTGCTGTAACAAAGGATTAACCGTATTGTGTGGAAGATGATTGTTTGCGAGAAAACAGTAGAACAAGTATTGCGATAGATTGTATTTCAGTAAAGAGAATTGGACCGGGGTCCACAGCTCACTAGAGGTGTCTCTCCCATAAGATAAACGAGCATGTTGGGTGAACAAATTACAGTTGGGCAATTGACAAATAAAGAGGGCATGACCATGCACATACATATCATGATGAGTATAGTGAGATTTAATTGGGCATTACGACAAAGTACATAGACCGCCATCCAACCGCATCTATGCCTAAAAAGTCCACCTTCAGAGTTATCATCCGAACCCCCTCCGGTATTAAGTTGCAAAGCAACGGACAATTGCATTAAGTATGGTGCGTAATGTAATCAACAACTACATCCTTAGACATAGCATCAATGTTTTATCCCTAGTGGCAACAAGCACAACACAACCTTAGAACTTTCTCGTCACTCGTCCCAGGTGTCAATGCAGGCATGAACCCACTATCGAGCATAAATACTCCCTCTTGGAGTTACAAGCATCTACTTGGCCAGAGCATCTACTAGTAAGGGAGAGCATGCAAGATCATAAACAACACATAGATATAACTTTGATAATCAACATAACAAGTATTCTCTATTCATCGGATCCCAACAAACGCAACATATAGAATTACAGATAGATGATCTTGATCATGTTAGGCAGCTCACAAGATCCGACAATGAAGCACAATGGGGAGAAGACAACCATCTAGCTACCGCTATGGACCCATAGTCCGGGGGTAGACTACTCACACATCACTCCGGAGGCGACCATGGCGGCGTAGAGTCCTCCGGGAGATGAATCCCCTCTCCGGCAGGGTGCCGGAGGCGATCTCCTGGATCCCCGAGATGGGATCGGCGGCGGCGGCGTCTCAGTAAGGTTTTCCGTATCGTGGCTCTCGGTACTGGGGGTTTCGCGACGGAGGCTATTTGTAGGCGGAAGGGCATGTCAAGAGGCGGCACGAGGGCCCCACACCACAGGGCCTGGGCCGCGCCGCCCTATGGTGTGGCCCCCTCGTGGCCCCACTTCGTCTCCTCTTCGGTCTTCTGGAAGCTTCGTGGCAAAATAGGACCCTGGGCGTTGATTTCGTCCAATTCCGAGAATATTTCGTTACTAGGATTTCCGAAACCAAAAACAGCAAGAACAAGAATCGGCACTTCGGCATCTTGTTAATAGGTTAGTTCCGGAAAATGCACAAATATGACATAAAGTGTGCATAAAACATGTAGATAACATCAATAATGTGGCATGGAACATAAGAAATTATCGATACGTCGGAGACGTATCGGCATCCCCAAGATTAGTTACTGCTCGTCCCGAGCAGGTAAAACGATAACACGGATAATTTACGGAGTGTCATGCCATCATAATCTTGATCATACTATTTGTAAAGCATATGTAGTGAATGCAGCGATAAAAACAATGTATATGACATGAGTAAACAAGTGAATCATATAGCAAAGACTTTTCATGAATAGCTCTTCAAGACAAGCATCAATAAGTCTTGCATAAGAGTTAACTCATAAAGCAATAATTCAAAGTAAAGGCATTGAAGCAACACAAAAGAAGATTAAGTTTCAGCGGTTGCTTTCAACTTATAACATGTATATCTCATGAATATTGTCAACATAGAGTAATATAACAAGTGCAATATGCAAATATGTAGGAATCAATGCACAGTTCACACAAGTGTTTGCTTCTTGAGGTGGAGAGAAATAGGTGAACTGACTCAACATTAAAAGTAAAAGAATGGTCCTTCATAGAGGAAAAGCATCGATTGCTATATTTGTGCTAGAGCTTTGATTTTGAAAACATGAAACAATTTTGTCAACGGTAGTAATAAAGCATATGAGTTATGTAAATTATATCTTACAAGTTGCAAGTCTCATGCATAGTATACTAATAGTATCCGCACCTTGTCCTAATTAGCTTGGACTACCGGATCTTTGCAATCATGGGCGGGCCTACTTGTATTCATGGGTATGCAGGTGAATACCCAAAATATTTGTCAAAATTTTCAAATCATATGATACAGCTATCAATTATCATGACACTGTATAGAATACAGTCTACCAATTAACACTAGTAGTATGTTGGTCGGCTGGCTAGAGGTAGTTGGCTTGCATATGCACGTCCTGTGCTCGAATTCTGGCCTCCACACCATTTTTTCCAATTTTCTTTGTATTTTTTATTTGTTTGAATACCCATTTACAAAGTTCTGGGCCCGCCCATGTTTGCAATGCACATGTTTTAACCAAGTGTCACAATGGGGTACCTCCATGCTGCCTGTACAAAGGTCTAAGGAGAAAGCTCGCATTTTGGATTTCTCGCTTTTGATTATTCTCAACTTAGACATCCATACCGGGACAACATGGACAACAGATAATGGACTCCTCTTTAATGCATAAGCATGTGGCAACAATTATTATTCTCATATGAGATTGAGGATATATGTCCAAAACTGAAACTTCCACCATGGATCATGGCTTTAGTTAGCGGCCCAATGTTCTTCTCAAACAATATGCATGCTCCAACCATAAAGGTGGTAGATCTCTCTTACTTCAGACAAGACGGACATGCATAGCAACTCACATGATATTCAACAAAGAATAGTTGATGGCGTCCCCAGAAAACATGGTTATCGCACAACAAGCAACTTAATAAGAGATAAAGTGCATAAGTACATATTCAATACCACAATAGTTTTTAAGCTATTTGTCCCATGAGCTATATATTGTAAAGGTGAATGATGGAATTTTAAAGGTAGCACTCAAGCAATTTATTTTGGAATGGCGGAGAAATACCATGTAGTAGGTAGGTATGGTGGACACAAATGGCATAGTGGTTGGGTCAAGTATTTTGGATGCATGAGAAGTATTCCCTCTCGATACAAGGTTTAGGCTAGCAAGGCTTATTTGAAACAAACACAAGGATGAACCGGTGCAGCAAAACTCACATAAAAGACATATTGTAAACATTATAAGACTCTACACCGTCTTCCTTGTTGTTCAAACTCAATACTAGAAATTATCTAGACCTTAGAGAAACCAAATATGCAAACCAAATTTTAGCATGCTCTATGTATTTCTTCATTAATGGGTGCAAAGCATATGATACAAGAGCTTAAACATGAGCACAATAATTGCCAAGTATCACATTACCCAAGACATTTATAGCAATTACTACATGTATCATTTTCCAATTACAACCATATAACAATTTAACGAAGAAGGAACTTCGCCATGAATACTATGAGTAGAGCCTAAGGATATACTTGTCCATATGCTACAGCGGAGCGTGTCTCTCTCCCATAAAGTGAATGCTAGGATCCATTTTATTCAAACAAAACAAAAAACAAAAACAAACCGACGCTCCAAGCAAAGCACATAAGATGTGATGGAATAAAAATATAGTTTCAGGGGAGGAACCTGATAATGTTGTCGATGAAGAAGGGGATGCCTTGGGCATCCCCAAGTTTAGACGCTTGAGTCTTCTTGATATATGCAGGGGTGAACCACCGGGGCATCCCCAAGCTTAGAGCTTTCACTCTTCTTGATCATGTTGCATCATACTCCTCTCTTGATCCTTGAAAACTTCCTCCACACCAAACTCGAAACAACTCATTAGAGGGTTAGCGACAATAAAAATTAACATGTTCAAAGGTGACACAATCATTCTTAACACTTCTGGACATTGCATAAAGCTACTGGACATTAATGGATCAAAGAAATTCATCCAACATAGCAAAAGAGGCAATGCGAAATAAAAGGCAGAATCTGTCAAAACAGAACAGTTCGTATTGACGAATTTTAAAATGGCACCAGACTTGCTCAAATGAAAATGCCCAAATTGAATGAAAGTTGCGTACATATCTGTGGATCACGCACGTAAATTGGCAGATTTTTCTGAGCTACCTACAGAGAGGCAGGTCGGAATTCGTGACAGCAAAGAAATCTGAAACTGCGCAGTAATCCAAATCTAGTATGAACTTTACTATCAAAGACTTTACTTGGCACAACAAAACACAAAACTAAGATAAGGAGAGGTTGCTACAGTAGTAAACAACTTCCAAGACACAAATATAAAACAAAGTACTGTAGAAAAATAACACATGGGTTATCTCCCAAGAAGTTCTTTCTTTATAGCCATTAAGATGGGCTCAGCAGTTTTAATGATGCACTCCCAAGAAATAGTATTCGAAGCAAAAGAGAGCATCAAGAGGAAAGTATGAAACAAATTTAAGTCTAACATGCTTCCTATGCATAAGAATCTTGTAAATAAACAAATTCATGAAGCATAATGCAATAAGCATAGAAAGATAAAACAAGTGCAGCTTCAAGATTTTCAGCAAAAAGTGAGGTGTTTTAGTAACATGAAAATTTCTACAACCATATTTTCCTCTCTCATAATAATATCCAGTAGCATCATGAGCAAACTCAACAATATAACTATCACATACAGCATTCTTATCATGAGTCTCATGCATAAAATTATTACTCTCCACATAAGCATAATCAATTTTATTAGTTGTAGTGGGAGCAAATTCAACAAAGTAGCTATCATTATTATTCTCATCAAGTGTAGGAGGCATAGTATAATCATAATAAAATTTACTCTCCATAGTAGGCGGCACCAAAAGACCACTATCATTATAATCATCATAAATAGGAGGCAAAATATCATCAAAGAAAATTTTCTCCTCAATGCTTGGGGGACTAAAAATATCATGCTCATCAAAGCCAGCTTCCCCAAGCTTAGATTCTTCCATAGCTTTAGAAATAATAGTGTTCATACTAATAACATTGCTACTATCATGCAAATAAGGTTCAATAGGTTTTTTAATTTTTGCATCATACAATCCATGTCTTAACTCAGGAAATAGCTTCAAAAGCTCACTGTTACTTTCCATTATGCTTAACTAGTGAAATAAAAACATGCATGATATTAAGTAAAGTAAAACAAATAACTAATTTTTTTGTGTTTTCGATATAATGCAGCAAACAAAGTAGTAAATAAAAGTAAAGCAAAGCAAGACAAAAACAAAGTAAAGAGATTGGAAGTGGAGACTCCCCTTGCAGCGTGTCTTGATCTCCCCGGCAACGTCGCCAGAAAAAGCTGCTTGATACGCGTTCAACACGCGTCCGTTGGGAACCCCAAGAGGAAGGTGTGATGCGTACAGCGGCAAGTTTCCCTCAGTATGAAACCAAGGTTATCGAACCAGTAGGAGCCAAGAAGCACGTTGAAGGTTGATGGCGGCGGGATGTAGTGCGGCGCAACACCAGAGATTCGGCGCCAACGTGGAACCCGCACAACACAACCAAAGTACTTTGCCCCAACGAAACAGTGAGGTTGTCAATCTCACCGGCTTGCTGTAACAAAGGATTAACCGTATTGTGTGGAAGATGATTGTTTGCAGAAAACAGTAGAACACGTATTGCAGTAGATTGTATTTCAGTAAAGAGAATTAGACCGGGGTCCACAGTTCACTAGAGGTGTCTCTCCCATAAGATAAACAGCATGTTGGGTGAACAAATTACAGTTGGGCAATTGACAAATAAAGAGGGCATGACCATGCACATACATATCATGATGAGTATAGTGAGATTTAATTGGGCATTACGACAAAGTACATAGACCGCCATCCAACCGCATCTATGCCTAAAAAGTCCACCTTCGAGGTTATCATCCGAACCCCTCCGGTATTAAGTTGCAAAGCAACGGACAATTGCATTAAGTATGGTGCGTAATGTAATCAACAACTACATCCTTAGACATAGCATCAATGTTTTATCCCTAGTGGCAACAGCACAACACAACCTTAGAACTTTACGTCACACGTCCCGAGTGTCAATGCGGGCATGAACCCACTATCGAGCATAAATACTCCCTCTTGGAGTTACAAGCATCTACTTGGCCAGAGCATCTACTAGTAACGGAGAGCATGCAAGATCATAAACAACACATAGATATAACTTTGATAATCAACATAACAAGTATTCTCTATTCATCGGATCCCAACAAACGCAACATATAGAATTACGGATAGATGATCTTGATCATGTTAGGCAGCTCACAAGATCCGACAATGATAGCACAATGGGGAGAAGACAACCATCTAGCTACTGCTATGGACCCATAGTCCAGGGGTAGACTACTCACACATCACTCCGGAGGCGACCATGGCGGCGTAGAGTCCTCCGGGAGATGAATCCCCTCTCCGGCAGGGTGCCGGGAGGCGATCTCCTGGATCCCCGAGATGGGATCGGCGGTGGCGGCGTCTCAGTAAGGTTTTCCGTATCGTGGCTCTCGGTACTGGGGGTTTCGTCACGGAGGCTTTAAGTAGGCGGAAGGGCAAGTCAGGAGGCGGCACGAGGGCCCCACACCACAGGTCGGCGCGGCCAGGGCCTGGGCCGCGCCGCCCTATGGTGTGGCCCCCTCGTGGCCCCACTTCGTCTCCTCTTCGGTCTTCTGGAAGCTTCGTGGCAAAATAGGACCCTGGGCGTTGATTTCGTCCAATTCCGAGAATATTTCGTTACTAGGATTTCTGAAACCAAAAACAGCCAAGTCGGCACTTCGGCATCTTGTTAATAGGTTAGTTCCAGAAAATGCACAAATATGACATAAAGTGTGCATAAAACATGTAGATAACATCAATAATGTGGCATGGAACATAAGAAATTATCGATACGTCGGAGACGTATCATTGTGCCAAATAAAGTCTTTGATAGTAAAGTCAATACTAGATTTGGATTACTGCGCAGAAACTGTTTTCTTGCTGTCACGAATCTGGGCCTAATTCTCTGTAGGTAACTCAGAAAATTATGCCAATTTATGTGAGTGATCCTCAGATATGTACGCAACTTTCATTCAATTTGGGCATTTTCATCTGAGCAAGTCTGGTGCTATTTTAAAATTCGTCTTTACGGACTGTCTGCGTTTTGACAGATTCTGCCTTTTATTTCGCATTGCCTCTTTTGCTATGTGGGATGGATTTCTTTGTTCCATTAACTTCCAGTAGCTTTGGGCAATGTCCAGAAGTGTTAAGAATGATTGTGTCACCTCTGAACATGTGAATTTTTGATTATGCACTAACCCTCTAATGAGTTTGTTTCGAGTTTGGTGTGGAGGAAGTTTTCAAGAGCCAAGAGAGGAGGATGATATACTATGATCAAGAAGAGTGAAAAGTCTAAGCTTGGGGATGCCCCGGTGGTTCATCCCTGCATATTTCAAGAAGACTCAAGCGTCTAAGCTTGGGGATGCCCAAGGCATCCCCTTCTTCATCGACAAATTATCGAGTTCCTTCTCTTGAAACTATATTTTTATTCGGTCACATCTTATGTGCTTTACTTGGAGCGTCTGTGTGCTTTTGTTTTTGTTTGTGTTAGAATAAATTGGATTACATCATGCTTGTGTGGGAGAGAGACACGCTCCGCTGGTTCGTATGAACACATGTGTTCTTAGCTCATAATATTCATGGCGAAGTTTCTTCTTCGTTAAATTGTTATATGGTTGGAATTGGAAAATGATACATGTAGTAATTGCTATTAATGTCTTGGGTAATGTGATACTTGGCAATTGTTGTGCTCATGTTTAAGCTCTTGCATCATATGCTTTGCACCCATTAGTGAAGAAATACATAGAGCTTGCTAATTTGGTTTGCATATTTGGTTTCTCTAAGGTCTAGATAATTTCTAGTATTGAGTTTGAACAACAAGGAAGACGGTGTAGAGTCTTATAATGTTTACAATATGTCTTTTATGTGAGTTTTGCTGCACCGTTCATCCTTGTGTTTGTTTCAAATAACCTTGCTAGCCTAAACCTTGTATCGAGAGGGAATACTTCTCATGCATCCAAAATACTTGAGCCAACCACTATGCCATTTGTGTCCACCATACCTACCTACTACATGGTATTTCTCCGCCATTCCAAAGTAAATTGCTTGGGTGCTACCTTTAAATTTCCATTCTTCACCTTTACAATATATAGCTCATGGGACAAATAGCTTAAAAACTATTGTGGTATTGAATATGTACTTATGCACTTTATCTCTTATTAAGTTGCTTGTTGTGCGATAACCATGTTTACGGGGACGCCATCAACTATTCTTTGTTGAATATCATGTGAGTTGCTATGCATGTCCGTCTTGTTTGAAGTAAGAGCGATCTACCACCTTATGGTTAAGCATGCATATTGTTAGAGAAGAACATTGGGCCGCTAACTAAAGCCATGATCCATGGTGGAAGTTTCAGTTTTGGACAAATATCCTCAATCTCATATGAGAAATTTACTAATTGTTGCCACATGCTTATGCATAAAAGAGGAGTCCATTATCTGTTGTCTATGTTGTCCCGGTATGGATGTCTAAGTTGAGAATAATCAATAGCGAGAAATCCAATGCGAGCTTTCTCCTTAGACCTTTGTACAGGCGGCATAGAGGTACCCCTTTGTGACACTTGGTTAAAACATGTGCATTGTGATGATCCGGTAGTCCAAGCTAATTAGGACAAGGTGCGGGCACTATTAGTATACTATGCATGAGGCTTGCAACTTGTAAGATATAATTTACATGATACATATGCTTTATTACTACCGTTGACAAAATTATTTCATGTTTTCAAAATCAAAGCTCTAGCACAAATATAGCAATCAATGCTTTTCCTCTATGGAGGACCATTCTTTTACTTTCATTGTTGAGTCAGTTCACCCATTTCTCTCCACCTCAAGAAGCAAACACTTGTGTGAACTGTGCATTGATTCCTACATATTTGCATATTGCACTTGTTATATTACTCTATGTTGACAATATCCATGAGATATACATGTTACAAGTTGAAAGCAACCGCTGAAACTTAATCTTCCTTTGTGTTGCTTCAATACCTTTACTTTGAATTATTGCTTTATGAGTTAACTCTTATGCAAGACTTATTGATGCTTGTCTTGAAGTGCTATTCATGAAAAGTGTTTGCTTTATGATTCATTTGTTTACTCATGTCATTACCATTGTTTTGATCGCTGCATTCACTACATATGCTTTACAAATAGTATGATCAAGGTTATGATGGCATGTCACTCCAGAAATTATCTTTGTTATCGTTTTACCTGCTCGGGACGAGCAGAACTAAGCTTGGGGATGGTGATACGTCTCCGACGTATCGATAATTTCTTATGTTCCATGCCACATTATTGATGTTATCTACATGTTTTATGCACACTTTATGTCATATTCGTGCATTTTCTGGAACTAACCTATTAACAAGATGCCGAAGTGCCGGTTCTCGTTTTCTGCTGTTTTTGGTTTCAGAAATCCTAGTAACGAAATATTCTCGGAATCGGACGAAATCAACGCCCATGTTTCTATTTTGCCCGGAAGCATCCAGAACACCCGAGAGCCGCCAGAGAGGGGGCACTAGGCCCCCAGACCATAGGTCGGCGCGGCCAGGGGGGGCCCGCGCCACCCTATGGTGTGGGCACCCCTTCGACCCTCCTGCGCCGCCTCTTCGCCTATTTAAAGCCTCCGTCGCGAAAACCCTGATGCGTTCGACGAAACCCACAGAAACCTTCCAGAGCCGCCGCCATCGCGAAGCCAAGATCTGGGGGACAGGAGTCTCTGTTCCGGCATGCTGCCGGAACGGGGAAGTGCCCCCGGAAGGCTTCTCCATCGACACCGCTGCCATCTCCACCGCCATCTTCATCACCGCTGCTGCTCCCATGAGGAGGGAGTAGTTCTCCATCGAGGCTCGGGGCTGTACCGGTAGCTATGTGGTTCATCTCTCTCCTATGTGCTTCAATACAATAATCTCATGAGCTGCTTTACATGATTGAGATTCATATGATGATGCTTGTAATCTAGATGTCATTATGCTAGTCAAGTGAGTTTTACTTATGTGATCTCCGGAGACTCCTTGTCCCACGTGTGTAAATGTGACAGTGTGTGCACCGTGTGGGTCTCTTAGGCTATATTTCACAGAATACTTATTCAGTGATGAATGGCATAGTGAGGTGCTTATTTATATCTCTTTATGATTGCAATGTATTTGTATCACAATTTATCTATGTGCTACTCTAGCAATGTTATTAAAGTAGTTTTATTCCTCCCGCACGATGTAATGGTGACGAGTGTGTGCATCCGTGTTAGTACTTGGTTTATGCTATGATCATGATCTCTTGTAGATTATGAAGTTAACTATTGCTATGATAGTATTGATGTGATCTATTCCTCCTACATAAGCATGAAGGTGACAGTGTGCATGCTATGTTAGTACTTGGTTTAGTCTTTTGATCTATCTTACACTCTAAGGTTACTTAAATATGAACAATGAATTGTGGAGCTTGTTAACTCCGGCATTGAGGGTTCGTGTAATCCTACGCAATGTGTTCATCATCCAACAAGAGTGTAGAGTATGCATTTATCTATTATGTTATGTGATCAATGTTGAGAGTGTCCACTAGTGAAAGTCTAATCCCTAGGCCTTGTTCCTAAATACTGCTGCGTTACTACTGCTTGTTTCTTGTTTCACCTGTGTTACTACTCGCTGCAATACTACCACCATCAACTACACGCCAACAAGCTATTTTTCGGCACCGTTGCTACTGCTCATATATATTCATACCACCTGTATTTCACTATCTCTTCGCCGAACTAGTGCACCTATTAGGTGTGTTGGGGACACAAGAGACTTCTTGCTTTGTGGTTGCGGGGTTGCATGAGAGGGATATCTTTGACCTCTTCCTCCCTGAGTTCGATAAACCTTGGGTGATCCACTTAAGGGAAAACTTGCTGCTGTTCTACAAACCTCTGCTCTTGGAGGCCCAACACTGTCTACAGGAAAAGGAGGGGGGCGTAGACATCACGCATCATCTGAGGTTGGGCAGAGGAGAGACGTTTATTCATCTCTTGTGCTTTTTACTCACAGGAGGTTGAGAGGCGGACGTTCATGGTTGTGTTTATTATGTTTATGTTCTTCTCCAGCTGTGGACATTTCAGTATTATTTTTTGTGCTAAAATTTTAAATACGAGGATGGTGCTGGTTTAGATCCGAATCTTTTTTGTTAGCATTGGTATTGTTAAATCTGTGTAGTGTTTTGTATTATTTTTTGTGTGAAACGGGGTTGCAACTAAGACATAAATGCTCCAAAATCCGTCCTAAACGTGATTTCCTCTTTTTTATCGCAGTTACAAGTGAGGTTGCAACTGACCTTTCTTGCCAGTTGCAAGTGAGATCACACCTGAACTTTGTTGCCCAGTTGCAAGTGGAGCTACAATTGAGAGAGAAATGCTATGGAATCCGCGCCAGCCCCGAATTTCTCTTTATCCCAATTGCATGTGAGGTTGCACCAGTTGCACCTGACCTTTGTTGCCCAGTTGCAAGTGGAGTTACAACTGAGAGAGAAATGCTTTGAAATGCGTGCTAACCCTGATTTTCTCTTTATCCCAGTTGCAAGTGGGGTTGCAACTGAGAGAGAAATGCTTGGAATCCATTCTAACACTGAATTTCTCTTTATCACAGTTGCAAGTGGGGTCACAACTGACCTTTTATGTCTAGTTGCAGGTGGTGCTGAAATTGAGCGAGAAATGATCTCGAATCCATGTTAAACCCAATTTGTTCTTTTGTCCCAGTTGGGGTCGCAACTGACCTTCGTTTCCCAATTGCATGTAGGGTCACAACTGATCTTTGTTGCAACTTAGAGAGAAATACTCTAGAATCTGTGCTAAACTAGAATTTCTCTTTGTCCTAGTTGCAAGAGGGGCCGTAACTGAACTTTCTTGCCCAGTGGAGTTGCAACTAAGAGAGAATGCTCCGAAATCGTGCGAAACCCTAATTTCCATTTTGATCCACTTGCAAGTATGGTCGCAACTAGGTTTGTTGCCTAGTTGCAAGTGAATTTGCAACTAAGAGAGAAATATTTCAGAACAAGTGTGACTCAATTTTTATGGTTGCAAGCGAGATTACTACTAGATTTTTCTATAGTTGTAAGTGACTTTTTTGCGGTTGCAAATGAGGTTGCAACTAGGGAGAGCGAAATGCTCTGGAATCCGTGCTAAGCCATAGTTCATCTTTTTTCCCGTTTGCAAGTGGGGTGGCAGCTGGCCGTACTTGACCAATTGTAGTTGCAACTAAGAACAAAATGGTCTAGAATCCACACTAAAAAGGAGTTCGTTTTTCGACTCAGTTGCAAGTGAGATTGCAACTGACCGTTGTTGCCTAGTTGCAAGTGGGATCACAATTGACCGTGTTTGCTCAGTTACAAGTGGAGTTGCAACTGAGAGCAAAATGCTCTGAAATCAGCTCTATACTGTAGTTCGTGTTTTTGTCCCCAACTGATCGTTATTACCCAGTTGCAAGTGTGGTCACAATTGACCGTTGTTTCCAAGTTACAAGTGGGGTCATAACTGATCCTTTTGTTGCCCAGTTTTTGCAAGTGGGGTTGCAACTTAGAACGGAATGCGTCGGAATCCGCACGGAATCCTAGTTTATTCTTTTTTTCCTAGTGTTGCAAGTGGGGTTGTAACTGACCGCTTTGTTGATCAATTGTACGTGGGTTGCAATTTTGAGCGAAATGCTCTTGATTCTATGCTAAACTATAGTTCATATTTTTGCCGGGGTTTCAACTTAGAGTGAAATACACGTATATATTTATCCTCACAAACAATTAAACCGTAAGAATATTTAGTGTAAACACCGTGAACAATTACTGGAACTGCGTGAACGCTAACATTCCAACTGTCGTGTATAATTAGTTTGAACCGATAAACCTTTACTTTGATTGTACGTGAACAATTATTTTAAACTCGATATACATATATTTTGATCCTTGTACGAATTAGGCCTTGCAGTAGATTAACACTTGCGATTGCACAAAAAAAGGACGAGACTAGTGTGGATGAGTTTGAGCTAGCATGCTCCAAAGTACGTACTAGATGAGGAACACACAAGATTCCGATCCATCGGTAAACCAGAGAAGAGAGTGTTGTGCCGATCAGGAAGGAATGAATTTATTCGAAAAAAGGAACGAATTAACGAACACAGCAGCCAGCAGAGCTTACCGGCCCAAACCATTGATAAAAAAGGCTGAACAACTTGACAATCCAAATAAAATTCGACCCAACAAACGGGTACTGGAAAACGGGCTGAAAGGAGCCCAGATCAATCATGCTGATGTTAGTTTGCTGAGAGTTAAGCTAACTCTCAAGCCAACTCTCAGTAAATTGAGAGCTAGACACTTCCTAAAACAAATAAGGACAGGTTGTTGGTCCGTTATCTCGTAGTACATGCAGCTTTTCGATTTGGTTACTTAATAGCTAGTCAAGCGCAAGCATAGATAGCACTAGGATCAATAGTGTGGTTATGGTCGTCGTGAAACACCCATGCTGACCAGGGTTTCCGAGAACATCTCATCTAGTTCTTTAATTACACTTGACCATTGGTATATTATTCACTTAATCATGGAAATTTTACAGACGGTATGGTGATGATTAAGGAGAGGCTATTAAGACTAGGACATGATTATGATTAAAGAAAATAACATATCGAGGATGCAATAGTCTACAGTCATTGTCTTGTCCCCATGAAGTTAGCTTTCACAGTTTTTTTTTTGTTTTGTTTTGAAACCATCATAAGTCTCTATTCCTTCTTTGCTGATGTGACTAATTTCCTCCCATGGACCTGCTAAAAGGCCATGAGCCTAAGAAATTAACGAGCCAAACTTAAGATCACGTGCATGCCGAATACATAGCTACAACCAACAGGACAGTAGTCAGCAGGTCGATCGACCAAACCCCCCAACTAGAACACACCATTCGTTGCACACGGTGGCAGATTGATGGCTGGCTCCATCCTCTAGCGTGTGCTTTGGCCTTCCTTTGGGCTCGTGCGGTCTAGTATGCACTTGTTTACTCCGTACATGGTCAGCACCAAAAGAAAACTGCTCACTAGTCAATCAGTATATCCTACACCGCACAAAATAATTTCGAAATGAGGAAACACGGTTTTGTCACGGGATCCGTGCATCCAACTTGTGTCATTGATCCCGATGCCTCGTGTTCTCACATTTGTTGGGTTCGTCTCGCGTCTTCTTCATGGCACGCATTTTTTATGTCACCTGTTTGATGTATATAGGCTCTAGGGATATGAACATGTACGCTGAACTAAAGTGAGACAACGGAGCTTGCTATCTAGTCGGATGAAGGCTGTGGTATATAAGGGGCAAATCATTACTCGTTCAGTTTCGTCACCAGACTGAATCAATTATTCTTGAGGTTTGTCTTATAACCTAGCACCAACTCTTCAGAGTTATAGCTTCACATGCAGAAACGCAAAATCTATTCCATTGCTTCAGATACAAGTATATAATTCAGCAAATAAGGACAGGTTGGTGGTGTATTATCTCGTAGTACAGGCAGGTTTTCCATTTTGTCACGTAATAACTAGTGAAGCGCAAGCATAGATAGCACTAGGATTAATAGTGTGGTTGTGGCCGTTGCGAAATATCCATGCTGACCAGGGTTCCCGAGAACTTCTCATCTTGCTTTTTTTTTCCAGGGGAAACAACATGACCCTGCTGTTGATTTTATTAATCAAAGCACACTTTCATCATCAATTAACAGCGGGATCATCATCAACTAACAGCGGGATCATATGGTGGTTCCTCATTCCAAACAGAGCTCCACTGTTTTTTGCTAAAGAGTGAGCTACACTAAAGAAGTGAGCCTAGCTCAACTGGTTGGGAGAGTGGATGTACAAACCCAACACCTGAGTTCAAATCCTCACGGAGGCGAATTTAGGTTCCTATTTATACTTGAGGCCCAAACTAGTTCTGGTACTCATGCAATTTATCTTGAGGACTATGCTTTAATCTTAACAAAGATTAAAAATCTTAGTACTCATGCCAAATGGCTGTGTGCATCCCTGGTTGGTGCAGAGGCCGGGAAGTGAAATTCTCCCCATTTAAAAGGTGTGTGGGCAGGTGTTGCTTTTCCATACTCGCGTAGCAGAGAGTCCCGCACCCCTCGCACCTCCCTCCCTCACCCAAAAAACCCTAGCCGCCTCCCGCCGCCGCTGGCGCTGCCGAGCAAAGACCGCGGGGCGTGCCGGCGGCGGCGGGCTTCCCTCTTGACGCGGAGAGGACGACGGCTGGGGGATCCCCTCGATGCTGCGGCGATAGACCCCCTGCCCACGTGTGATGGCTGGGCGGCGGCGGCCGGAGGAAGGAGGCTGGGCGGCGGTCGGACGGTGGCTGATCTGCCGTGGCCTCCCCTGCCTCCCGTCGACGGCACACCGGTGGTGGCGGGTGGGGGGATGGGTTGCGCCATCTCCTCCCTTTCTCGCCGGTGCGGGGTGGTGACCTTGGGATTCTCCCGCGGCTCGAGGACGCCCGGGGCAGCAGCCTCGGGTTCGACGGAGGAGGCGACCTTCTTCTTCGTCGGAGGTGGTCGGCCATGCTGGTAGCCCTGTGTGGGGGATCATGGGATCTCACACAGGTTTCCGGCAATGGTGATCTAGTCCGGGGTGTCATGGCGGCCGGTGAAAACTGAGCCTCGACCTCGGTCTTGGCGGATGATGGCGGCGTCGGTCGACGTCGTTACCTTGTCGAAGGCGTCATCTTTGCCCATCTTGGCACTACACTCGGCGAGTTGGGGATGCGCGGCTGCCGGTGAAAACCGTGCACCGACTTCGGTTGGCGGACGATGGCGACGTGTCACGCCGCTACCTTCTTGAAGGCATCGTCGTCGCAGCTGCGGTCTCTCACTTGTGCTACTCCGGGGGAAACCCTAGGTCCGGGTCTCCCGGATCGGACGATGGCGGCGCGCCCTGCGTCGTTCTACCTCTTGGGGCATCGTTTTTGGAGCAGCTGCTGGATGTTGGTGGTTCTCGGTGGAGTGGTGTTCATCTACCACATTGTTGGCGCCGAGTCTCAGCGGCATGGTGCTGCAGGGTATCAACGACAGATGCGGGATGATGTATAGGTGCAGGATGGTGGAGCCGTCTGGCGTCATGGTGGCATCGACGGCAGGTCTTGCAAGGTTAATGCGATGATCTCTCTTGAAGATGGAGTCGAGGAAGACGGCGGGAGAAACTCCTGTGGCGTGGGCGTTGGCGTGCGCTGAGAGTCTGCTTGACTGCATGTGATTTTCACCTGCTATTGGGCGGTTTGGGAAGGCATTTAGTTTTGGTTGATGTGAGTTGGTGTATTGTCACCCTCTTCATCCCACTGTAGGTATAGTAAGGTTGCTTCGAGATTGGTCTTTTGTATTGTTTCTTGTAAGGTTCGTGAATAATCTAATAAAAAAAGCCCGTGTGCATCCTTTGGATGCAGAAGCTGGGGCGATATTTCCCCATTTCGAAAAAAAAAACTATTGGCATTCATAGGAACATAAACATACTCCACTCTAGAAAAAGATGTTGCCTGGATGCAAATATCTTGAAGGATCGGTGCAGCAGCCACACTGGACCATTTGTATGTTGTACACTTAATCATGTAATTTTTACAGTCGGTATGTTAATGATTAAGGCTTTATCGAAAAAATGTTAATGATTAAGGAGAGGCTATTAAGGCTAGCACATGATTACGATTAAGGAGGTGTGCTATGCTTACTGAGGCTGCAAAGGGAACACGCAGATAATTCTTAGATGTTTAGATAAAAGAGGAGACACCATGTGGATAAAATTCGAAATGTCGAGAAAATTTTAGGAACCGTGGAATTTGTGAAGACTCTTTGGACCACCCTGCTCCTGCAAGAGCCAGGCAGGAGGCGGCATCAATAAGACCCTACTGCTTGAGTTTTGGATGTATCTTGGCAACATCAGTTTTTTTCAATCTACTGTGCACAAAATGGTAATCACACCATCATCATGGTAATCGGGATAAAGGTATACATGAGAAGAGAGGTTAATTAGGTGGACCCAAAAGAAAATAACATATCGAGGATGCAGTAGTCTACAGTCAACAGAAGCAACATTGTACCATGAAGTTAGCTTCCACAGTTTTTTGTTTGTTTTGAAACCATCATAAGTATCTGTTCCTTCTTTGAAATGCTGATGTGACTAATTTCTCCCCATGGACCTGCTAAAATCCCATGAGCCTAAGAAATTAACGAGCCAAACTTAAGATCACGTGCGAATACATAGCTACAACCAACAGGACAGCACTCAGCAGATCGATCGACCAAAGCCCCCAACTAGAACACACCATCCGTTGCACCCGGTGGCAGATCGATGGCTGGCTCCATCCTCTAGCGTGTGCCTTGGCCTGCTGTTCGGCTCGTGCGGTCTAGTCTGCACTTGTTTGCTCCATCAATGGCCAGCACCAAAAAAGAAACTGCTCGCTAGTCAGTTAGTATATTCGACGCCGCACAAAATATTTCCGAAATGAGGAAACACCGTTTTGTCACGGTAGCTGCATATCCAACTTGTGTCGTTGATCCCAATGCCTCGTGTTCTTACGTTTGTTGGATTCGTCTCCTTCATGGCACTTATTTGTTTTGTCACTTGTTTGATGTGTATAGGCTCGTGATAAGAACATGCATGCAGAACTAAAATGAGAGAATGTAGCTTGCTACATAGTCCGATAAAGGCTAAGCGGTATATAAGGGGCAAATCATTATTCGTGTATAATAAGGTGGGTGGTGCACTCATTCTCCTATTAGATGAACGCCCATGAATTTCTAGACGTGTGTTGGTACTTGATATTTCGTAAATAAGATTCCTACTTTGCCCCAATCTAGCTTTGATATCTTAACTCCAAAACATGTCAAGTCATTAGGGATGGCACCCGCAGGGTATGGGTACGGGTAGAGCCATCCCATACCCGTACCCATCACCTTCAATCTTACCCGTCACCCGTACCCATACCCGTCAACGGGTACAAGTTTTTCCCATACCCGTCACCCGATAGGGTAAATGGGTACCCGTGAGTAAAAATATCCGCGCTTACAACACATCAAATTGATCAAAAAAATATGACAGGAGGTGAAGCGATCCTAAATAAGGGTTTAATTCTCATTAACCTACCAATGATTGTGAGACCGGAAAGCGTGAGGTTCAGCCTAGCAACATGAATGTATGATTAGGGAAAAATTAAGTAGTTTAAAATATTACAATAGCCCACTTGTTAATTTTAGATGGATACATGGGTACGCGGGTATGGGTTCTATGATCCCATACCCGTACGCACTATACCCGATGGGTATGATATTTTCCCAATTACAAACCCATGGGTAATATTTTGGACAAGGCGTCATACCGTCACAAGGCGTTTTGGACTACTCGACAATTGTCGAAGCTACCATACAGAACAACGAAATAGAACTGTTCGTGTAGGGTTTCATTGGAGCCAACGTGGTAGGCCATTTTCTAAGATATGAACTCCGGTGAGGCGACGATCTTGATTGTTCGGCTTTCTCCATGCAACCTCTCTTCTGGTCCTCCCTTCTCGTCGCGGTTCCATTGTATCGGGTAGGTTTTGGCAGGTGGTGTTCCTGCACCACTACCTCCATGCGTTAGCCGGGGTCGGGTTGGGTGGCTGGCTGCCATGGTGGATGGATCTGAGAAGAAGTCGATTGAAGCGGTGGTGTCAAATCCCCCTAATCTGACACGCGAAGATGTTCCGAATGAGTCACCGCAGGCTGAAAATGTGAAGATTGCGGCGGTTGGTGAAAAGGTTTACTGTCTAGGAGTGTCCTGTATCTTGGCTGCTCACTAGTGCATCAAGATCCGTACTAGCTCTTTTTTCCCTCTCAAAATTTCTCTTTATTATCTCTACACCATACAATCTTTGAACTTAAAATTTTGTAGAACACTGGATTTTGTGGAACACTGAAATATAACAACTAGAATGTGGGAAAAATGAGTTCAGATTTTGTATGTCATTAGGTATATATATATAATGTTATAGATTTTTTTTGAATTTAAAACTATCTTAAATTTAAATTGCACAAAAATCAAACTATTTTTCGCACTCTAGTTGTTATGCTTCAGTGACTTACAGATTGTGCGCATCACGGACGTGAATCCCCTGGAGTGGATCGAAGGTACATCCATGACCGTATACCCAGACGTAAGGTAGTTAGAGCATTTCCACTCGTCTCCCCACAGAGCCCCCACGACCACTTTTTTTCATCCGGATGGCGAAAAACGGCTCAATCAGGTCCCCGGTTCCTCGTTTTGGTCCGGATTTGAGCCTATTTTCGTCCGGACTCCCCATGCCATCCTCGGTTTCCCGGGGGTCTCCCGGGGACTCCGGATGAAGCTAAACCAACCGCCCACGCCCATGTGTCTCCTCTTTCGTCCGGATTCCCCGAGTCATCCTCTTTTTCCCCGAGAAACGCCGCTTGGGGAGCACACGACTGGAAATATACTGCCCCCAGGCCAAATTTTCGTCCGGATAATTTTGCCGGATTTGGGCGTGGGGAGCGCCAACGAGTGGGGATGCTCTTACAACTGCATCTCTGATCACTCTCGACATTTGTATGCAGAGGCGCCGTTCCCTCTGAACATATTTTTGTCCATTGCGCTTTCCATATTCGTCAGAGGTGTCCAGGCTAACTTTGAGATCGAGCCATCCTCAGGTGTCGAGCCCACTGAGTTCTACCCTTAGGGCATCTCTAGCGGCGCGACCCAAACGGTCGCTGAGCGACCGTTTTTGTCCGCCGTGACCGGAAATGCGTCTGGATCCTGCTCCAGCGGGGTGACGTAAAGTGACCGGGTCGTCCACGGAGACGCAAACCTGGCCCAAATATGCGTCAGGTTTGCGTCTCCGCGGACGCTCGGCGGTCGCGCCGAGTGTCCGCCGAAAAAGACATAGGACCCGCGCGGCAGTGGCCGGAGGCCGATATTATTCCCGTCACTGGCCATTCCCCCGCGCGAAATTGCAAACTAGACCGGCGCGAGCAGTCCAGAAGCGATGGACGTCCTCGTCGCCGCAGCTACCGCCATGGATGCGGAGCAAACCCTCGCACCCGCCGCCGCCCCACACTCCCCCGTAGCCACGACCATAGCCAGAATGGAGGCTGCAGCTCCGGCGGAAGCAAAGCGGGCCGCCACCGGCGGCGGCCGGGAGGCAAAGCCGAAGGCAGCAAAGAGGTAATTGAGGTCCAGAAGGCAGACTCGAGGCCAAATTGCTTGACGCCGAGGCTAGGAGGATGGACGCCAAGGCCAAGATCCTTGCAGAGGACACTAGGATCATGCTAGCCGACTTGAGCAACATCGACGACGACACCAGGGTCTGGTTCATCAAGAGGCGCGCCGAAATCCGCGCGCGAGACGCCTGATCGCCGGCGCCATACGACCAACACCTTGGCCTCCTTTTGGACATTTTTATTATTGTTCAGGCCTTGTTGTGTCCCTTTTGGACTCCATTGTGCGCCGTGATATGTGCAAAGTGTGATGAACTTGTTTCAGCCCTCAGTTTGCGGCTGTAAAATTTCGTGCAAAGTAGTTTCAACCCTCAATTTGGACACCAATTTTTGAATTCTCGCCCTCGCCGAATTTGCGTCGCGCCGCTGGAGCCAGCTCCAGATGCAAACGGACATGCGACCATTTCCTCGTCCGCCAGGCGACGCAAACGAACGCCCGCGAACATTTTGGGTGTCCGAAATGCATCGCGCCGCTGAAGATGCCCTTACGTGAAGTACACCACTGTTCAACCGCCTTCTCTGACCTGCCTGGAATGGAACCCAATCACAATTGATATCCACAGTGATTCAATGAAGGTGGCCGAACTGGTATGTCTAGTTATGCGATAGCGTAGAACCTATTTTTTCTTACAACGTAGAACCAACACTCTGCAGAGTTATCGCTTCAACTGGAGGTCTGGAGCAACGCAAAAGTATATGATTAAACTAATAAGGACAGGTTGTTGGTCTGTTATCTCGTAGTACAGGCAGCTTTTTCATTTGGTTACTTAATAATTAGTGAGTAATGGGTTTGGGCTGGCGCTATAGCCCATTAGTATTAGGGTTAATTAGAGATAAGAGTACCTTGCTTAGGGGTCAAGTAAATCTCTCTATATAAGGAGAGGAGACGTATCAATCTAATCAATCAAGAATTAGATTACCCAGCCCTACCTCGGCGCCGGGGGTCCCTCTTCTCCAGCAGCCGGCCGCCTTCTTCCCCACCGGGACACTGCAACAACAGCAGCAGCTGCCGCCGCCACCAACGCCGCCGCTGCAGCTGCTGTTCTTACCGACGATGTCCCTGCCGTTCGGTGGGCAGCTGCAACAGCAGCAACAACTGTCGTCGCCACCAACACGGCAGCAGCGGCTGCTTCCGTCACCGACGCCATCCCTGCCTTTCAGTGGTGTGGGAGCGACCTTGGCCCCGGGCTCTACATCGACACCGCCCGGGATGCCCTTCCACCAGGTCCGTTTCCTTCCGTCGCCGTCACCGCTTCCGGCTTGGATCGCTATCCGCCACGTGTCGGCGGCGGTGAGGCTGTAGGCTGCTGTGCGCGGCCTCCTAGTGCGTCGGCGTGTGCGGGAGATGCGTGATTTGCAGCTGCAGCTCCTCCAAGTTGCGCTTCGTTCCGCAACGGACCTCGATCTCGTCCGCTGCGTCAGGGATCTTGGGCGTGCGGTTTCCCCCACGGGCGGCGGACATGCTGTTTTTCCCGCGGGCAGCGACCTCAAAGTTTGCGCCATCGACAGTCATCCGGCGGGGAGAATGCATGGTGTCACCGACAGGAGCGCACCGCGTAGCACCACTGCATTCCGCCGCCGGCCGCCGCGCAGGCTCCTTTTGTCCCGCTGGTTTCCATGGGATCCAGGTGGATGTACAGGTGCACGTCCGACGGGCGGATGGTGTCCACTTTATGTTCAGGGGTTAACAATAAAGCGTCCCAGTCCATTTCAGGTTGGGAGTAATAAAACAAGCCGAGATGTAAAAGGCTCGTTTTTAGGTGTTAGATTTGTGTTGTGTCGAGTCATGGTTTGTTTAGGTTGCAGCTCGAGGATGAGCTGCATGTCCAGGTGAAGCGTAGTGTTAGAGTACGTAATGGGCTTGGACTGGCGCTATAGCCTATTAGTATTAAGGTTAATTAGAGATAAGGGTAGCTTGCTTAGGGATCAAGTAAACCTCTCTATATAAGGAGAAGGAACGTATCAATCTAAGGAAGCAAGAATTAAGAAGGAAATCCCTTCCCTCTTGCCACAAGGCCCCCGGCCGGCCATCTCGCGCCATCCCTCTAGGAGCACCATAACAGAAGCACATAGTACTAGGATTAATACTGTCGTTATGGTCGTTGTGAAATAGCCATGCTGACCAGGGTTCCCGAGAACTTCTCATCTTGCTCTTCAATTACACTGGACCATTCGTATTTTGTGCACTGAATCATGGAATTTTTACAAACGGTATGGCCATGATTAAGGAGAGGCTATTAAGACTACGACATGATTATGGTTAAGGAGGCGTGCTATGCTTAATAAGGCTGCAAAGGCAACGCACAGACAATCCTCAGATAGTCAGATGTTTAGATGAAGAAGAGACACCGTGTGGATAAAATTCGAAATGTCGAGAAGATTTTAGGGACTGTGAAATTTGTCAAGACTCTTTGGGCCACCCTGTTCTTGCAAGAGGCAGGCAGGAGGTGGCATCAATAAGACCCTAGTAAAACACGTATTTTTACTTTTTAGAACATGAATACTACTGATGAACACTCCCAAATCCGATTATACTTACAATTTTTCTTATGTTACATGGTGTCCACGCACTAAGTTACAGTCTGCTTGGAAACTTACAAGATTCCTTCAAACTGTTTATTGTGAACTTATCATTTTCACCTAGACAATTTGGTCCTTTAGAGCATCTCCAGCCGTGTCCCCCAAATCGTCCTCCATAGAGCGCCGGATCGAGCATTTGGGGGACGTGTTTTGTTCGTGCCACGTTTGGGGGACGTCGCTTCCCAGCCGCGTCCCCCAAACGCCGCCCCCAAATGAATATTGGTGCACGAAAATAAAGATTTTCATTCAATTTTGATTATATATTATAAAGTTTGAATGAAAACGGCTAGCTTTCATCTAAACCTAGCCTACTGATCGCCCAACGGTGCGTTCGATGGCCCCGTCCCGGCGTCGCCTGCCCTCCGCCGCAGCTCTTGCTGCGTGCGCCGCCTCTTCGTGCGTAGGGTGGTGGCCAGACGCCGCTGCTCCAGCAGCGCGTCGACGTCCGCCCTCCCCCGCTGCGCCGCCTGGAGGGAGAGCTCGACGGCGCGACGAATCTGCGCCTCTTCGCGGGCACGGTCGTCGTTCTAGAGCTTCTTCTCCGACTCGAAGGACTCGACGAGTGCGCGTTGCTGATCGGCCGTCTCGTTCGGGTGCGGCCCGTCGTCGTCGGACAACTCGAACTCTCGTCGTCATCCTCCACCTCGGTCTCCTCCTCCTCCGCCTCGGCCTCCTCCTCCTACATCGGCGCCTCCTCCTCCACATCCGTTGGCGTCTCCATCATCGCCGCTGCCAACTCGTCTGCCCGCCTCCCCCAGATCGTCGCTAGCGCCGCCTCCCGCTGCTGACGCTCCTCCGCCGCCAGCTGATGCTGGCGCTCGATCGAGTCCCGCCGTCGGCGCTCGATCGCCTCCTGCCGTATAGCGCCTTGATACGTCTCCAACGTATCGATAATTTCTTATGTTCCATGCCACATTATTGATGTTATCTACATGTTTTATGCACACTTTATGTCATATTCGTGCATTTTCTGGAACTAACCTATTAACAAGATGCCGAAGTGCCAGTTGCTGTTTTCTGCTGTTTTTGGTTTCAGAAATCCTAGTAACGAAATATTCTCGGAATTGGACGAAATCAACGCTCAGGGTCCTATTTTGCCACGAAGCTTCCAGAAGACCGAAGAGGAGACGAAGTGGGGCCACGAGGTGGCGACACCATAGGGCGGCGCGGCCCAAGCCCTGGCCGCGCAGACCTAGGTTGTGGGCCCCTCGTGCCCCATCCTGACCTGCCCTTCCGCCTACTTAAAGCCTCCGTCGCGAAACCCCCAGTACCGAGAGCCACGATACGGAAAACCTTACTGAGACGCCGCCGCCGCCAATCCCATCTCGGGGGATTCGGGAGATCGCCTCCGGCACCCTGCCGGAGAGGGGATTCATCTCCCGGAGGACTCTACGCCGCCATGGTCGCCTCCGGAGTGATGTGTGAGTAGTTTACCCCTGGACTATGGGTCCATAGCAGTAGCTAGATGGTTGTCTTCTCCCCATTGTGCTTCATTGTCGGGTCTTGTGAGCTGCATAACATGATCAAGATCATCTATCTGTAATTCTATATGTTGCGTTTGTTAGGATCCGATGAATAGAGAATACTTGTTATGTTGATTATCAAAGTTATGTCTATGTGTTGTTTATGATCTTGCATGCTCTCCGTTATTAGTAGATGCTCGGCCAAGTTGATGCTAGTAACTCCAAGAGGGAGTATTTATGCTCGATAGTGGGTTCATGTCTCCGTGAATGCGGAGGGGTGACAAGAACCTCTAAGGTTATGGATGTGCTTGTTGCCACTAGGGATAAAACATTGGTGCTATGTTCAAGGATGTAGTCACTGATTACATTACGCGCAATACTTAATGCAATTGTCTGTTGTTAGCAACTTAATGCTGGAGGGGTTCGGATGATAACTCTGAAGGTGGACTTTTTAGGCATAGATGCATGCTTGGATAGCGGTCTATGTACTTTGTCGTAATGCCCAATTAAATCTCACAATACTCATCATAATATGTATGTGCATGGTCATGCCCTCTTTATTTGTCAATTGCCTAACTGTAATTTGTTCACCCAACATGCTGTTTATCTTATGGGAGAAACACCTCTAGTGAACTGTGGACCCCGGTCCAATTCTCTATACTGAAATACAATCTACTGCAATCTTGTTCTACTTGTTTTTACGCAAACAATCATCATCCACACTATACATCTAATCCTTTGTTACAGCAAGCCGGTGAGATTGACAACCTCAGCTGTTTCGTTGGGGCAAAGTACTTTGGTTGTGTTGTGCGGGTTCCACGTTGGCGCCGGAATCTCCGGTGTTGCGCCGCACTACATCCCGCCGCCATCAACCTTCAACGTGCTTCTTGGCTCCTACTGGTTCGATAAACCTTGGTTTCATACTGAGGGAAAACTTGCCGCTGTACGCATCACATCTTCCTCTTGGGGTTCCCAACGGACGCGTGTTGTACGCGTATCAAGCTCTTTTTCTGGCGCCGTTGCCGGGGACCTAAAGAAAAGTTACACCACAAAGATTTCTATCTCCCACGTCAACTGCACGCCAGCAGCTCTTTTTCTGGCGCCGTTGCCGGGGAGATCAAGACACGTTGCAAGGGGAGTCTCCACATCCCAATCTCTTTACTTTGTTTTTGTCTTGCTTAGTTTTATTTACTACTTTGTTTGCTGCACTAAATCAAAATACAAAAAAATTAGTTGCTAGTTTTACTTTATTTGCTATCTTGTTTGCTATATCAAAAACACAAAAAAATAGTTACTTGCATTTACTTTATCTAGTTTGCTTTATTTACTGTTGCTAAAATGGGTACTCCTGAAAATACTAAGTTGTGTGACTTCACAACCACAAATAATAATGATTTCCTATGCACACCTATTGCTCCACCTGCTACTACAGCAGAATTCTTTGAAATTAAACCTGCTTTACTGAACCTTGTTATGCGAGAGCAATTTTCACGGTGTTAGTTCGATGATGCTGCTGCCCATCTCAATAATTTTGTTGAATTATGTGAAATGCAAAAGTATAAAGATGTAGATGGTGACATTATAAAATTAAAATTGTTTCCTTTCTCATTAAGAGGAAGAGCTAAAGATTGGTTGCTATCTCTGCCTAAGAATAGTATTGATTCCTGGACTAAATGCAAGGATGCTTTTATTGGTAGATATTATCCCCCTGCTAAAATTATATCTTTGAGGAGTAGCATAATAAATTTTAAACAATTAGATACTGAACATGTTGCACAAGCATGGGAAAGAATGAAATCTCTGGTTAAAAATTGCCCAACACATGGACTGACTACTTGGATGATCATCCAAACCTTCTATGCAGGACTAAATTTTTCTTCGCGGAATTTATTGGATTCAGCTGCTGGAGGTACCTTTATGTCCATTACTCTTGGTGAAGCAACAAAGCTTCTTGATAATATGATGATCAACTACTCACGAATGGCACACGGAAAGAGCTCCACAAGATAAGAAGGTAAATTCTGTCGAAGAAACCTCTTCCTTGAGTGATAAGATTGATGATATTATGTCTATGCTTGTGAATGATAGGACTAATATTGATCCTAATAATGTTCCGTTAGCTTCATTGGTTGCCCAAGAAGAACATGTCGATGTAAACTTCATTAAAAATAATAATTTCAACAACAATGCTTACCGGAACAATTCTAGTAACAACTATAGGCCATATCCTTATAATAATGGCAACGGCTATGGTAATTCTTATGGGAATTCTTACAACAATAATAGGAACACACCCCCTGGACTTGAAGCTATGCTTAAAGAATTTATTAGTACACAAACTGCCTTTAACAAATCTGTTGAAGAAAAGCTTGGGAAAATTGATATACTTGCTTCTAAAGTTGATAGTCTTGCCTTTGATGTTGATCTTTTGAAATCGAAAGTTATGCCTAGTAGGGATATTGAAAATAAAATTGTTACTACAGCAAATGCCATCCAAGTTAGAATTAATGAGAATATAAGATTAATGGCTGAAGCTTGCGTGCTAGGTGGGATAGAGAAGAAAATGAAAAACTAGCTAAAGAGAAGAATGTAGCTAAAGTTTGGACTATTACCACCACTAGTAATGCTAATGCTACACAAGTTGCTGCACCTCTGATACGTCTCCGACGTATCGATAATTTCTTATGTTCCATGCCACATTATTGATGTTATCTACATGTTTTATGCACACTTTATGTCATATTCGTGCATTTTCTGGAACTAACCTATTAACAAGATGCCGAAGTGCCGATTCTTTGTTTTCTGCTGTTTTTGGTTTCAGAAATCCTAGTAACGAAATATTCTCGGAATTGGACGAAATCAACGCCCGGGGTCCTATTTTGCCACGAAGCTTCCGGAAGTCCGAAGAGGAGACGAAGAGGGGCCACGAGGGGGCCACACCCTAGGGCGGCGCGGCCCCCCCTTGGCCGCGCGGCCCTGTGGTATGGGGCCCTCGTGCCGCCTCTTGACCTGCCCTTCCGCCTAAAAATAGCCTCCGTCGCGAAACCCCCAGTACCGAGAGCCACGATATGGAAAACCTTACTGAGACGCCGCCGCCGCCGATCCCATCTCGGGGGATCCAGGAGATCGCCTCCGGCACCCTGCCGGAGAGGGGATTCATCTCCCGGAGGACTCTACGCCGCCATGGTCGCATCCGGAGTGATGTGTGAGTAGTCTACCCCTGGACTCTGGGTCCATAGCAGTAGCTAGATGGTTGTCTTCTCCCCATTGTGCTTCATTGTCGGATCTTGTGAGCTGCCTAACATGATCAAGATCATCTATCTGTAATTCTATATGTTGCGTTTGTTGGGATCCGATGAATAGAGAATACTTGTTATGTTGATTATCAAAGTTATATCTATGTGTTGTTTATGATCTTGCATGCTCTCCGTTACTAGTAGATGCTCTGGCTAAGTAGATGCTTGTAACTCCAAGAGAGAGTATTTATGCTCGATAGTGGGTTCATGCCCGCATTGACACTGGGACAGTGATGAGAAAGTTCTAAGGTTGTGTTGTGCTTGTTGCCACTAGGGATAAAACATTGATGCTATGTCTAAGGATGTAGTTGTTGATTACATTACGCACCATACTTAATGCAATTGTCTGTTGCTTTGCAACTTAATACTTGGAGGGGTTCGGATGATAACACTGAAGGTGGACTTTTTAGGCATAGATGCGGTTGGATGGCGGTCTATGTACTTTGTCGTAATGCCCAATTAAATCTCACTATACTCATCATGATATGTATGTGCATGGTCATGCCCTCTTTATTTGTCAATTGCCCAACTGTAATTTGTTCACCCAACATGCTTGTTTATCTTATGGGAGAGACACCTCTAGTGAGCTGTGGACCCCGGTCCAATTCTCTTTACTTGAAATACAATCTACTTGCAATACTTGTTCTATTGTTTTCTGCAAACAATCATCTTCCACATAATACGGTTAATCCTTTGTTACAGCAAGCCGGTGAGATTGACAACCTCACTTGTTTCGTTGGGGCAAAGTACTTTGGTTGTGTTGTGCAGGTTCCACGTTGGCGCCGGAATCCCTGGTGTTGCGCCGCACTACATCCCGCCGCCATCAACCTTCAACGTGCTTCTTGGTTCCTACTGGTTCGATAACCTTGGTTTCATACTGAGGGAAACTTGCCGCTGTACGCATCACACCTTCCTCTTGGGGTTCCCAACGGACGCGTGTTGAACGCGTATCAAGCAGCTTTTTTTGGCGCCGTTGCCGGGGAGATCAAGACACGCTGCAAGGGGAGTCTCCACTTCCCAATATCTTTACTTTGTTTTTCTCTTGCTTAGTTCTATTTACTACTTTGTTTGCTGCATTATATCAAAACACAAAAAAAATAGTTGCTAGCTTTACTTTATTTACTGCCTTGTTCTCTATATCAAAAACACAAAAAAATTAGTTATTTGCATTTACTTTATCTAGTTTGCTTTATTTACTGTTGCTAAAATGGCTACCGCTGAAAATACTAAGTTGTGTGACTTCACAACCACAAATAATAATGATTTCCTATGCACACCTATTGCTCCACCTGCTACTACAACAAAATTCTTTGAAATTAAACCTGCTTTACTGAATCTTGTTATGCGAGAGCAATTTTCTGGTGTTAGTTCTGATGCTGCTGCCCATCTTAATAATTTTGTTGAATTATGTGAAATGCAAAAGTATAAGGATGTAGATGGTGACATTATAAAATTAAAATTGTTCCCTTTCTCATTAAGAGAAAGAGCTAAAGATTGGTTGCTATCTCTGCCTAAGAATAGTATTGATTCATGGACTAAATGCAAGGATGCTTTTATTGGTAGATATTATCCCCCTGCTAAAATTATATCTTTGAGGAGTAGCATAATGAATTTTAAACAATTAGATACTGAACATGTTGCTCAAGCTTGGGAAAGAATGAAATCTTTGGTTAAAAATTGCCCAACACATGGATCGACTACTTGGATGATCATCCAAACCTTCTATGCGGGACTAAATTTTTCTTCGCGGAATTTATTGGATTCAGCTGCTGGAGGTACCTTTATGTCCATCACTCTTGGTGAAGCAACAAAGCTTCTTGATAATATGATGATCAACTACTCTGAATGGCACACGGAAAGAGCTCCACAAGGTAAGAAGGTAAGTTCTGTCGAAGAAACCTCTTCCTTGAGTGATAAGATTGATGCTATTATGTCTATGCTTGTGAATGATAGGACTAATATTGATCCTAATAATGTTCCATTAGCTTCATTGGTTGCACAAGAAGAACATGTTGATGTAAACTTCATTAAAAATAATAATTTCAACAACAATGCTTACCGGAACAATTCTAGTAACAACTATAGGCCATATCCTTATAATAATGGCAACGGCTATGCTAATTCTTATGGGAATTCTTACAACAATAATAGAAATTCACCCCCTGGACTTGAAGCCATGCTTAAAGAATTTATTAGTACACAAACTGGTTTTAACAAATCTGTTGAAGAAAAGCTTGGGAAAATTGATATACTTGCTTCTAAAGTTGATAGTCTTGCTGCTGATGTTGATCTTTTGAAATCGAAAGTTATGACTAATGAGAATCATCATAATAAAATTACTACTACAGCAAATGCCATCCAAGTTAGAATTAATGAGAATATAAGATTAATGGTTGAATTGCGTGCTAGGTGGGATAGAGAAGAAAATGAAAAACTAGCTAAAGAGAAGAATGTAGCTAAAGTTTGGACTATTACCACCACTAGTAATGCTAATGCTACACATGTTGCTGCACCTCCTACTATTAATAATAAAAGAATTGGTGTTAGCAATGTTTCCACTTCTAATGCAAAGCGCGAGCCACTGAAACTGCTAAAGCTGTTGAAGCTGCCCTGTGATAAAGCTGCTGAAATTTTTTCCAACATTGGGGATGATGATCCCATTGCTTTAGATTATAATGGTTTGAATTTTGATGATTGCCACATCTCTGAAGTTATAAAGTTCTTACAAAAACTTGCTAAAAGTCCTAATGCTAGTGCTATAAATTTGGCTTTCACGCAACATATTACAAATGCTCTCATAAAAGCTAGAGAAGAGAAACTAGAGCGCGAAGCTTCTATTCCTAGAAAGCTAGAGGATGGTTGGGAGCCCATCATTAAGATGAAGGTTAAAGATTTTGATTGTAATGCTTTATGTGATCTTGGTGCAAGTATTTCTGTTATGCCTAAGAAAATTTATAATATGCTTGACTTGCCACCATCGAAAAATTGTTATTTGGATGTTAATCTTGCTGATCATTCTACAAAGAAACCTTTGGGGAGAGTTGATAATGTTCGCATTACCGTTAACAATAACCTTGTCCCCGTTGATTTTGTTGTCTTGGATATTGAATGCAATGCATCTTGTCCCATCATATTGGGAAGACCTTTTCTTCGAACTGTTGGTGCTACTATTGATATGAAGGAAGGTAATATAAAATATCAATTTCCTCTCAAGAAAGGTATGGAACACTTCCCTAGAAAGAGAATGAAGTTACCTTTTGATTCTATTATGAGAACAAATTATGATGTTGACACTTCGTCTCTTGATAATACTTGATACACACTTTACGCGCCTAGGCTGAAAGGCGTTAAGAAAAGCGCTTGTGGGAGACAACCCATGTTTTTACCTACAGTACTTTGCTTTTATTTTGTGTCTTGGAAGTTGTTTACTACTGTAGCAACCTCTCCTTATCTTAGTTTAGTGTTTTGTTGTGCCAAGTAAAGTCTTTGATAGTAAAGTTCATACTAGATTTGGATTACTGCGCAGAAACAGATTTCTTTGCTGTCACGAATCTGGGCAAAATTCTCTGTAGGTAACTCAGAAAATTATGCCAATTTACGTGAGTGATCCTCAGATATGTAAGCAACTTTCATTCAATTTGGGCATTTTCATTTGAGCAAGTCTGGTGCCATTTTAAAATTCGTCAATACGAACTGTTCTGTTTTGACAGATTCTGCCTTTTATTTCGCATTGCCTCTTTTGCTATGTTGGATGAATTTCTTTGATCCATTAATGTCCAGTAGCATTATGCAATATCCAGAAGTGTTAAGAATGATTGTGTCACCTCTGAACATGTTAATTTTTATTGTGCACTAACCCTCTAATGAGTTGTTTCGAGTTTGGTGTGGAGGAAGTTTTCAAGGATCAAGAGAGGAGTATGATGCAACATGATCAAGGAGAGTGAAAGCTCTAAGCTTGGGGATGCCCCGGTGGTTCAACCCTGCATATATCAAGAAGACTCAAGCGTCTAAGCTTGGGGATGCCCAAGGCATCCCCTTCTTCATCGACAACATTATCAGGTTCCTCCCCTGAAACTATATTTTTATTCCATCACATCTTATGTGCTTTGCTTGGAGCGTCGGTTTGTTTTTGTTTTTTGTTTTGTTTGAATAAAATGGATCCTAGCATTCACTTTATGGGAGAGAGACACGCTCCGCTGTAGCATATGGACAAGTATGTCCTTAGTTTCTACTCATAGTATTCATGGCGAAGTTTCTTCTTCGTTAAATTGTTATATGGTTGGAATTGGAAAATGATACATGTAGTAATTGCTATAAATGTCTTGGGTAATGTGATACTTGGCAATTGTTGTGCTCATGTTTAAGCTCTTGCATCATATGCTTTGCACCCATTAATGAAGAAATACATAGAGCATGCTAAAATTTGGTTTGCATATTTGGTTTCTCTAAGGTCTAGATAATTTCTAGTATTGAGTTTTGAACAACAAGGAAGACGATGTAGATTCTTATAATGTTTACAATATGTCTTTTATGTGAGTTTTGCTGCACCGGTTCATCCTTGTGTTTGTTTCAAATAACCTTGCTAGCCTAAACCTTGTATCGAGAGGGAATACTTCTCATGCATCCAAAATACTTGAGCCAACCACTATGCCATTTGTGTCCACCATACCTACCTACTACATGGTATTTTCCGCCATTCCAAAGTAAATTGCTTGAGTGCTACCTTTAAAATTCCATCATTCACCTTTACAATATATAGCTCATGGGACAAATAGCTTAAAAACTATTGTGGTATTGAATATGTACTTATGCACTTTATCTCTTATTAAGTTGCTTGTTGTGCGATAACCATGTTTTACGGGGACGCCATCAACTATTCTTTGTTGAATATCATGTGAGTTGCTATGCATGTTCGTCTTGTCTGAAGTAAGAGAGATCTACCACCTCATGGTTAAGCATGCATATTGTTAGAGAAGAACATTGGGCCGCTAACTAAAGCCATGATCCATGGTGGAAGTTTCAGTTTTGGACATATATCCTCAATCTCAAATGAGAAAATTATTAATTGTTGTTACATGCTTATGCATAAAAGAGGAGTCCATTATCTGTTGTCTATGTTGTCCCGGTATGGATGTCTAAGTTGAAGAATAATCAATAGCGAGAAATCCAATGCGAGCTTTCTCCTTAGACCTTTATACGAGGCGGCATAGAGGTACCCCATTGTGACACTTGGTTAAAACATGTGCATTGTGATGATCCGGTAGTCCAAGCTAATTAGGACAAGGTGCGGGCACTATTAGTATACTATGCATGAGGCTTGCAACTTGTAAGATATAATTTACATGATACATATGCTTTATTACTACCGTTGACAAAATTGTTTCATGTTTTCAAAATCAAAGCTCTAGCACAAATATAGCAATCGATGCTTTTCCTCTATGAGGACCATTATTTTACTTTCATTGTTGAGTCAGTTCACCTATTTCTCTCCACCTCAAGAAGCAAACACTTGTGTGAACTGTGCATTGATTTCTACATATTTGCATATTGCACTTGTTATATTACTCTATGTTGACAATATCCATGAGATATACATGTTATAAGTTGAAAGCAACCGCTGAAACTTAATCTTCTTTTGTGTTGCTTCAATACCTTTACTTTGAATTATTGCTTTATGAGTTAACTTTTATGCAAGACTTATTGATGCTTGTCTTGAAGTGCTATTCATGAAAAGTCTTTGCTATATGATTCACTTGTTTAGTCATGTCATATACATTGTTTTGATCGCTGCATTCACTACATATGCTTTACAAATAGTATGATCAAGATTATGATGGCATGTCACTCAAGAAATTATCTGTGTTATCGTTTTACCTGCTCGGGACGAGCGAGAACTAAGCTTGGGGATGCTGATACGTCTCCGACGTATCGATAATTTCTTATGTTCCATGCCACATTATTGATGTTATCTACATGTTTTATGCACACTTTATGTCATATTCGTGCATTTCTACGGAACTAACCTATTAACAAGATGCCGAAGTGCCGATTGCTGTTTTCGCTGTTTTTGGTTTCAGAAATCCTAGTAACGAAATATTCTCGGAATTGGACGAAATCAACGCCCAGGGTCCTATTTTGCCACGAAGCTTCCAGAAGTCCGAAGAGGAGACGAAGAGGGGCCACGAGGGGGCCACACCCTAGGGCGGCGCGGCCCCCCTTGGCCGCGCGGCCCTGTGGTGTGGGGCCCTCGTGCCGCCTCTTGACATGCCCTTCCGCCTACAAATAGCCTCCGTCGCGAAACCCCCAGTACCGAGAGCCACGATACGGAAAACCTTACTGAGACGCCGCCGCCGCCGATCCCATCTCGGGGGATCCAGGAGATCGCCTCCGGCACCCTGCCGGAGAGGGGATTCATCTCCCGGAGGACTCTACGCCGCCATGGTCGCCTCGGAGTGATGTGTGAGTAGTCTACCCCTGGACTATGGGTCCATAGCAGTAGCTAGATGGTTGTCTTCTCCCCATTGTGCTTCATTGTCGGATCTTGTGAGCTGCCTAACATGATCAAGATCATCTATCCGTAATTCTATATGTTGCGTTTGTTGGGATCCGATGAATAGAGAATACTTGTTATGTTGATTATCAAAGTTATATCTATGTGTTGTTTATGATCTTGCATGCTCTCCGTTACTAGTAGATGCTCTGGCCAAGTAGATGCTTGTAACTCCAAGAGGGAGTATTTATGCTCGATAGTGGGTTCATGCCCGCATTGACACCAGGACGATGACGAGAAAGTTCTAAGGTTGTGTTGTCTTTGTTGCCACTAGGGATAAAACATTGATGCTATGTCTAAGGATGTAGTTGTTGATTACATTACGCACCATACTTAATGCAATTGTCCGTTGCTTTGCAACTTAATATCTGGAGGGGTTCGGATGATAACCTGAAGGTGGACTTTTTAGGCATAGATGCGGTTGGATGGCGGTCTATGTACTTTGTCGTAATGCCCAATTAAATCTCACTATACTCATCATGATATGTATGTGCATGGTCATGCCCTCTTTATTTGTCAATTGCCCAACTGTAATTTGTTCACCCAACATGCTTGTTTATCTTATGGGAGAGACACCTCTAGTGAGCTGTGGACCCCGGTCCAATTCTCTTTACTTGAAATACAATCTACTGCAATACTTGTTCTATTGTTTTCCGCAAACAATCATCTTCCACACAATACGGTTAATCCTTTGTTACGGCAAGCCGGTGAGATTGACAACCTCACCTGTTTCGTTGGGGCAAAGTACTTTGGTTGTGTTGTGCAGGTTCCACGTTGGCGCCGGAATCCCTGGTGTTGCGCCACACTACATCCCGCCGCCATCAACCTTCAACGTGCTTCTTGGCTCCTACTGGTTCGATAACCTTGGTTTCATACTGAGGGAAACTTGCCGCTGTACGCATCACACCTTCCTCTTGGGGTTTCCAACGGACGCGTGTTGAACGCGTATCAACCTCCTACTAGTAATAATAAAAGAATTGGTGTTAGCAATGTTTCCACTTCCAATGCAAAGCGCGAGAAACTGCCTGAAATTGCTAAAACTGCTGAAACTGCCTGTGATAAAACTGCTGAATTTTTTTCCAATATTGGGGATGATGATCCCATTGCTTTAGATTATAATGGTTTGAATTTTGATGATTGTCACATCTCTGAAGTGATAAAGTTCTTGCAAAAACTTGCTAAAAGTCCTAATGTTAGTGCTATAAATTTGGCTTTCACGCAACATATTACAAATGCTCTCATAAAAGCTAGAGAAGAGAAACTAGAGCGCGAAGCCTCTATTCCTAGAAAGCTAGAGGATGGTTGGGAGCCCATCATTAAGATGAAGGTTAAAGATTTTGATTGTAATGCTTTATGTGATCTTGGTGCAAGTATTTCCGTTATGCCTAAGAAAATTTATAATATGCTTGACTTGCCACCGCTGAAAAATTGTTATTTGGATGTTAATCTTGCTGATCATTCTACAAAGAAACCTTTGGGGAAAGTTGATAATGTTCGCATTACCGTTAACAATAACCTTGTCCCCGTTGATTTTGTTGTCTTGGATATTGAATGCAATGCATCTTGTCCCATTATATTGGGAAGACCTTTTCTTCGAACTGTTGGTGCTACTATTGATATGAAGGAAGGTAATATAAAATATCAATTTCCTCTCAAGAAAGGTATGGAACACTTCCCTAGAAAGAGAATGAAGTTACCTTTTGATTCTATTATTAGAACAAATTATGATGTTGACACTTCGTCTCTTGATAATACTTGATACACACTTTCTGCGCCTAGCTGAAAGGCGTTAAAGAAAAGCGCTTATGGGAGACAACCCATGGTTTTTACCTACAGTACTTTGTTTTTATTTTGTGTCTTGGAAGTTGTTTACTACTGTAGCAACCTCTCCTTATCTTAGTTTTGTGTTTTGTTGTGCCAAGTAAAGTCGTTGATAGTAAAGTTCATACTAGATTTGGATTACTGCGTAGTTTCAGATTTCTTTGCTGTCACGAATCTGGGCTAAATTCTCTGTAGGTAACTCAGAAAATTATGCCAATTTACGTGAGTGATCCTCAGATATGTACGCAACTTTCATTCAATTTGAGCATTTTCATTTTAGCAAGTCTGGTGCCATTTTAAAATTCATCAATACGAACTGTTCTGTTTTGACAGATTCTGCCTTTTATTTCGCATTGCCTCTTTTGCTATGTTGGATGAATTTCTTTGATCCATTAATGTCCAGTAGCTTTATGCAATGTCCAGAAGTGTTAAGAATGATTATGTCACCTCTGAACATGTTAATTTTTATTGTGCACTTGTTAAGCTTCATGCACTAGCCACTTGAACCAAAAGTCCGAACTGATGGAAAGGCTAGGCAATCTACATATACACTTCACAACACCCCCACTCGCGTGTGACGGGAGAAGAGAAAGTCAACACGTGAAAGAAGAAGAGCACACCGAAACAGCGGTGGCTATAGAGAGGGGCAACAACAATTTTTAGGCTTAATTGCGAAAACCATGTGAAAGCCAGGATTTGAACTTGAGACCTGGGGCTCTGATACCATGTTAAGCTTCATGCACTAGCCACTTGAACCAAAAGTCCGAACTGATGGAAAGGCTAGGCAATCTACATATACACTTCACAACAGCACTAACCCTCTAATGAGTTGTTCTAAGTTTGGTGTGGAGGAAGTTTTCAAGGATCAAGAGAGGAGTATGATGCAACATGATCAAGGAGAGTGAAAGCTCTAAGCTTGGGGATGCCCCGGTGGTTCACCCCTGCATATTCTAAGAAGACTCAAGCGTCTAAGCTTGGGGATGCCCAAGGCATCCCCTTCTTCATCGACAACATTATCAGGTTCCTCCCCTGAAACTATATTTTTATTCCATCACATCTTATGTGCTTTTCTTGGAGCGTCGGTTTGTTTTTGTTTTTGTTTTGTTTGAATAAAATGGATCCTAGCATTCACTTTATGGGAGAGAGACACGCTCTGCTGTAGCATATGGACAAATATGTCCTTAGGCTCTACTCATAGTATTCATGGCGAAGTTTCTTCTTCGTTAAATTGTTCTATGGTTGGAATTGGAAAATGATACATGTAGTAATTGCTATAAATGTCTTGGTTAATGTGATACTTGGCAATTGTTGTGCTCATGCTTAAGCTCTTGCATCATATACTTTGCACCCATTAATGAAGAAATACATAGAGCATGCTAAAATTTGGTTTGCATATTTGGTCTCTCTAAGATCTAGATAATTTCTAGTATTGAGTTTGAACAACAAGGAAGAAGGTGTAGAGTCTTATAATGTTTACAATATGTCTTTTATGTGAGTTTTGCTGCACCGGTTCATCCTTGTGTTTGTTTCAAATAGCCTTGCTAGCCTAAACCTTGTATCGAGAGGGAATACTTCTCATGCATCCAAAATACTTGAGCCAACCACTATGCCATTTGTGTCCACCATACCTACCTACTACATGATATTTCTCCGCCATTCCAAAGTAAATTGCTTGAGTGCTACCTTTAAATTTCCATTCTTCACCTTTACAATATATAGCTCATGGGATAAATAGCCTAAAAACTATTGTGGTATTGAATATGTACTTATGCACTTTATCTCTTATTAAGTTGCTCGTTGTGCGATAACCATGTTCCTGGGGACGCCATCAACTACCTTTTGTTGAATATCATGTGAGTTGCTATGCATGTTCGTCTTGTCTGAAGTAAGAGAGATCTACCACCTTATGGTTAAGCATGCATATTGTTAGAGAAGAACATTGGGCCGCTAACTAAAGCCATGATCCATGGTGGAAGTTTCAGTTTTGGACATATATCCTCAATCTCATATGAGAAAATTATTAATTATTGTTACATGCTTATGCATAAAAGAGGAGTCCATTATCTATTGTCTATGTTGTACCGGTATGGATGTCTAAGTTGAGAATAATCAATAGCGAGAAATCCAATGCGAGCTTTCTCCTTAGACCTTTGTACGAGCGGCATAGAGGTACCCCTTTGTGACACTTGGTTAAAACATGTGCATTGCGATGATCCGGTAGTCCAAGCTAATTAGGACAAGGTGCGGGCACTATTAGTATACTATGCATGAGGCTTGCAACTTGTAAGATATAATTTACATGATACATATGCTTTATTACTACCGTTGACAAAATTGTTTCATGTTTTCAAAATAAAAGCTCTAGCACAAATATAGCAATCGATGCTTTTCCTCTATGGAGGACCATTCTTTTACTTTCAATGTTGAGTCAGTTCACCTATTTCTCTCCACCTCAAGAAGCAAACACTTGTGTGAAGCTGTGCATTGATTCCTACATACTTGCATATTGCACTTATTATATTACTCTATGTTGACAATATCCATGAGATACACATGTTACAAGTTGAAAGCAACCGCTGAAACTTAATCTTCCTTTGTGTTGCTTCAATGCCTTTACTATGAATTATTGCTTTATGAGTTAAATCTTATGCAAGACTTATTGATGCTTGTCTTGAAGTACTATTCATGAAAAGTCTTTGCTATATGATTCACTTGTTTACTCATGTCATATACATTGTTTTGATCGCTGCATTTGTTACATATGCTTTACAAATAGTATGATCAAGGTTATGATGGCATGTCACTCCAGAAATTATCTTTGTTATCGTTTTACCTGCTCGGGACGAGCAGAACTAAGCTTGGGGATGCTGATACGTCTCCAACGTATCGATAATTTCTTATGTTCCATGCCACATTATTGATGTTATCTACATGTTTTATGCACACTTTATGTCATATTCGTGCATTTTACGGAACTAACCTATTAACAAGATGCGAAGTGCCGATTCGTCGTTTTCTAGCTGTTTTTGGTTTCAGAAATCCTAGTAACGAAATATTCTCGGAATTGGATGAAATCAACGCCCAGGGTCCTATTTTGCCACGAAGCTTCCAGAAGACCGAAGGGGAGACGAAGTGGGGCCACGAGGTGGCGACATTATAGGGCGGCGCGGCCCAAGCCCTGGCCGCGCCGACCTAGGGTGTGGGCCCCTCGTGCCCCATCCTGACCTGCCCTTCCGCCTACTTAAAGCCTCCGTCGCGAAGCCCCCAGTACCGAGAGCCACGATACGGAAAACCTTACTGAGACGCCGCCGCCGCCAATCCCATCTCGGGGGATTCAGGAGATCGCCTCCGGCACCCTGCCGGAGAGGGGATTCATCTCCCGGAGGACTCTACGCCGCCATGGTCGCCTCCGGAGTGATGTGTGAGTAGTTTACCCCTGGACTATGGGTCCATAGCAGTAGCTAGATGGTTGTCTTCTCCCCATTGTGCTTCATTGTCGGGTCTTGTGAGCTGCATAACATGATCAAGATCATCTATCTGTAATTCTATATGTTGCGTTTGTTGGGATCCGATGAATAGAGAATACTTGTTATGTTGATTATCAAAGTTATGTCTATGTGTTGTTTATGATCTTGCATGCTCTCCGTTATTAGTAGATGCTCTGGCCAAGTTGATGCTAGTAACTCCAAGAGGGAGTATTTATGCTCGATAGTGGGTTCATGTCTCCGTGAATCTGGAGGGGTGACAAGAACCTCTAAGGTTATGGATGTGCTGTTGCCACTAGGGATAAAACATTGGTGCTATGTTCAAGGATGTAGTCACTGATTACATTACACGCAATACTTAATGCAATTGTCTGTTGTTAGCAACTTAATACTGGAGGGGTTCGGATGATAACCTCGAAGGTGGACTTTTTAGGCATAGATGCATGCTTGGATAGCGGTCTATGTACTTTGTCGTAATGCCCAATTAAATCTCACAATACTCATCATAATATGTATGTGCATGGTCATACCCTCTTTATTTGTCAATTGCCTAACCGTAATTTGTTCACCCAACATGCTTGTTTATCTTATGGGAGAGACACCTCTAGTGAACTGTGGACCCCGGTCCAATTCTCTATACTTGAAATACAATCTCACTGCAATACTGTTCTACTGTTTTTCCGCAAACAATCATCATCCACACTATACATCTAATCCTTTGTTACAGCAAGCCGGTGAGATTGACAACCTCATCTGTTTCGTTGGGGCAAAGTATTTTGGTTGTGTTGTGCGGGTTCCACGTTGGCGCCGGAATCTCGGTGTTGCGCCGCACTACATCCCGCCGCCATCAACCTTCAACGTGCTTCTTGGCTCCTACTGGTTCGATAAACCTTGGTTTCATACTGAGGGAAAACTTGCCGCTGTACGCATCACACCTTCCTCTTGGGGTTCCCAACGGACGCGTGTTGTACGCGTATCACGCCTCCCGCTCCTCGCGCTGGCGCCGGCGCTCATCAGCCCACCGCTGCTCCATCTCCTCCGTCCGGCGCCGTCGCGCCTCTTCTGCCGTCGAGGAGTCGACACTGCAATGGTGTCCGCCATCGCCTCCTCGTGCCAGGCTGCTGCCGCCGCGGCCTCGTCAGCTGCGGGGCCAGGGGCGTAGAACGCCGCTAGATCCGCCGCGTGCGCCGCCTCACGTTGCTGGCGGGCCTGCTGCTCGAGTGCCTCCCGCCGCTACTGACAATGTGCACGCCAGTTCTGCACCCCTCGCCGCCGCCGCTCTTCCTGGGCCGCAAGGTCGGTGTCGACCTGCGAATCCGGGACTGGAAGTGGAGGAGACGGCGGTGGAGGAAACTGGCCAGCGCCGGGGCGGTTCGCCATTGCCCCTGGGGGTGGAGGAGACGGCGGTGGAGCGACGAGGGCTGTGTTTGTTGCCGGTGGCTGTGGTGGCTACCATTGAGCCGGGAAACCTTTTATAGACACCGACGTCGGGAAGAAAGCGCGGGAAGAGGCGAGAAGAGACGGGAAGATTGCGCGGGAACGGGCGGTGGCGTGCAAGCGCCGGCGACGCGTGGAGGCTGCGCAGCACCGACGAGACGTCTCGCCTACCCCTCCGTCGCCATTAAGGCAAAGATGCCGTCGTGTGTCACTGCGCGCGAATAACTTCCTCACTGAGGTAGGCGACGGTTAGGTTAAAATTAATTGTGTCACTGATGGATCGGCCCCGCCACTCCCAACATCGCTTTTCGTTGTGTCCGGCGTGCACGGAGCGTCCCATGTGGGACGGGGACGGGCTCGGGGCGCAGGACACCGTATCGGGCCGCACCGGACAAAATTGGGCTTTGGGGGACGCGGCTGGAACCTTTTTTTTAGTCCGGCGTGCCCCAAATTGCTTTGGGGGACGCAACTGGAGATGCTCTTACATGCAAAAAAAAAGGTTATCCAAATTTATCCAAAATTTTGGAGAATCGGAAATACACGTTTTGGGTCCGCAGAGTGCAAACGAGGTTAGGAGTACCTGAGTCCCGGTGTATTTCCCAGACCCTAATGCTTGAGTACTGTGCAACAATGGTAAATGGTAATCACACCATCACCATTGTAATCGTGATAAAGGTATACATGAGAAGAGTGGTTAATTAGGTGGACGCAAAAGAAAATACCATATTGGGGATGCTATAGTCTACTATCAACAGAAGCAACATTGTCTCATGAAGTCTCTAAGGCTGGTGCCAATGCTTCACCTCACTCTCACCCGCCACGTCAGCTTTTTCCCTCACTCTCACCCCACTCTCACCCTACTCTCACCCCACGGTGCCAATGCACGGGCTATAGTGCCATCTCTCACTTCTCTCTCCTCCACATCACCATTTCTTTTTCACATTAAGTTATTTCACTCGAATTTTTATAGACATTCAAAATAATGCAATAAAATTATTTTATTCAACTAAAAATGTTACCGATTACATAATAATTAATAAAAATACAAATTATGTTTCTTGTTTTTCTAAATAGCCTATATGACAAGTGTGTACTTGTGTTTGTATTTTGAACTGAAAGAGTAAAAAAAAGGAAAGAAAATAAAAGAAGGAAAAAAATAAAATAAAAACTGAGATTTAAAGAATAAAAGAAGGAAAGAAAATAAAATAAAAATAAAAACCGACCAGGTCGTCTCCTACCTCCTATCGCCCCCACTCTCGCCCGCGTCGCCGGCGCCCGCCGCCCGCCTCTCGCCTCCCTCCCGCCTCGCTCACGCCGCCAACGCGGGCGGTAGCCGGGCGGCAGCGGGCGCTACCGCCGGGCGCCCCAGCCAGCGCCTGCCGCTACCGTCCCGCCCCACTCCCGCCCGCCTCCCGCCCCGCCACGGGCGATAGCGCCCCCGCTATCGACCGCGTTGGCACCAGCCTAAGCCGAATACATACTCTAGCGTGGACGCAAGTAGCTACAATCAAGAGGACAGATCGGTCGACCAAAGCCCCAACTAGAACTCACGACTCGTTGCACGCGGTGACAGATCGATGGCTGGCTCGATCCACTACAGTGTGCCCTCGCCTGCTTTTCGGCTTGTGTGGTCTAGTCTGCACTTGTATGCTCCGTCTATGGCCAGGACGGAAAAAAGAACTAGCTACTCAATTAGTATAGCCTACAGCGCACAAAATATCTTCGAAATGAGGAAGCACGATTTTGTCACGTGACCTCTCCATCGAGCTTGTGTCATTGATCCCGATGCCTCGTGTTCTCATATTTGTTGGATTCGTCTCTCGTTTCCTTCATGGCACGCATTTTTTATGTCGCCTGCTTGATGTGTATAGGCTCTAGTGATATGAACATGCTCGGTGAACTAAAGTGAGAGAACGGAGCTTGCTACCTAGTTCGATGAAGGCTAAGTGGTATATAAGGTGTAGATCATTATTCATGTACTAAGGTGGGTGATGAATTCATTCTCTTATTAGATGAACACCCATGAGTTTCAAGACGTGTGTTGGTACTTGATATTTGGAAAATAAGATTCCTACTTTGCCCCAATCTAGCTTTGATATCTTAACTCCAAAACATGTCAAGTCTAACCCTTACATGTCAAGATAGTACACGTGTCGTCTCTCAAAACCGTCACAAGGCGTTTTGGACTACTCGACAATGGTCGAAGCTACCATACAGAACAACAAAATAGAACTGTTTGGCATAGGGTTTCATTGGAGCCAACGTGGTAGGCCATTTTCCATGATCTGAACTCCGGTGAGGCGACGATCTTGATTGTTCGGCTTTCTCCATGCAACCTCTCTCTTCTGGTCCTCCCTTCTCGTCGCGGCTCCATTGTATCGGGTAGGTTTTGGCAGGTGGTGTTCCTGCACCACTACCTCCATGCGTTAGCCGGGGTCGGGTTGGGTGGCGGCTGCCATGATGGATGGATCTGAGAAGAAGTCGATTGAAGCGGTGGTGTCAAATCCCCCTAATCTGACACGCGACGATGTTCCGAATGAGTCACGTACCGCAGGCTGAAAATGTGAAGATGGCGGCGGTTGGTGCTTAAGGTTTACTGTCTACGAGTGTCCTGTATCTAGGCTGCTCACTGGTGCATCAAGATCCGTACTAGCTCTTTTTTTTCCTCTCAAACAATTTCTCTTTATTATCTCTACACCATAGACCATACAATCTTGGAACTTAAAATTTTGTAGAACACTGGATTTTGTAGAACACTGAAATATAACAACTAGACTGTGGGAAAAATGAGTTCAGATTTTGTATGTCATTAGGTATATATATAATGTTATAGATTTTTTTTAAAATTTAAAACTATCTTAAATTTAAATTGCACAAAAAATCAAACTATTTTTCGCACACTCTGGTTGTTATGCTTCACTGACTTACAGATTGTGCGCATCACGGAGGTGAATCCCCTGGAGTGGATCGAAGGTACATCCATGACCGTATACCCAGACATAAAGGTAGTTACAACTGCATCTCTGATCACTCTCGACATTTGCATGCAGAGGCGCCGTTCCCTCTGAACATATTGTTGTCCATTGCGCTTTCCATATTCGTCAGAGGTGTCCAGGCTAACTTTGAGATCGAGCCATCCTTAGGTGTCGAGGCCACTGAGCTCTACCCTTAGGTGAAGTACACCACTGTTGACGAGTACCTCAACCGCCTTCTCTGACCTGCCTGGAATGGAACCCAATCACAATTGATATCCACAATGATTCAATGAAGGTGGCCGAACTGGTATGTCTAGTTATGCGATAGCGTAGAACCTATTTTTTCTTACAACGTAGAACCAACACTCTGCAGAGTTATCGCTCCAACTGGAGGTCTGGAGCAACGCAAAAGTATATGATATAAGGACAGGTTGTTGGTCTGTTATCTCGTAGTACATGCAGCTTTTCCATTTGGGTTTGGGCTGGCGCTATAGCCCATTAGTATTAGGGTTAATTAGATATAAGGGTAGCTTGCTCAGGGGTCAAGTAAACCTCTCTATATAAGGAGAGGAGACGTATCAATCTAATCAAGCAAGAATTAGATTACCCGGGCCCTACCTCGGCGCCGGAGGTCCCTCTTCTCCAGCAGCCGACCGCCTTCTTCCCCGCCGGGACGCTGCAGCAACAGCAGCAGCTGCCGCCGCCACCAACGCCATCGATGCAGCTTCTGTCCTCACCGACGATGTCCCTGCCGTTCGGTGGGCAGCTGCAACCGCAGCAACAACTGCCGTCGCCACCAACACGGCAGCAGCGGCTGCTGCCGCCACCAACGCCGTCCCTGCCTTTCGGCGGTGTGGGAGCGACCTTGGCCCCGGGCTCTACATCGACACCGCCCGAGATGCCCTTCCACCAGGTCCGTTTCCCTCCGCGCCGTCACTGCTTCCGGCTTGGAACGCTATCCGCCACGTGTCGGCGGCGGTGAGGCTGCAGGCTGCTGTGCGCGGCCTCCTAGTGCGTCGGCGTGTGCGGGAGATGCGTGATCTGCAGCTGCAGCTCCTCCAAGTTGCGCTTCGTTCCACAACGGACCTCGATCTCGTCCGCTGCGTCAGGGATCTTGGGCGTGCGGTTTCCCCCACGGGCGGCGAACATGCTGTTTTTCCCGCGGGCAGCGACCTCAAAGTCTGCGCCATCGACAGTCATCTGGCGGGGAGAATGTATTGTGTCACCAACAGGAGCGCACCGCGTAGCACCACTGCATTCCGCCGCCGGCTGCCGCGCAGGCTCCTTTTGTCCCGCTGGTTTCCATGGGATCCAGGTGGTTGTACAGGTGCACGTCCGACGGGCGAATGGTGTCCACTTTATGTTCAGGGGTCAACAATAAAGCATCCCAGTCCATTTCAGGTTGGGAGTAATAAAACAAGTCGAGATGTAAAAGGCTCGTTTTTAGGTGTTAGGTTCGTGTTGTGTCGAGTCATGGTTTGTTTAGGTTGCAGCTCGAGGACGAGCTGCATGTCCAGGTGAGGCGTAGTGTTAGAGTACGTAATGGGCTTGGGCTGACGCTATAGCCCATTAGTATTAGGGTTAATTAGAGATAAGGGTAGTTTGCTTAGGGATCAAGTAAACCTCTCGCTATAAGGAGAGGAGACGTATCAATCTAAGAAAGCTAGAATCAAGAAGGAAATTCCTTCCCTCTTGCCACAAGGCCCCCGGCCGATCATCTCGCGCCATTCCTTTCGAAGCACCATAACAGAAGCACGTAGTACTAGGATTAATACTGTCGTTATGGTCGTTGTGAAATACCCATGCTGACCAGGGTTCCCGAGAACTTCTCATCTTGCTCTTCAATTACGCTGGACCATTTGTATTTTGTGCACTGAATCATGGAATTTTTACAAACGGTATGGCCATGATTAAGGAGAGGCTATTAAGACTACGACATGATTATGGTTAAGGAGGCGTGCTATGCTTAATAAGGCTGCAAAGGCAACGCACAGATAATCCTTAGATAGTCAGATGTTTAGATAAAGAAGAGACACCGTGTGGATAAAATTCGAAATGTCGAGAAGATTTTAGGGACTGTGAAATTTGTCAAGACTCTTTGGGCCACCCTGTTAACTTCTTGCAAGAGGCAGGCAGGAGGTGGCATCAATAAGACTATAGTAAAACACATATTTTTAGCATAGTTTAAAATAGCCGGCTATCTCATTTAGCCGCGACTTTTCTGGACGCTATAAAAGGCTATAGCCGGGTTATAGCGGGCTATTCCATTTAGCCTTTTCTAAAAAATTTGGAATATTTCAGTCATATATTACCAAAAGATAGGAAAACTATGACTCAAATATGATTTGTGATACAACTTACTCAACTATTCGAGGCAAACAAATATTCAATTATATTGAACGAAAATTCGGAAAACAAGAAATAAAAAAGAAAAGAGAAGAGAAATTCAAAATGCAGGAGGTTTAGCGACTAAATTTGAGGCTAAATAGGGGCTAACTAGGGCTATAGCCGGCTATTAGCGTTTATTTCTCATTTAGCCTACAACTGGCATAGCCGCAGCGGCAGGTCTCCCGAAAGGCTATAGCCGGACTATAACCAGGCTATAGCCGGCTATTTAAAACTTTGATTTTTAGAACATGAATACTACTGATGAACACTCCCAAATCCGACTATACTTACAATTTTTCTTATGTTACATGGTGTCCACGCACTAAGTTACAGTCTGCTTGGAAACATACAAGATTCCTTCAAACTGTTCATTCTGTAAACTCATCATTTTCACCTAGACTACGTATTTCTGATTTTCGGCACGCAATTTGGTCCTTTAGAGCATCTCCAGTCGCATCCTCCAAACCGTCCTCCAAAGAGCGCCGGATCGAGTGTTTGGGGGACGTGTTTTGTTCGTGCCGCGTTTGGGGGACGTCGCTTCCCAGCCGCGTCCCCCAAACGCCGCCCCCAAATGAATATTGGTGCACAAAAATAAAGGTTTTCATTCAATTTTGATTGTATATTACAAAGTTTGAATGAAAACGGCTAGCTTTCATCTAAACCTAGCCTACTGACCGCCCGGCGGTGCGTTCGACGGCCCCTCCCCGGCGTCGCCTGCCCTCCGCCGCAGCTCTTGCTGCACGCGCCGCCTCTTCGTGCGTAGGGAGGTGTCCAGACGCCGCTGCTCCAGCAGCGCGTCGACGTCCGCCCTCCCCTGCTGCATCGCCTGGAGGGAGAGCTCGACAGCGCGACGAATCTGCGCCTCTTCGCGGGCACGAGTGTCGT
>NC_061513.1:314734030-314880251 GCF_022539505.1 Lolium rigidum
CGTGATCGAAAGAAAAAGGCAAGTGACCAAATATATTGAGCCAAAAATAATCCAAGAAAAGAAATTTTATTGTACGTAGAGGATGACATGCGGGTCCCATTTTGCAGCAGCGGTCTCAACGTTTCCAAGGCGGCACAGAACCAAAAGAAAAATGAAGTAGCCAGAAATCAGGGGTGAAAAAAATCCAAGAAGAAAGATTTCAATTGGGCCGCATCCGGACATTTGGGCCTTCGAACTATCCTCGCTTGGCCTTTTGACTCGTACAATTTCAGCCCACTCCAAAACAGAAAGTTCCGAATTTTCTAAAAAACAGGAAAGTCCTATGCTTCGCAAAGACAAAAAAACAAGGAGATTCAACATATAAGTTTGTTTATGTAAAAATAAAGATTTAATTATCCGTTTGAAATAGCTCGTAGCGCAATACATTGTTTATTGTCTCGCAAAATAATCAAGATATCATATGTTTCTTGTACGGGGAGGTCGACATCAGTGGACCCATGAGCCAACAAAGTCGTCAACGTTTTAAAGGCGGCAGGGGATGGAAAGAAAAAATAAACCATAAATCTTTTGGTAAAAAATCCAAGAAAAGAAACATTTTCGTTCCGAGAGGATGACATGCGGACCCATGAGGCAAGCAAGATCCTCGCCGTTTATTATTCATAGAGGTTGACATGTGGGACCCGTGAGCCGCAGCGTCCTCAACGTTTTAAAGGCTCGCACGTGATCGAAAGAAAAAATAAGCCAAAAATCGTTTGGTCAACAAAATCCAAGAAAATAAACATTTACCGTTCGAGAGGATGACATGCGGGACCCATGAGGCAGCAGCATCCTCAACGATTCCAAGGCGGTAGGGGAAATATCCAGAAATTAATTAGGGGTTCAAAATAAATCCATCAAAGGAAACTTTTATTGTTCATAGAGGATGACATGTGGGACCGACCTCGCCAACAACGTCCTCATCGTTTCGTAGGGGGCAGGAGATCAAAAGAAAAAGGCAAATAGCCGTAAATTAGGGTAAAAATAACTCCAAGAAAGGAAACTTTTATTGTTCGTAGAGGATGACATGCGGGACCCATGAGCCACAGCCTTACTCAACGTTTCAAAGGCGGCATGAGATCGAAAGAAAAAGGCAAGTGACAAAATATCGAGAGCCAAAGATAATCCAAGAAAAGAAACTTTATTGTACGTAGAGGATGACATGCGGGTCCCATTTAGCAGACAGCGGTCTCAATGTTTCAAATGCGGCTTGAGATCAAAAGAAAAAGAAAGTTGATTGTACATAGAGGATGACATGCGGGTCCCATGAGTCGCAGCTTACCCAACGTTTCCAAGGCGGCAGGGGATCAAAAGAAAAAGGAAATAGCCAAAAATCAGAGGGTGAAAAAAAATAAAGAAAATAAACTTTTATAGCACATAGAGGATGACATGCGGGTCCCATGAGCCGGCAGGTTCCTCAACGTTTCAAACGTGGCATGAGATCGAAAGAAAAAGGCAAGTGACCAAATATGAGGAGCCAAAAATAATTCAAGAAAAGAAAGTTTTATAGTACATAGAGGATGACATGCGGGTCCCATTTAGTAGCAGCGGTATCACCGTTTGAGAGGCGGCAGGGTTCAAAAGAAAAAAGAAATTGCCAAAAATCAGAGGGTGAAAAAAACCAAGAAAATGAACTTTTATAGTACATAGAGGATGACATGCGGGTCCCATGAGCCTCGCAGGTTCCTCAACGTTTCAAACGTGGCATGAGATCGAAAGAAAAAGGCAAGTGCCCAAATATGAGGTGCCAAAAAAAACTCCAAGAAAAGAAAGTTGATTGCTCATAGAGGATGACATGCGGGTCCCATTTAGCCGCAGCGGTCTCACTCGTTTGAGAGGCGGCAGGGATCGAAAGAAAAAGGCAAGTGAACGAATATGAGGTGCCAAAAATAATCCAAGAAAAGAAAGTTTTATAGTACATAGAGGATGACATGCGGGTCCCATTTAGAAGCAGCGGTATCACCGTTTGAGAGGCGGCGGGGATCAAAAGAAAAAAGAAATTGCCAAAAATCAGAGGGTGAAAAAAAACCAAGAAAATGAACTTTTATAGTACATAGAGGATGACATGCGGGTCCCATGAGCCTGCAGGTTCCTCAACGTTTCAAACGTGGCATGAGATCGAAAGAAAAAGGCAAGTGAAAAAATATGAGGAGCCAAAAATAATTCAAGAAAAGAAAGTTTTATAGTACATAGAGGATGACATGCGGGTCCCATTTAGCAGCAGCGTATCACCGTTTGAGAGGCGGCAGGGGATCGAAAGAAAAAGGTAAGTGACCAAATATGAGGTGCCAAAAATAATTCAAGAAAAGAAAGTTTTATAGTACATAGAGGATGACATGCGGGTCCCACTTAGCAGCAGCGGTATCACCGTTTGAGAGGCGGCAGGGGATCGAAAGAAAAAGGCAAGTGACCAAATATGAGATGCCAAAAAAAATCCAAGAAAAGAAAGTTTTATAGTACATAGAGGATGACATGCGGGTCCCATTTAGCAGCAGCGGTATCACCGTTTGAGAGGCGGCAGGGGATCGAAAAAAAGGCAAGTGACCAAATATGAGGTGCCAAAAAAATCCAAGAAAAGAAAGTTTTATAGTACATAGAGGATGACATGCGGGTCCCATTTAGCAAGCAGCGGTATCACCGTTTGAGAGGCGGCAGGGATCGAAAAAAAGGCAAGTGACCAAATATGAGGTGCCAAAAAAACTCCAAGAAAAGAAAGTTGATTGCACATAGAGGATGACATGCGGGTCCCATTTAGCAGACAGCGGTCTCAACGTTTCCAAGGCGGCAAGGGATCAAAAGAAAAAGGAAGTAGCCGTAAATCGGAGGGTCAAAAAAAATCCAAGAATAGAAAGAATTTTGGTTCATAGAGGATGACATGCGGGACCCATGATCCCGCATCGTAAACGGCTCGATCGGAGAACGTTGAACGAGATGGCGCGATCGAGAAAAAAACAATGCCGGAGAGGCTGCCATCCGGGCCCTACATCCCTCGGCGGTGCGGATTTGCGTTGACTCCGGTCGGCGAACCCGAGATTTCGAGATGCACCACGTCCCGGGCCACCATACGCGACGTTTTGGCCGCTTTCGTCGGGCTAGGTGGCCTCAAAAACGAGAAAAAAAAGTTTTGACATGCACCACGGAGGGACCCAAAATCGTCGGCCATGGTACACCAGCAACCACGGCGCGACTTCAACTTCGTCGGCCATGGCAACTTTTCTTGTAGTGAAAGATGTGGGATTCTAGAGTGGTCATTAGGGTACTCTGGATGCTATGCTATCAGTAGTGTTGGCCTTAGCGGTGGCTTGGCCTTATTCTAGTTGTCTTCTATTTCCGTTACTGTTAAACCTTGTAATCCACGGTGCATCGATGTTCACATCACACCGAAAAGCGGAATAAAATGACGTGCAACCTTTATGTATGGAGAACCTCGTCGAGAACTTTGTTCGGAATTTTGGGAGTTTCTTCGTTTTATGCGAACTCAATGGGACGGCCCCTGGATTTGTTGTGGGGATTTCAATGAAGTACTGAGTCAAGATGAACATCTGGGGCCTCGGGATAGAACCGAAGCACATATCAGTGCTTTCCAAGAATGCTTGCAGGACCGGCAGCTTAGGGACTTGGGTTATGAAGGGCCTAAGTACACCTAGAGCAATTGACAAGGAAGCGACAATAACGTGAAAGTTCGTCTTGATCGAGCTGTCGCAAATGGTGATTTTTCACACATGTTTCAAGACTGTTGTGTGGAGAATCTAATTACTACTTCCTCAGACCACTATGCTATTCTTATATCTTTGATGGGGCAATCGGAAGTGGCCATACAGCAGCCGGTTCAGCTAGGCTTCAAGTTTGAAGCAATGTGGTTGCATGCCCCAGATTATAAAGAAACAATTGAAAAATCTTGGGTGGAAGGAAGCTCTGGATCGCGATCCTTGCAAGATACATGGTCTACGCTTGGACGTGTAGCGACGTCTCTGAAGGATTGGAGTCGAGCTACTTTCGGCTCGGTACGAAAGAAAATTCAGCAGCTCGAAGGAAGGAAGATTACGTGATGTTAGAGAACAAGAGGTGTCCGAATAGGTTGTAAAGGAAGAAAAGGAAATTGAACGCGCGCTTTGTGAATTGTTCGAAAGGGAGGAAATAATGGCTCGTCAACGTTCTCGGGTTGAATGGCTGCGAGAAGGTGATCGTAACACATCTTTCTTCCATGCAAGGGCATCGACACGACGGAGAACAAATAAAATTGATATGTTACTGCGTGCAGATGGCTCTAAGTGTGAAGTACAGGGGGAGATTAAAGGGATGGTTCAGAATTTCTATGAGAAACTTTTTTCTTCACTTCCGGTGATGCAGTTCTAGATGCTATCACCTCTAAAGTAACAGCTGCTATGAATGAGGACCTTTGCAAACTGTACACTAATGAGGAGATCAGAGCTGCTCTATTCCAAATGGATCCGACAAAAGCACCTGGCCCTGATGGTTTTCCGGCGTTATTTTATCAGACACGTTGGGAGTTTTTTTAGGAGGAGATTTGCAATGTCGTTAGAGCCTTTATTTCTGGTGGGGAGGTGCCTAAAGGATTTTGTGATTTAGTCATTGTCCTTATCCCAAAGGTTACTAAACTAAAACACCTGAAGAATTTTCGTCCTATAAGTTTGTGCAATGTGATCTACAAGATCGCCTCCAAGGTTTTGGCGAATAGACTGAAAGTGATTTTGCCACTGATTATTTCTGAACATCAGAGCGTGTTTGTACCTGGCAGGTTGATCACTGATAATGCTCTCATCGCCTTTGAGTGTCTGCATACTATCCGACATCAAGACAAGAAACGTCCCTTCTTCGCCCTCAAGATCGTTATGATGAAGGCATATGATAGAGTTGAATGGGACTATTTGCATGGGTGTCTCGGTAAGCTAGGTTTTGCCCCTTCCTGGATCCTGTCGGTTATGAGGTGTGTAACTTGTGTTCATTATGTTGTTCGTGTGAATGGCGAACTCACAGAACCAGTGCTGCCGTCCAGGGGCATTCCTCAAGGGGATCCTGTTAGCCCTTATTTGTTTCTTCTTTGCACTGAAGGACTGTCATGTTTAATGCAACAAAGGAAGGACCGTGGTGAGCTCTATGTTATCAAAAATGGTAGACTCGGACCCCTATCTCTCATTTACTGTTTGCAGATAACAACATTTTCTTTGCTCGGAGTGAGAGTAGGAGTGTGGATGCCCTCAAAGATACCTTGAAGACATATTGTGATGGATCTGGCCAGAAGATTAATCTGGATAAGTCCTCGGTCTTCTCTGGTAATCACTGCAATGTGTTGATCAAGAATAGAGTTAAAGATAGCTTGGGAGTTCAAAGTGAGACTCTCAATGAATTTTATTTGGGCATGCCTACCACGGTTGGGCGTTCTCCCACGGCTACTTTCAATTTCCTCCATGACATGATTTGGAAGCGTATAAATGGGGTGATGGATCGAAGAAACTTTTTTGAAGGTGGTGATCCAGGCCATCCCCACTTTTGTTATGAGTTGCCTTCAGCTCCCAGTAGCTACATGTGACAAGATGAGATCATCAATCACAAATCAGTGATGGAGCGTGGAAGATGGTAAAAAGAAACTACATTGGTGATCTTGGGAGTGGCTCTCTTCTCCCAAATACCTCGGTGGCATGGGCTTCCATGATTTGGAGCCGTTTAACCAAGCTATGCTTGACTGACAGGGATGGAGATTATTAAAGGAGCCACCCAGATCATCCTCGTATACTTGGAGAAGTATTATGTTTGGCCATGAGCTTCTTCTTAGAGGTATCCAGTGGGGTTTCGGCGATGGAAGAGCGGTGAAAATCAAGTCTGATCATTGGATACCTGATCGACCGCCGTACATGCTGAAGCCCAATAAACCTATTCCCGATGTTGCTACTGTCAGTTTGTCAGTTGTTTAATCGATGAACTAATAGGGACTTGGATTCCTGAGACTGTTTATGCGTTCTTTGATAAAGAAACTGCAGATTTGATTATGCAAGTTCAGATTGGTAGGCATGGGGGAGCTGATTTTGTGCGTTGGCCACACACAAGGAATGGCACCTATTCTGTAAGGTCGGCTTACAACCTTTCCAGATCTTCAAAGTTCTTTGCTGCTCGAAGTAAAATGGGCAGAGGTATGTCGTCTGCCATGGTTAATGAGGAGAAGGAGTGGAAATCCCTCTGGAAGATCAAGGCGCCTGGAAAATTGAAGATTAACCTATGGCATTTGGCACATGACTGCTTGCCGAGCGGGGCTCAGCTTCATCGCCGCCAAATTCCTGCCAATGATGCATGTGTGTTTTGCGGCAGAGATGAAGATGTCGAGCATGTTTTCTTGCAGTGTACCTTTGCGAGAGAAGTTTGGCACAAAGTTAAAGAAACCTTCAGTTTTCGACTTGTTAGACGTGATTTCATGTCACCTAAGATGTGGTTGTTTGCATATCTATCAAGAGCAACCGATCTGGAGGCAACTGTCTTAGCTGTGGGATGCTGGCATATCTGGAATGCAAGGAATGATGCAAGAAACAACCAGGAAAACCCAGATCCAACACGCACAAGTTTGAGGATTACTGCCTATGTCGACATGATCGTGTAGAATTGTTGCACTTCTAAAACCGGTACTAGGCGTGAGACCAATAAGCCCCAAAAATGGTCTCCGCCGCCGCCGGGGGAGGTGTTGGTGAATGTGAATGCAGCGTTGTTTGATGATCGAGGTCGCATGGCGATGGGGGCAGTATTCCGTGATCATGGTGGTCACTGTCTTGCGGCAGCCAGCCAACTCTTGTTGGGCTTCACTACTCCTGAATTGGCGGAGGCACTAGCGCTTCAGCGAGCTGTGTACCTTGCACATGATAGGGGCGATGACAAGGTGATCTTTGCTTTTGATTGTCTATCGTTGATTCATCGTCTTAAGTCTTCAACCCAGGACCGTTCTTAGGTGGGTTCGGTAGTGATGGACATCAAACACTGGGTACCGAGGTTCAGTTCGGCTACCTTTGGTCATGTCAATCGTTCTCTTAATGGAGCGGCACACATTCTAGCTAGAACCTGTGATGTTACTAGCACAGGCTTTATTTCAGATTTTGCTCCGGATTGCATCCGGGAGACTCTTTGAATTAATGTTATGTGATCAATAAAGTGCCGTTACCTCAAAAAGAATAGAGACCGGTTTTGAACACACAGACAAGCCTAACTCTTTATACAGTCAGCACTATGCAGTAAACATGGATTACTCTATTTGATTAATCGATGTAGCTAGTTCAACCCTAGTTTAAACCAGACATCCAGGCTGGTTGATCATTTGGCGACCAAATCCAATCGTAGCTAGCACACAAGGTAAGAAAAGCCAAACTTCGGTCAAGGAAACCAGACATATCTAAGGCGCAATCTGAAGGCGTGCAGTCCAGCTACTGCTGTGCATAGAAAATCCACTGTATGACATGTTGAGGCCAGAAGTAAATCGTTTTTGTCCTATATAATCCTAGAGTCTAGCTGCGTCACTACTCCTGATGCCTCACGTTCCCTCGTATTTTTACAATTTTTTGCTTGGTCTCTCGTATTCTCAATGGTGCATATGTGATGTCGCATATTTGTTGTATAACATAGGCTAGTGGTATGAACATAGGTATTGAACTGAATTAAGTGGTACGACGGAGTTTGCTACCTTGTCGAATGAAAGGTTACCGGTATGTTTAAAGGGGAAAGCAATTATTCGCACATGTGAGTGGGTGGAGAATTTCACTTATGGGGTTCGAAAATGATCTTTATAAAATTCCTATCTACTAGCCCCGTTTTTGTCTCATATATCAACCAATGAGTCTGATAAGAAAGCCCATGCTGATTATGATTTCTTCTTTCTAAATTATTTTACATGACTCAAATATCACAATAAAACCTGTTTCTGGGGGATTGTCATGTGCACTCTGTTAGGCCCAGGCCATCGAGCACTTGTATCACCTCTCCTTTACTTGTGAGTCTATCAAAAGACTGGAAACTCTGCACCTACGCTTCTGCTCCGGTGCTCCCCCGGCGAAAAGTGGAATGGTCAAAACACATCAACGGTTCTGATCGTGCGATACCTGTTCGGATTCAGGGTTAATTTCGTAATTTGACGTTTCTGACAGATATGTATAGGCCCCGTACAAGCCCGTATGGCCCGCGACTGTTCTGTACGTATTCGGTCTACCGTCGTGTACGTGGTGAAGTCACGTGCGTGTACCGAAGCGGAAGGGACGTATAAAACCTTCGTCGGCTGCTCCGCCTCCCTCGCCCCACCATTTCCCCCCCAAATCAGGTACGGAGAAAACCCTCTCCCTCGGCCACTTCGTCTTCTCCACTCCGTCTCCAGTGCCAGTTCTCTTCTCCAATCCCTTCTTCTCCGCGCATTTCCGTCGAATCGGAGGCCGATGGAGGGTAGCAGCTCCACTGCGCGGGCGTCCGCCGCTACCTTGGTCAAGAACACCGGCGTGGCGGAGGCAGATGTGGTACCGGGTGGAGGGAGCCGTCGCGGTGCGTCCGCGTCGGGCGGCATGGTGGCGGCGGCGGTGGACCAGGAGGAGGAAGGATTTGGCGGCGGAAGCGTGCCAGATCTGAACGTGCTGCCGGCGGACGACACTGTGGTATATCTCGCTCGCTCGATTCTCCATCTTCTATCCCCTTCGCTGGCACTGGTTAGATGAAAAAAAGAAGGCGATGAACCCTAGGGTTCGTTATTAGGGTTCGATTTGAATGGAACAGATGGATGTAGTATCTCTTTTCGGATAAGGTTGGCGCAGACCTAGGCAGTAATTTCGGTTGGAGGTAGTACTAGATTGGCCTAGGGTTTGTGACGGATTTTATTTCATTTTACATGGATAAATTTGCTGCAAATATTATGTGTTGGAATGACATTTGAAATGGATGTTAAAATGATGGTCAGCCGCATGAACATTAAGTTTATTTTTTTGCTTCTGATTCATAATCGTCTCAACAGAACAACAATGTTGCAACTGCTAATTATTTCATTTCCCTTTGCCAACATGTGTTTGCAGTAACTTTGCCCAGATTGGACACCTCCTCTAGTATAAGTACAACCATTTTGCTAAGATCTGTTGGCAGTATCTTTCATTGCCATTTTGCTAATATGTGTTGGCAATATCATTGCCCTTTTGTTAACATATGTTGGCAGTATGTTTTCTCTTTAGGCCTATGGCCTTTTAGAGAGCCACCCATTGGTAATGTCTAGCAATTGCTTTTCATCCTAACATCTTCTGGTGCTTAGGTGCCTATTTTAGTTGACAATATTTATGGTACTGCTGCTCCAGGGGCATTCCCACATGTCCATAAGATATTTCCTTTTTCAGATTGTGTTGAAATCTATTAATTCCACCTGTACAAAACAAGCTTTATGTAGTAATATTTAACATGCTTTGTATAGTAAGATATAGTTGTCATGTTTACTGTTGTTATTTTGAATGTGCTCTCTATAATGTAGTAATGATTGCAATAGAATCATGAATCTGTTTACTCTATGAAATTTAATAATAAGAGCAATATTATGTTAAGGTGAAATATAATATTGTCTATGTTTACTCTATGATATTAAGATCAGTATTAATGATAGGTTGACATAATTATGTTTCACCTTAACATAGTAGGAGACATATAATGTGACTGGGGTACTATTGTAATGATTGCAATAATGATTTGTAGTATATGTGTTATGCTGCTATGACTATGTTTACTTTATGATATTAAGATCAGTATTAATGATAGGTTGACAGAACTATGTTTCACCTTAACATGGTAGGAGAAATATAATGTTACTGGCCTGTTATTGTAATGATTGCAATAAGGATTTGTAGTATATGTGTTATGCTGCTATGATTGCAATTTAGATTGACATAATAATCTGTATATATTCCATCAGCTTGGTGAGACCTCCTCTGTCCTCAAGAGGAAGTTTGAGGAGTTTGATGACTCGGAGGACTCTGGCCACTCCTACATTTCCTCCGAGGTCGAGTCCGGGGACGCCATGTCGGTAAGATAGCATTCTCAATATTGATTGTGCATGGTTGACAAGTTTATTGAACTCATTGATGTACAATAGTTGTGACATATGATTGTGACATTGTTGTTTTGCAGTACAACTCAGATGCTTCATCTGATAATGAAGTCAGCAAGTACAATGTGCTGTCATATGAGAAGAAGGTGGAGGAGAAGATCTGGGCTGAGGGAATCAGTGCTTACATGAAAAACGATGGGACGTACTACTGCAAGTTCCATCCCTCTAGGCAGGTTCCTAGGGATGGTTTGCGTGAAGGACTTGTGCGCCATGCGAAGACTGTGCACCCGAAGGACCTCCGCGACAAGGCGAACCATGCTGCCCTGACCAAAGTACTGGAGTACTATGGTCAGGATTGACTGAATGTCTCAAATAGTTAGTGAAGAAGTACATCATCAGTAGTTATGATGATGTTAAGTAATGTATGTTATTAAGAACTGCTAGTTTATGTGTGCACCTTCTGTTATGGTGCGGTAACTATGTATGGACTTGCTAGGCATGTGAACTTTAGCTATGGTAGCTATGTATGCACTGTAGCAGTGTGCTAGATGGTATGTAGCACACTGTGTTTGCTTTTGCTGGTTCTTCACTTTGTTATAAGATAAGTGAAGTTATGGATGGCTAGAGAAGTATTGTCAGCCTTTTTATCTACCATGCATGTTTTGTTGGAAAAATGGTAGTCCATAAATATTATCTTGTTTGAGAGGAAATGGTACTTATAAAATTTTGCTTGTTTGAAAAATTGATAGTTCAGTAATAATGACTTATGTACCAATTTGATCTCTGTCATAATGTTTTCAATAGTTTAAAAAACATAGTACATAAGTTACATGAATGAATGAATAGCAAGCCGCTATGTGATGAGAATAGCAACCACCAATGTCATGAGAATAAAACAGAGTAGCAATTTCATATGTTATTTGTATCTGATATTTCATATGTGAATTTAAAAAATCGAATTTGTAAAAAGTTCATATACAGAAAAAGTACAAAAGATGCATTGAAGGTTGGCAGATCAACCCAACCTTGTATGTTTTCATTAATTTGTTTTCGAATTGTCCTTTATCAAAATATATACTTGAAAGTATACCGATTGAAATAAAATTGTAAAGTTTATTTTTAATTTTTTTTAATAATAATTGATATTACATACATGGGAGCCTATAAAAAAAATTGAGGTGATTTAGAGATGGTCGAAAAAATCACTTGCTCTACGACGGACCGTTTGGTATAACTTTAGCCCCATTTTTTAAGCAAGTGATTTTTTCGACCTCCTCCAAATCACCTCAAAATTTATAGACATGGTATGTAACACAAACAATCATGGAATGTGAAGATATATTTCATTTTTAGATATTTTCGAATAACTAGTGGATGCTCCATGGTTGGGAGGTGCCGATAGTAGGGTTTTAGGGTCAAAATTGTGTACCATGGCCTAAAATAGATCCAACCACCTTGGGTGGGGCCAATATTTGGCACACTTGTGCATGGTGGTGTGCCCCACCCTTTTTGGCTTGGTGTTTCTAGGTTGGTTTTTACATTCATGGTGATCCCATGGTTGGGAGGTGCCGATACTAGGGTTTTAGGGTCAAAATGGTCTACCATGGCCTAAAACATACCCAACCACCTTGGGTGGGGCCAATATTTGGCACACTTGTGCATGGTGGTGTGCCCCACCCTTTTTGGCTTGGTGTTTCTAGGTTGGTTTTTACATTCATGGTGATCCCATGGTTGGGAGGTGCCGATACTAGGGTTTTAGGGTCAAAATGGTCTACCATGGCCTAAAACATACCCAACCACCTTGGGTGGGGCCAATATTTGGCACAATTGTGCATGGTGGTGTGCCCCACCCTTTTTGGCTTGGTGTTTCTAGGTTGGTTTTTGCATTCATGGTGATCCCATGGTTGGGGGGTGCCGATACAAGGGTTTTAGGGTCAAAATGGGTCTACCCAGCCCTAAAACATACCCAACCACCTTGGATGGGGCCAATATTTGGCACACTTGTCCATGGTGTTGTGCCCCACCCTTCTTGCATTGCATTTTCTAGGTTGGTTTTTGCATTCATGGTGATCCCATGGTTGGGGGTGCCGATACAAGGGTTTTAGGGTAAAAATGGGTCTACCCAGCCCTAAAACATACCCAACCACCTTGGATGGGGCCAATATTTGGCACACTTGTCCATGGTGTTGTGCCCCACCCTTATTGCATTGCTTTTTGTAGGTTGGTTTTTGCATTCATGGTGATCCCATGGTTGGGGGGTGCCGATACAAGGGTTTTAGGGTCAAAATGGGTCTACCCAGCCCTAAAACATACCCAACCACCTTGGATGGGGCCAATATTTGGCACACTTGTCCATGGTGTTGTGCCCCACCCTTCTTGCATTGCATTTTCTAGGTTGGTTTTTGCATTCATGGTGATCCCATGGTTGGGGGGTGCCGATACTAGAGTTTTAGGGTCAAAATGGGTCTACCATGGCCTAAAACATATCAAACCACCTTGGGTGGGGCCAATATTTGGCACACTTGTGCATGGTGGTGTGCCTCACCCTTTTTGGCTTGCTCTTTGTAGGTTGGTTTTTACATTCATGGTGATCCCATGGTTGGGGGGTGCCGATACTAGGGTTTTAGGGTCAAAATGGGTCTACCATGGCCTAAAACATATCAAACCACCTTGGGTGGGGCCAATATTTGGCACACTTGTGCATGGTGGTGTGCCTTACCCTTTTTGGCTTGCTCTTTGTAGGTTGGTTTTTACATTCATGGTGATCCCATGGTTGGGAGGTGGCGATACTAGGGTTTTAGGGTCAAAATGGGTCTACCATGGCCTAAAAAATATCAAACCACCTTGGGTGGGGCCAATATTTGGCACACTTGTGCATGGTGGTGTGCCCCACCCTTTTTGTCTTGGTGTTTCTAGGTTGGTTTTTACATTCATGGTGATCCCATGGTTGGGAGGTGCCGATACTAGGGTTTTAGGGTCAAAATGTGTCTACCATGGCCTAAAACATACCCAACCACCTTGGGTGGGGCCAATATTTGGCACAATTGTGCATGGTGGTGTGCCCCACCCTTTTTGGCTTGGTGTTTCTAGGTTGGTTTTTACATTCATGGTGATCCCATGGTTGGGAGGTGCCGATACTAGGGTTTTAGGGTCAAAATGTGTCTACCATGGCCTAAAACAGATCCAACCACCTTGTATGGGGCCAATATTTGGCACACTTGTGCATGGTGGTGTGCCCCACCCTTTTTGGCTTGGTGTTTCTAGGTTGGTTTTTACATTCATGGTGATCCCATGGTTGGGAGGTGCCGATACTAGGGTTTTAGGGTCAAAATGTGTCTACCATGGCCTAAAAAATATCAAACCACCTTGGGTGGGGCCAATATTTGGCACACTTGTGCATGGTGGTGTGCCCCACCCTTTTTGGCTTGGTGTTTCTAGGTTGGTTTTTACATTCATGGTGATCCCATGGTTGGGAGGTGCCGATACTAGGGTTTTAGGGTCAAAATGTGTCTACCATGGCCTAAAAAATATCAAACCACCTTGGGTGGGGCCAATATTTGGCACACTTGTGCATGGTGGTGTGCCCCACCCTTTTTGGCTTGGTGTTTCTAGTTTGGTTTTTACATTCATGGTGATCCCATGGTTGGGAGGTGCCGATACTAGGGTTTTAGGGTCAAAATGTGTCTACCATGGCCAAAAAAATATCAAACCACCTTGGGTGGGGCCAATATTTGGCACACTTTTGCATGGTGGTGTGCCCCACCCTTTTTGGCTTGGTGTTTCTAGGTTGGTTTTTACATTCATGGTGATCCCATGGTTGGGAGGTGCCGATACTAGGGTACGGTTTTAGGGTCAAAATGGTCTACCATGGCCTAAAACATACCCAACCACCTTGGGTGGGGCCAATATTTGGCCCACTTGTGCATGGTGGTGTGCCCCACCCTTTTTGGCTTGGTGCTTCTAGGTTGGTTTTTACATTCATGGTGATCCCATGGTTGGGAGGTGCCGATACTAGGGTTTTAGGGTCAAAATGGTCTACCATGGCCTAAAACATACCCAACCACCTTGGGTGGGGCCAATATTTGGCACAATTGTGCATGGTGGTGTGCCCCACCCTTTTTGGCTTGGTGTTTCTAGGTTGGTTTTTGCATTCATGGTGATCCCATGGTTGGGGGGTGCCGATACAAGGGTTTTAGGGTCAAAATGGGTCTACCCAGCCCTAAAACAAACCCAACCACCTTGGATGGGGCCAATATTTGGCACACTTGTCCATGGTGTTGTGCCCCACCCTTCTTGCATTGCATTTTCTAGGTTGGTTTTTGCATTCATGGTGATCCCATGGTTGGGGGTGCCGATACAAGGGTTTTAGGGTCAAAATGGGTCTACCCGGCCCTAAAACATACCCAACCACCTTGGATGGGGCCAATATTTGGCACACTTGTCCATGGTGTTGTGCCCCACCCTTCTTGCATTGCATTTTCTAGGTTGGTTTTTGCATTCATGGTGATCCCATGGTTGGGGGGTGCCGATACAAGGGTTTTAGGGTAAAAATGGGTCTACCCAGCCCTAAAACATACCCAACCACCTTGGATGGGGCCAATATTTGGCACACTTGTCCATGGTGTTGTGCCCCACCCTTCTTGCATTGCTTTTTGTAGGTTGGTTTTTGCATTCATGGTGATCCCATGGTTGGGGGTGCCGATACAAGGGTTTTAGGGTCAAAATGGGTCTACCCAGCCCTAAAACATAACCAACCACCTTGGATGGGGCCAATATTTGGCACACTTGTCCATGGTGTTGTGCCCCACCCTTCTTGCATTGCATTTTCTAGGTTGGTTTTTACATTCATGGTGATCCCATGGTTGGGGGGTGCCGATACTAGGGTTTTAGGGTCAAAATGGGTCTACCATGGCCTAAAACATATCAAACCACCTTGGGTGGGGCCAATATTTGGCACACTTTTGCATGGTGGTGTGCCCCACCCTTTTTGGCTTGGTGTTTCTAGGTTGGTTTTTACATTCATGGTGATCCCATGGTTGGGAGGTGCCGATACTAGGGTTTTAGGGTCAAAATGTGTCTACCATGGCCTAAAACATACCCAACCACCTTGGGTGGGGCCAATATTTGGCACAATTGTGCATGGTGGTGTGCCCCACCCTTTTTGGCTTGGTGTTTTTAGGTTGGTTTTTACATTCATGGTGATCCCATGGTTGGGAGGTGCCGATACTAGGGTTTTAGGGTCAAAATGGGTCTACCCTGCCCTAAAACATACCCAACCACCTTGTATGGGGCCAATATTTGGCACACTTGTCGATGGTGGTGTGCCCCACCCTTCTTGCATTGCTTTTTATAGGTTGGTTTTTACATTCATTGTGATCCCATGGTCGGGAGGTGCCGATACTAGGGTTTTAGGGTCAAAATGGTCTACCATGGCCTAAAACATACCCAACCACCTTGGGTGGGGCCAATATTTGGCACACTTGTCCATGGTGTTGTGCCCCACCCTTCTTGCATTGCATTTTCTAGGTTGGTTTTTGCATTCATGGTGATCCCATGGTTGGGAGGTGCCGATACTAGGGTTTTAGGGTCAAAATGTGTCTACCCTGGCCTAAAACATACCCAACCACCCTTCTTGCATTGCTTTTTGTAGGTTGGTTTTTATTAATGTAGACAATTATGGACGAAATAATTAAAAAAATTATTAATGTTGTCCAAATTTACATATCTTTAAGACTTTATTTTGTAATCGCTGGAGACAGCTCGTGTATCTGTACCATGTACTATTTGTTATTATGAATATATGTGGTATTGATTGTCAAAAAAAAATACATTGTTCATGATAAGTATAGATTCTAATTTTGTTGTTTAATTTCGTTGGACCAAAATGCCATATGCAACTATAATGATAGTGAAAAAAAGTAATTAGAAAAAGGCCCAACCCGAAACGGCGGATGGAAACGCACCATTACGATCTTCACGCGCGCCACGATCTTATCGTGAATGGTTTGCGCATGGCATGTTCCAGAAATAACGGACCACGTCGTCGGCCTATAAAAAGGTGTTCGTGCTGCCGTCATTGAGATCGTGCAAACCCTAGCTAGAGCCGCCGCCACCGCCACCGCCCGCGCAGTCGGCCTCTCTATTCTTCTCGCCTCCTCCGTCTCCAAGGCGCTCATCCCCGCCACCGCCGCCATCTGCAAGGCACCCTCACCTGAGACCGCCGCCGTACCCCGGCCCAACACCGTCACGTAGATCTCATCGGAGACAGACACCAAGACGGTTCCAACACTGCCTCGTCAAGTATGTACACATCAAGGCCTTCGTATCTACATGTATGAATCAACTAATATTTCTATAGTTTAGAGTCGCCGCTCCTCTAGAGTCTATTTGCAGTTGTTAGAATAATTTTCTTAAGTGTTGACTCTGATTAGGACTTGGATCGAGTTGTTGTGCTTGTTTCGTGCATGCATGTGCACACCTGTAGTCAATTTAACGTGACTTCATGCCCGAGTACGTCGGATCCAGCCGAGCCTTTCTCAGTAGTTCGCCTATATATGCATCGCTCTTGTAACATGAAAATAGCAAACATTGCAAGTATCGGTTTGTAAGATGTAAATTTTATTGAGGGGTTTCATATGTAGGGAAGATGTTTGCTCTCAATTGTTTTGTATAAAATTTCACCATGATTTGTCTGTTGAAAGCATGTCATCTCACACAGCGAAGGTAAAATCATGTCATCTCACGCATTGTATGTAAAATCATGTTGTATTGCAGTCTCCCTCTTGCACATTTAATTTAGTTTTTTGTACGTGACATTTACTTTCTTAATATACTGTTTTTCCTTGATAGAATGGACGAGCTTAGGGGTGAAATTTGCTGCAACATCGAAAAATGGTGTAGGCTCATGGCCCGTCTTACCGTGGATCAACATGCTAGACTAGCTCTAACTAATTTAAGAAGTATGATGATGATTCCTTCTGTGAACATGCGTACAATATTGATCAGGTACACCTTCTCACATGTATATTACGTAATATTTCATCACATGTACATATGTGATTTGTATTTCTTGGATTATTTTAGCATACTACTTATTGAATCATGTTCATTTTTGTTCCAGGTTCATGCTTGATGTTTTTGACCCTGCCACTGGTACATTCGAAATAGGAGAGAACAATGGCGCGGTGTCTCTTGGTTTTGTCGATGTTGAGTGTCTCCTTGGTCTGGTTAATGAAGGTTTTTCTGTTGGGGAAATACTTACCGAGGAAGGTGAAGACGTGAAGCATCGCATCCCACCACAGTTCATAAGCAAATCAACCGGTAACATCGTTATCGACGAATTAATTGATGACATCATTAAAAGTAAACTTGCCGATGATGACTTCCTGAGGAGGGTAGTGCTAGTGCTTCTAGGAACAGTACTTGCGCCTATGGCGACGAAGATTGTTCCACACAAATTCTATGCACTAGTAGAAGATGTGAACCGAATATCAAAAATCAATTGGAATGCATTCACTCTTAGGGTTCTGTTGGATAGTATTAGGCTGGTAAGAAAAGGTAGACAAATCCGTCAGTGGCCAAAAGGGAACTTAGGAATGTTGCAGGTATGTATGGTCTTATGTCGGAGTGTTGTGCATAGTACATCTCACTGCATTTTCCACGTATAGATAATTAATTGTCTCTCCTTTATTTACAAGCAGTACTTGTACTGGGAAAAATGTCAGCCGCTAGAAGGCGACTGTGCATTTAATCCTAAATTGTCCATGCGCCCTCTAATGAGGAACTGGAATGAAGCAGCTGCCACGCGGAGAGACAATTTTGACTATGAGAATGGTCGAGGTCGTGGTAATGTGAAGGTACTAATTTCAGTGTTCTTTGTAGGCACACTTAATTTTGTAAATACTCAATTCAAAACTGTAGTACTTAACTCTTGCATTACATAACGTGCAGATTGATGAAAATATAACAGAAGAGTATCGGTTGATGGAGCCAGTTGTGCCAGATCCTGTGGCTGCTCCTCAGAATAACGCCAAGCCCGCGAGTGATGTTCCAAAAAAGAAACAGGCTCCAAAACCCAGTGATAACGGTCAGACGGAAATTCTGATAAATCGTTTAACGGGTTACCTTGATGCACAAGTGCAGAAGATGTTGGCTATCATCCCTGCCTTATGTGCTCAGGTGAAACGCCTAATTGTTGTGTCATTTTCTTTTTTTATTGAAAATGCAATCGTTCATGAACTTATTTGTTTTTGTGTTGCAGAGAACATTGGAGATGTTTAATAAGGAAGGCGTGACTTACAAACCGGCAGCCGCACCGGTTTCCGGTAACATGGAGGACCAGGAAGATGTCAACTCTTTCCGGAACGGGCCTCGTGATAAAAAAGAGTTCATGTACAAGGAAGAGAGCGATTCAGCAGGAGGTGGAAATTCTATTCATATCATTGACATGAACCTGGCTGATGAAGTTGATAAATTGGAAAAAAAAATTAAAGGAGGCTGCTAAGAATGGTACTGCAAAGAATACAAATGATGTTTTGGGCACACCTGCCAAGGCTAGTGGACTGAAAGGTACTCCACCAGAAAAGCCATTTGGCGATGTTGGTAGCACACCGGATAATCCGTTCATCATTGAAAATGCTGATCCGGTGACATCAGATTCAGAAATTGATCTTGACGCAGTAACTATTAGCAAGTTCATATCTAAATCTAAGGAACATGAGTTGGCTGGGAAGAGGAAGCGAACAATTCCCAAAAAATTTCAATCTCCCTATGCTCTAGACAGACGCACCAAGCGTCAAGTCCGTGGTTCATCCACAAAAGGTAGTTTATTTTCCCATTATTTTTCATATTCTCTATAAGAAATGTTGTATTTGCTAAACCTTTTCGTATGCATGCAGCTCTGAATTTCGATGACAAACCTGGAGCAGATACAAATGCAAAACCGGATGCATCATGTGAGTTGACGCCTGAACTAGTAGATGCAGCTATAGTCTTCCTCGAGCTTGCATCTCGCTCAGACCAACACAAAAAAAGAATGTCTACCGGAGTGCCAGGGGTGCTGAACTTACCGCTGAACGTCTACGCGTTGTTATCGACGAAAGATGGCTTTCAGATGATGTAAGTGCATAGAGCACGTCTATTCCATACATTTAATATTTACATGTATATTATTAACATAACATGTCATTATGTTATTCGCAGGTCATAGATGCTTACATAGGGCATTTGGAACTCCGTGCTGGGGATGATCGATTCTTGTGTCCAGCATGGAGATCCAAATTTCTAGTAGACCGGGCAATTGCGGGAGACAAACCAAAAGAATCCAGCAAGAACATGGATAGCTTGATGGTAAGATCTGGCGCGGTCGGTAGAGTGGTGACGGAATACACCGTCCGTGACAAGGTACGTAATATATGATTGTTATAAAATATTGTAGTATTCTGCTAATAAACATGCCGAATGACATCTCATTTTTTTCGTATGTTCTAATTTTTTGCAGGTTTATTTTCCACTCAACATTGGCAATACACACTGGACGACCGTTGTCATGCACACACCGAAGCAAGAATTCCAAGTTCTTGACTCGCTTTATCCTCTAGAGTTTACGTTGGAGACTGTTGAGGCACTTGTAAGTGAAAAACAAATTGTCCACATTACTTATAACACACTGAATTGCGCAAATTAGCATAACTGTTATCTCTATACAGCGGCGCCAAATTGCAGACGACATGCGCGTGGCCAACGAAGTCACGAGTGGAGATCATCCCAACGTTTCAAAGTGGCCGATATTAGAGTACGACATGCCTCAGCAACATGACGGGTGAGTTAATGTTACACCAATTTAAGTTTATGATCAATACATGGGAGGATTAACCTTATCGAGATTTTGCATGTACAACAGGAACTCTTGTGGATTGTTTGTGATGGAATGCATGGAGCACTGGGATGGGGATCGGATGACTGCAGAGATATCGTCTGTATGTACACCCTTGGATTAACAAAAATGTGTTACATCTAACCCATATTTCGTAATATTGTATAGATCAAAATTAATGCAAGGCGAAGACGACTTGTCGCTGAAATCATGTTATCACCTTCGAACAAGTTAGAGATGGTGAAAGAGAAAATTCGGACCATCGCTTCCAGGATCAACAAGAAGACATAGAAAATGGAAGATAAAAGTTTGAGTGGTTAGGTTTTAGTCCCGAAGAAGGTTTCCTGACCATGAATAGCTTTTTTCCTTCTATGAACTATGTTTTGTTTTATAGTGACCATGAATACTTTCTTCGTTTTGTTCAAGACATATGGCTATCCTATTATTTTGTTTGCTTAATCATATATTCTTGTTTGTTGTTTTATTGAGGTGCACATACAGACACACACCTACAGCAATTTCGTTGAAGATTTTTTCAGGTGCACACACACACACTTTGCATTTAGTCAAGTAGTTCAACCCATTTACAGAACATAGATCTATCTAGGGTGTATTTGGGGCATCACCACTCCAATCTATCTTCGGCTTCTTCTCCTCTGGCCACTCGTCCCAGTGGCCCCCAGGAAAACGAGGAGGGCTTGTTTGATAAAACGTGGGAAAACTCCAGGACGCGGCACTCCAATATTCATGCCCATCAGTGATGCGAGTGTATGTCCACCCTTCATCCCCACTTGGGCGCTTGGTGCCAGCCAATTCTTTTCCTTTGCTGCTGCTCGATGAAGAAGCCTTTGTGCCGCCCGTTGAACTGGGTTGCAATGCAGTTGGTGTTGCTTGCGGAGGTAGCCGGTGGCGCTGTCCATAGTTGCATTGACGGATTATATGGTACAGTTTGTACGCCACAAACCCATCTCTGGCTGCATACTCCAGATTAATTTCATCGAGGGTATTCTTCTCCCGTAACTTGTGCTTGGACGGATGGGAATTCTTTCTTCATTTTTTTGTAGCTCATATCGATGAGTGCGGCTGCCATGTCGGCCATCCCGGCTCTGTCGCGTTCAAGCCGGAACAAGTCCTGCAGATCTATGTGGTACTCAATTGGTATCTCAATATTCCAACTTCGCTGCATTGCTATTCTGTCATTTCGATATCGACGCTAGCAAAGTGGACACCACTGCGTAGGAAATCCATGAGTTTGGGACACCACGGTTGGCTACTGCTCCACCAAAAAAATGGAAAAGATTAACTGGTAAAATATTGTTGGGAAAAAATGCTGAAATTGAGTTGTGAAATGCAATGAAATTATGTGATAATATTTCATTCCTACGTGTCATTTAACATTTTTGTCTGAACTTGAATGGAAGTACATATCATGGTTCATATCAGTACATTCAAATGGATTTAGAAGTTCAGATTTTATCCTTAAAGATGAATGAGTACCACTACTATGTTTGTGAGGGGGATTTACCATAACTACAGGCACATGATTAACTAAATAACAACTAACTAACCACATCAAAAAGATCAAATCACGGAAATGAACTAGCATGAAGCATCAGATCAAGATGATACAGGTTATGTAAAACCGGGTTTCATATTTCAAGTTTGCAAGAGCCACCGTAAAAATCAAATATACATACCTTGACCATTGGTAGACCAATACGTGATCTTTCATCGCCAGTTGGACGACGGCGATCCGATAGTCACCTTTGTACTCCGGGTCGCAGTACTCGAAGTCCAGGCCCATGAACTTGTATTCATCCTTGCTCAACCACTGCTCGTACATGTCCACAATCTCGGCTGCTTTATGGTTGTCGTCGGTGTAGACAACCTCAATCTCAGTTGGATGTGCGACAATCTTCCGGATTTCAGTTTTGTGACTGGTAACCTCCCATTCCTGATCCGTGTCACTGCTCTGATTGCTAACCTCCCTTTCCTGATCCATGTCAGTGCTGTGATTGCTGAACTCTCTTTCCTGATCCATTTGGAGAGGTAGACGAAGAGGGCAGTGTGGAGAAAGTAGGAGAAAGAAGGGGAGGGAAGATGAATCGGTGGGAAATGCACTGCAGAATAAATGGCAAATGAGGAGGAGAAAGAAGGGGAGGGAAGATGACTCGGTGTGAACTGCCCTGCACAAAAAATGGCAACTGCCCAGCCGAAATTAAACCACCTTATGTGGGAACACACCGAAATGGGCTACCTTTTTACGCGGGCCCTGCACAGCTTGATGCTACGCAATATGGCCTAGATTTGGTGCATGATGACGCCACTTTTTATGCAGTGCTTATGTGATCGATTAATAGCAAACAGCACTATGTCATGACAATAAAACATGCGTAGTTAATCATTATTGAAACATAATATGTAGCACACACTAATGTCATGACAATAAAACATGCGTTACCAATTATTCAAACATAATATGTAGCACACACTAATGTCCATGTTTCATGACACAGTTGTCATGTGTAAGCATTTAAAATACGTGGTGATTTCATAGTTGATCAACTAGGAGCTTCAGACCACCCTCCTTGCTACCACGAAACCAGAATATGTAGATGTCACCAACTTGCATCTTATTTTGCTTCACAACATCCATCCAATTTGAGGTAATCATGGCAGTTTTCCCTACTTTGCTCAAGACCATCCTAACTTTAGCAACTTTTCTATTCCTGGAAAAGACTTGAATTTCGGATGGTAATTTCAGATTCTTCACAATGTACTCCATGGTGTAGGCCTTTGAAAAGTACTGCAAAAGGAGTCAATGAGCAATCATTTGTTAGCAAAAAAATTTGACATACGCTTGGACAGTAATGATGGTTTATGATTTATTCAAAAATTGATTACCATTTTGGCTTTGCCCTTGATGATGATTGAATTTTTTATGGTGAAGACATAGAGGGGTCTACTTGGGTTGTGCTTACAAACTACACGCTTCAGTCTAGCAAGTTGTTCATCATCCATCTCCACCAGATTGGCAAACACACAGAAGGAGTCAAAATCTGCATTCTCCATAATTCCTGGACCTGAATGCATAATTTTGGATATTAATGAACAATAATATATGTACTGAAACATTATTGTTGGAAGGATCATTCTTACCTCTCATAGTAATTCTTTTCTGCGCATCCCCAGGAGCAACAACTTCAGGTACATGAGAGTCCATGTTCACCTTCATACCATTACGAGTGATCAAACATAGTTATAAAAAATGCATTTAGTGTAACATTCATGATGATCTATGACATATGTTACATGACAACTTCAATAGTATGACCTCAAAATGTACAAGATTAAATCTTTTAGTACTGCATGTTACTGTAGCAGATCTAGGTGTTGTCGACAAATAGATGAGAAACTGATTGCAGTTACTGTAGCAGATCTAGGTGTTGTCGACAAATAAATGAGAAACTGATTGCAGTTACTGTAGCTGATCTTGGTGTTGTCGACAAATAGATGACAAAAATGAATGCATATTAGGCCCGGGACATCAGATGAAAAACAGATCTAACATGGCGCATGTACTGGGCAATAATTGCTGCAGCTACTGTATGAGATCTATGTGTTGTCGACAATTTGATCAATTTTCAGAAACAACCGCACGGAGAATAGAGGGGAGATAGATGAGCAACAGAGGGGAGATAGATGATCTACTTCCGGATGGATATGCATAGGGTTTTATCATACCTCTCTCCGACGACAGCTCCACAATGGTACGCAGGGTTCTGAGGCGGCGACGGCAAAAAAATGGGAATAGTTTATCAGGCACTCCCACGATTAGGGTATAAGAAAGCGTTGAGCTTGTATATAGGTGTGGGATGGGCCGTCAGGCCATTATTTTTTATCTTTTCCATTTGGGTAATACTGGGCCACCGGAACTATTAAGTTATCCTAATGCGGCCCGACTGACTCAACTCATATATATTTTTATTCTGTAATTTTCTATTACAACATAAAATTGGGACACCTATGCACATTACAGTGCAGACATAGCTAATGTGGATAGGAGGGCAACCAAGGCGACGCAAAGTGCTCAAACATGCAACCACCAAGCATCCGAAGCCATCAGCATTTTTCTCGTCACAATTATGCAGATGACAAGTTGCACCAGATGATGCAAATGGATGTAACATGCAACCACCAGCATTCCAAAGGCAAGACATAGCTAAGCATCAGCACACCAGTACATACATTATACTTAATTACATAACTTAGTTCCACACATATTCACAAAATAAGACCATCAATATATTAGATGATCACACTAGGTAAATAACTTAGTTATTTACAAAACTAACTTAGTTCAACACTCATTACTGACATAGTTCAACACCATAAAGCAAAAGCAACACCATCACATCAGTCCACAACATCTAGGCATCATCCTCGACAGCGAGCACCAGCACCAGTCCATAATGCTCTGCCCTAATCTGCCTAGAGGTGCCAGTGATGGCTAGCTCCTCGGCATGCTGCCTCAGATGATCAAGCTTGCCACCCTTCGGCTTCGCCTTGTGCCATGGACAGAAGTACTTCCCACGCTTCTTGAAAGGCAGGTTCCCATTATGCAGCTTCTCCAGGAGCTTCCTTTTGAATGAACCAATGTTCCTGCTGTCAACCGACTCCGCAGAATCCTGGGAGTCATACTAGACAAGAACAATGTGTACAAATTGTAATTACAGATGCAAACCAAAGAAAATGAAATAGATGAAGGGTACACAACTAAATATATTGCTCACCTCCAGGGAGCCATCAGATTCCTCCAAGTCCTGGTATGGACCATCCACAAGCACCACCACCTCCTCCTGGTTTGCTACATCACCATCAACATGTTCATCCTCCTCCTGGTTTGGTGGAGGCACAGGTTGCACCACCTCCTCCTGGTTTGCTGCATCAGCATCAACAGGTTCTTCCTCCTCCTGGTTTGGAGGAGGCACAGGTTCCACGTCCTCCCGCTTCCTCTTCCTAGACCCTTCCCCAGACTGCATACCAAAAAGATAAATCAACACATTAATCCCCTCAAGGAAAAAGTCATCCAAATAGTTTGCATACCAAAAAGGCAAAAAGGAAACAATAATCTATATCATATTTAATATTCTTTCATTGTATTATCTTATGTATACTCAGTGGCGGAGGGTGCCAGCTAAACTAGGAGGGGCTAATTGCTCAGCTTGAAGTGTTAGCCTGGGCCGAATAAACAGTATGTCTCATGTTGACCAATATTTCTCAACTTTTATGGGCTAAATAACCAGGTTTTACTGCTGAAAGACCGGGCCACAACCCGGGATGGTCTCCAAGACCCTCCGTCAGTGTGTATACTCCTACCTCCTAAGTCCTAATTATTAATTACAAACAAGGAATGGTAAACATGTCATACAGAAATGCTTTATTTATTCTTCTGTACTAGAAATGATTTTGATCAACATTTATTAGTTGCTGCATTTTCCTACGGCACACTAACTTGTGTTATGCTTTTGTAATCAGGCATAGTTCACTTACATCAACTACTCCCTCTGATTTGTACAATAGAGATCCTTGTGCAACTATCCAGCACATGAACAAAATGAACAAACAACACGGCACAACACAAAACATCAGTTAAGCTCCATAGTTGCTACCGTGATAACGTCAGAGTAAAGCCCGAGCATAACCTACCCAGTATCAACATTGTCAGAGTAAGTAATTAAGATGTTGTTTGGATAAGGTGGCAAGAAACAGCGACCGCATTTTTCATATACTAGTACTACAAAATAATGCGATAATCTTTGGATATTCCGTAGACACTATATGTGTACGAAAGGTAGCCTGGTAGACCCGTTAATCCACAGGAAAAAAAAGGGGGCAGTACGAGCAGTTACCTCCATATGCAAGTCCGGCTTCACCTCCGAGACGTCGCCGGACGCCGGCGCAGCGAGCAGATCCGGCACGGCCTTCTCCGCCAAGGACGACGAAGCCTCCTCCGCAGATTCCTCCGCGTCCAGATCCGCCCGTGCCGCGACCACCGGGCCGACGACGACCGACCCGATGATAGAGGCATCGACGACGGTGGACCTCGCAGCGACCGCCGTAATGCTGGACTCTCCACCACCGCCTTCGCCTCCAACCGCCTCCGCCGATGCAGCAACATTGACGGCCGCCAAGTTCTCCAGATCGTCCAAGCCAACTGCTACTCCCGCAGATTCCATCGCCGCCGTATCGACTGGATCGGCGAGGCGAAAACCTAAACTACCGGCGGAGTGAGGGAGATGGAGAGGGAGAGGGGTTTTTTGGCGGAGAGATTCTCGGAGAGGTGGGGAACGGGGGGAAATGGCCGCAGATGTGGGAGACGAAGCTTTTATATGCGCCGACGCCTCCGCTCCCTCGGCACGTAGCTTTACACGTCACCATAGCCTCCTCTCCCTTCACACGTTGCTCTACAAGTCATCGGTTTAGGAGCTTTATGTTTGCCAAACATTACTTAAAATACACGATTAATATTTGTATTACATTAGTATCATTATAAAGTGTTTTTCAATGTGAATCCAACGATACTATATACATATATTATAATCAAGATTTTGTTACTCAAATTTTAGGGGAAAAGTTTGTATTGGCCAGTGGCGGAGCCAGAAATTAAAGTATGTGTTGTCATTTTAAATATGTGATGTCAAACACATGTATTTTTATTTATTTTAATTTTTTTTGTATAATCTATAGCAACATATACAAAGGATTTGGCAAAAACCTGTGGCAACACACAGCTTCCTATGTGGCTACGCCACTGTGTAGGATAACGTTGCATAGAAAACAAAAAATTTCCTACCGCGAACACGCAATCCAAGCCAAGATGCAATCTAGAAGACGGTAGCAACGAGGGGGTATCGAGTCTCACCCTTGAAGAGATTCCAAAGCCTACAAGATGAGGCTCTTGTTGCTGCGGTAGACGATCACTTGCCGCTTGCAAAAGCGCGTAGAAGATCTTGATCACGATCGGTTCCGGCGCCACGAACGGGCAGCACCTCCGTACTCGGTCACACGTTCGGTTGTTGATGAAGACGACGTCCACCTCCCCGTTCCAGCGGGCAGCGGAAGTAGTAGCTCCTCTTGAATCCGACAGCACGACGGCGTGGTGTCGGTGGCGGTGTAGAAGTCCGGCGGAGCTTCGCTAAGCTACGCGGGAAATATGAAGTGGAGGAGCAAAGCTAGGGTTTGGGAGGGGGTGGTCGGCCACTTAAGGGGGGCGGCCAAGCTATGGTCTTGGGGGTGGCCGGCCCCCTCCCTTGGCCCCTCATTATATAGGTGGATCCCAAGTGTTGGTGTCCAAGTCTTCGAATAAGACCCGAAACCAAAACCTTCCATAGGAGGGGCAAACCTAGCCCAACTAGGACTCCCACCCAAAGGTGGGATTCCCACCTCCCATGTGGGGGGTGGCCGGCCCCCTATGGTGGAGTCCACTTGGGACTCCACCCCCACTAGGGCTGGCCGGCCATGGAGGTGGAGTCCCTTGTGGACTCCACCTTCCTTGGTGGTTTCTTCCGGACTTTTCTAGAACCTTCTAGAACCTTCCATAGAACCTTCCGCGACATTTTATTCACATAAAATGACATCCTATATATGAATCTTATTCTCCGGACCATTCCGGAACTCCTCGTGATGTCCGGGATCTCATCGGGACTCCGAACAAATATTCCAACTCCATTCCATATTCAAGAACTACCATTTCAACATCCAACTTTAAGTGTGTCACCCTACGGTTCGAGAACTATGCGGACATGGTTGAGTACTCACTCTGACCAATAACCAATAGCGGGATATGGAGATCCATAATGGCTCCCACATATTCAACGATGACTTTAGTGATCGAATGAACCATTCACATACATTACCAATTCCCTTTGTCTCACGATATTTTACTTGTCCGAGGTTTGATCTTCGGTATCACTCTATACCTTGTTCAACCTCGTCTCCCGACAAGTACTCTTTACTCGTACCGTGGTATGTGGTCTCTTATGAACTCATTCATATGCTTGCAAGACATTAGACGACATTCCACCGAGAGGGCCCGGAGTATATCTATCCGTCATCGGGATGGACAAATCCCACTGTTGATCCATATGCCTCAACTCATACTTTCCGGATACTTAATCCCACCTTTATAGCCACCCATTTACGCGGTGGTGTTTGGTGTAATCAAAGTACCTTTCCGGTATAAGTGATTTACATGATCTCATGGTCATAAGGACTAGGTAACTATGTATCGAAAGCTTATAGCAAATAACTTAATGACGAGATCTTATGCTACGCTTAATTGGGTGTGTCCATTATATCATTCACACAATGACATAACCTTGTTATTAATAACATCCAATGTTCATGATTATGAAACTAATCATCCATTAATCAACAAGCTAGTTTAAGAGGCATACTAGGGACTTCTTGTTTGTCTTCTTGTTTGTCTACATATCACACATGTACTAATGTTTCGGTTAATACAATTCTAGCATGATATATAAACATTTATCATAAACATAAAGATATAAATAATAACCACTTTATTATTGCCTCTAGGGCATATCTCCTTCGATCTCCCACTTGCACTAGAGTCAATAATCTAGATTACATTGTAATATACCTAACACCCATGGCATTCTGGTGTTGGTCATGCTTTGCCCTAGGGAGAGCTTTAGTCAACGGATCTGCTACATTCAGATCAGTGTGTACTTTGCAAATCTTTACTTCTCCATCTTCGATGTACTCGCGAATCGAGTGGTAACGCAGCTTGATATGCTTCGACCTCTTGTGTGACCTTGGCTCTTGTGCATTGGCGATGGCACCCATGTTATCACGGTAAATGATTAATGGGTCCAATGCACTAGGAACCACACCGAGCTCTACAATGAACCTCTTCATCCATACCGCTTCGATGAAGCCTGCGAAGCCGCTATGTACTGCGATTCCGTTGAAGACTTCGCCACCGTGCCTTGCTTCGAGCTTGCCCGGCTCTACTGCGGCACCATTCAATATAAACACGTACCCGGATTGTGACTTAGAGTCATCGGGATCGGTGTTCCAACTTGCATCGGTGTAACCGTTTACAACGAGCTCTTGGTCACCTCCATAACAAAGAAACATATCCTTAGTTCTTTTCAAGTACTTTAGGATATTCTTGACCGCTGATCCGGTGTTCCATTCCTGGATCACTTTGATATCCGCTAGTCAAACTAACGGCATGTGCTATATCCGGTCTAGTACATAGCATGGCATACATGATAGATCCTACTGCCGAGGCATAGGGGATGTTACTCATCCTTTCTCTTTCTTCTACCGTAGCCGGTCCTTGAGTTTTACTCAATACCTTGCACAGTAACATAGGTAAGAACCCTTTCTTACTTTCGTCCATTCTAAACTTCTTTAGAATCTTGTCCGGATATGTACTCTGTGATAGCCCTATTAGGCGTCTTGATCTATCTCTATAAATCTTGATGCCTAATATATATGATGCTTCACCAAGGTCTTTCATTGAAAAACTATTATTCAAATAACCTTTAACACTGCTTAATAGTTCTATATCATTCCCAATCAATAATATGTCATCTACATATAATATCAGGAATGCTACAGAGCTCCCACTCACTTTCTTGTAAATACAGGCCTCTCCATGACACTGTATAAACCCGAAGTCTTTGATCACCTTATCAAAGCGTCGGTTCCAACTTCTTGATGCTTGCTTCGGTCCATAGATTGAACGCTGAAGTTTGCATACTTTGTCGGCATTTTTAGGATCGACAAAACCTTTGGGTTGTACCATATACAACTCTTCCTCAATGTCTCCATTAAGGAACGCCGTTTTGACATCCATACGCCAAATCTCATAATCGAAAAATGCAGCTATTGCTAACAAAATCCTCACAGATTTTAGCTTCGCTACGAGTGAGAAAGTCTCATCGTAGTCAACTCCTTGAATTTGTCGGAAACCCTTTGCGACAAGTCGAGCTTTATAGACAGTAATATTACCATCGGCATCTGTTTTTCTCTTGAAGATCCATTTATTCTCGACGGCCTTTCGGCTATCGGGTAAATCTACTAAAGTCCATACTTTGTTATCATACATGGATCCCATTTCGGATTTCATGGCTTCTTGCCATTTGTTGGAATACTGGGCTCATCATCGCTTCTTCATACGTCGCGGGGTCCTCATCATTGTTATCTACAATCATGACATTTAGACAAGGATCATACCAATCGGGAGTGGCACGTTCCCTTGTCGATCTGCGAGGTTCGATAGTTTCCTCGTTCGAAGTTTCATGATCATTATCATTAGCTTCCTCTGTTGCCGGTGTAGGCGGTACGGGTACAACTTCCGATCTTGCGCTACTCGATCAACGAGTATAGATTCATCAATCTCATCGAGTTCTACTTTTCTTCCGAGTCACTTCTTTAGTGAGAAATTCTTTCTCAAGAAAGGTTCCGTTCTTAGCAACAAAGATTTTGCCTTCGGATCTGTGATAGAAAGTGTACCCTATAGTTTCCTTAGGGTATCCTATGAAGACGCATTTCTCCGCTTTGGGTTCTAGCTTGTCCGGTTGTAACTTCTTTACATAGGCTTCGCAACCCCAAACTTTCGGGAACGACGACTTAGGTTTCTTATTAAACCATAATTCATACGGTGTCGTTTCTACGGATTTTGATGGTGCTCTATTTAAAGTGAATGCGGCTGTCTCTAATGCATAACTCCAAAATGATAACGGCAAATCGGTAAGAGACATCATACTACGAACCATATCTAAGAGAGTTCGATTACGACGTTCGGACACACCGTTTCGTTGAGGTGTTCCCGGCGGTGTCAATTGTGAAAGTATTCCGCATTTCTTTAAATGCATGCCAAACTCATAACTCGGATATTCACCTCCACGATCGGATCGTAGAAATTTGATCTTCTTGTTACGTTGATTTTCTACTTCACTTTGAAATTCCTTAAACTTCTCGAAAGTTTCGGATTTATGTTTCATGAAATAGATATACCCATATCTACTCGGATCATCCGTGAAGGTTAGAACATAACGATAACCACCGCGCGATGCTACGCTCATTGGTCCACATACATCGGTATGTATGATTTCTAATAAGTCGGTAGCTCGCTCCATCATACCGAGAAAATGGAGTCTTTGTCATTTTTCCCATTAGACATGCTTCGCATCTATCAAGTGACTCAAAGTCAAGTGATTCAAGTAATCCATCGGTATGGAGTTTCTTCATGCGTTTCACTCCAATATGACCAAGACGACGAGTGCCACATATAAGTAGAATTATCATTAAGTTTAATTCGCTTAGCATCAATGTTATGTATGTGCGTATCACTACTATCGAGATCTAACGAAATAAGCCATTCTTTTGTGGTGCTCGACCATAAAAGATATTATTCATAAAAATAGAACAACCATTATTCTCGGACTTGAATGAATAACCGTCTTGCATTAAACAAGATCCGGATATAATGTTCATGCTCAACGCAGGTACATAATAGCAATTATTTAGGCTTAAAACTAATCCCGAAGGTAGATGTAGAGGAAGTGTGCCGACTGCGATCACATTGACCTTGGATCCATTTCCAACGCGCATCGTCACTTCATCTTTCGGCAGTTGTCGTTTATTCTTTAGTTCTGTTTCGAGTTACAAATATGAGCAACCGAACCAGTATCAAATACCCAGGTACTAGAACGAGAACTAGTGAGATAAACATCTATAACATGTATATCGGATATACCTTCTTTCTTCTTCTTGACAAGGCCGCTCTTCGGATCCGCCAAATACTTGGAGCAATTACGCTTCCGGTGTCCCTTCTCCTTGCGGTAATAGCACTCAGCATCGAGGCTTAGGGCCGTTCTTAGGTTTCATAGGAGGCGTGGCAGCTTTCTTGCCACCCTTCTTGAATTTTCCCTTAGACTTGCCTGTTTCTTGAAGCTTGGTGGTCTTGTTGACCATCAACACTTGGTGCTCTTTCTTGATCTCAATCTCGGCGGCTTTTAGCATGCCAAAGAGTTCGGGTAACTCCTTGTTCATGTTCTGCATATTGTAGTTCATCACAAAGTTCTTGTAACTTGGTGGCGGTGATTGAAGGACACGATTAATCCCCGATCTGTTAGGAATCACTATTCCCAAGTCAACGAGTTTCTTCGCATGCCGGTCATGGCGAGCATGTGCTCACTAACGGAGCTGCCTTCTTCCATCATACAGTTGAAGAAATGTTTCGATGCTTCATAGCATTCCACTGCCGCATGAGTCTCGAATATAGCTTTCAGCTCATTCATCAACTCATGAGGATCATGGTGCTCAAAACGTTTTTGAAGATCGGATTCCGGAGCGCACGGGATGGCACACCGAACTTGAGAGTACCGAGTTTTCCGAGTCGCGTAAACAGCTTTTACTTCATCGGATTCATCTTCGCAGGGAGGGTCACCTAGCGGTGCATCAAGCACAAATTGCAGATTTCCGCCGAGAGGAAGATCCTCACATGACGGAACCGGTCGGTGAAGTTGCTACCGTTGCTCTTAAGTTTCTCTTTCTCTAGGAGCTGATTAAAATTGATTGGGGACGCCATCTCTACAACATATATTTGCAATAGTTTAGACTAAGTTTATGACATATTGAGTTCAAATTTTAATTCAACATAATTAAAAACCTAAGTGAACTCCCACTCAAAACAATATCCCTCGCATTGTCTTAGTGATCACACGAACCAAATCCACCGCACCTAAACCCGATCATCACGAGAAAAGGTGTGATTTCAATGGCGAACACTCAAAGTGTTCATCATATCAACCATATGATTCATGCTCTACCTTTCGGTATCACGTGTTCCGAGACCATGTATGTACATGCTAGGCTCGTCAAGGCCACCTTAGTATCCGCATGTGCAAAAGCTGTCTTGCACCCGTTGTATGTACTTATCGAATCTATCACATCCGATCATCACGAGATGCTTCGAAACGATAAGACTTGATAACGGTGCTACTAAGGATGAACACTTTATTATCTTGAGATTTTAGTGAGGGATCATCTTATAATGCTACCGTCGCGATCTAAGCAAAATAAGATGCATAAAAGGATTAACATCACATGCGAGTTCATATGTGATATGATATGGCCCTTTTGTCTTTGCGCCTTTGATCTTCATCTCCAAAGCACGGACATGATCTCCATCATCTTCGGGCATGATCTCCATCATCGTCGGCGAAGCACCAAGGTCAATGGCACCGTCTTCATGATTGTCCTCCATGTAGCAACTATTACAACTACTTTGAAATACTACTCAACATGAAATTTAAAGACAACCATAAGGCTACTGCCGGTTGCCACAATACAATAATGATCATCTCATACATATTCATCATCACATTATGGCCATATCACATCACCAAACCCTGCAAAAACAAGTTAGACGCTCTCTAATTTGGTTTGCATATTTTACGTGGTTTAGGGTTTTCGATATAGATCTAATCTACCTACGAACATGAACCACAACGTTGATACTAATGTTGTCAATAGAAGAGTAAATTGAATCTTTACTATAGTAGGAGAGACGGACACCCGCAAAGCCTCTTATGCAATACAAGTTGCATGTCGAACGAGGAACAAGTCTCATGAACGCGGTCATGTAAAGTTAGTCCGAGCCGCTTCATCCCACTATGCCATAAAGATGCAAAGTACTCAAACTAAAGATAACAAGAGCATCAACGCCCACAAACCATTGTGTTCTACTCGTGCAACCATCTATGCATAGACACGGCTCGATACCACTTGTAGGATAACGTTGCATAGAAAACAAAAATTTTCCTACCGCGAACACGCAATCCAAGCCAAGATGCAATCTAGAAGACGGTAGCAACGAGGGGGTATCGAGTCTCACCCTTGAAGAGATTCCAAAGCCTACAAGATGAGGCTCTTGTTGCTGCGGTAGACGATCACTTGCCGCTTGCAAAAGCGCGTAGAAGATCTTGATCACGATCGGTTCCGGCGCCACGAACGGGCAGCACCTCCGTACTCGGTCACACGTTCGGTTGTTGATGAAGACGACGTCCACCTCCCGTTCCGGCGGGCAGCGGAAGTAGTAGCTCCTCTTGAATCCGGCGGCACGACGGCGTGGTGTCGGTGGCGGTGTAGAAGTCCGGCGGAGCTTCGCTAAGCTACGCGGGAATATGAAGTGGAGGAGCAAAGCTAGGGTTTGGGAGGGGGTGGCCGGCCACTCAAGGGGGCGGCCAAGCTATGGTCTTGGGGTGGCCGGCCCCCTCCCTTGGCCCCTCATTATATAGGTGGATCCCAAGTGTTGGTGTCCAAGTCTTCGAATAAGACCCGAAACCAAAACCTTCCATAGGAGGGGCAAACCTAGCCCAACTAGGACTCCCACCCAAAGGTGGGATTCCCACCTCCCATGTGGGGGGTGGCCGGCCCCCTATGGTGGAGTCCACTTGGGACTCCACCCCCACTAGGGCTGGCCGGCCATGGAGGTGGAGTCCCTTGTGGACTCCACCTTCCTTGGTGGTTTCTTCGGGACTTTTCTAGAACCTTCTAGAACCTTCCATAGAACCTTCCGCGACATTTTATTCACATAAAATGACATCCTATATATGAATCTTATTCTCCGGACCATTCCGGAACTCCTCGTGATGTCCGGGATCTCATCCGGGACTCCGAACAAATATTCGAACTCCATTCCATATTCAAGAACTACCATTTCAACATCCAACTTTAAGTGTGTCACCCTACGGTTCGAGAACTATGCGGACATGGTTGAGTACTCACTCCGACCAATAACCAATAGCGGGATCTGGAGATCCATAATGGCTCCCACATATTCAACGATGACTTTAGCACTAGTAGGAAAACCCTTATAGGCAAAAGCTTAGTTCTGTGGCGCACCACAAAATATGCGCCACCGAAACGTTTTTTGTGGCGCACCAGGCAAGGTGCGCCACAAAAATAGCTTAATTTTGTGGCGCACCAAAGAACCCTGCGCCACAAAAACTTGGTGGGCCCCACCAGCTGACACCCCCAATCATTGGTTTTACTATTTCTATGGCGCATGTACCGCAGTGCGCCACAAAAATAAGATATTCTGTGGCGCACGGCCACGGTGCGCCACAAAATAAGCTATTCTGTGGCGCACAGCCACGGTGCGCCACAAAAATAAGCTATTCACGTGGCGCAGCTTGGCTCGTGCGCCACGAAATAAGGTGATTCTGTGGCGCATTTGTTCAGGTGCGCCACAGAGTGCGAACCAGATCTACAAAAGTGAGCCAACCTCCCACCTACCACACTACACAAGTCATTCTTCTTCCTCCATCTAGCTCGTCCCCCCTTCTCTCTCATACCATTTTGACTCTACTTTTCATTTGCTTGGGTATTTATTGCACTTACTTTGGTTGATACTTAATTGGAGTTGAGGAGAAGGCTCTCCATACTCTCTCCTCCTCTCGAACTCATCGATCGCGGTCTCGTCTCGGTATCGAATCTAGAAGGTGAGTAGTTGGAGGAGACATACATATGCTTGGAGGAGACATGCATATGCTTGTTGATCTTGTGTGGCCGTCGTGTGTATGGATGCTTGTTGCAGGTGAAGCGCTTGTGTGTGTCGGTGTGGTGCATGGATGTTTGCCGAAATGTTGATTCATTTCTGTTTCGGCAAGTTTTGCACTACCCATATGTCCTACTTTGAGGAGAGGTCATGCCGAATTTTTCCGCTCCATGTAATACCTTGAGGAGAGGTACGGCCCATGCATGTGTGTGCATTTGGTGCGGTTCTAATTTCTCGTTCTATGTATACCATTTGCGGGCAAGCATGGTCCTCTCGATGAGTTCCGCTCGAATCTCTAGATACAAGATAGACGCGAAGGAGGACATGATTCGGAACAATAGGCGCCGGATAAGATGTCCGTGTCGATCATGCAAACTCGAGCGCTGGATCAGCCACGATTCCGGACAGCCGGAGGAGCACCTGCCGAGGCGCGGTTTCATGCAAGACAACCGGGCGCGGCCGGCCCCATCAAATGGTGCGCATGAAGACCATGTCGAGCGAGATGACTATCATCATGAAGAAGACTATCATCATGCCGACGGGGACTATCATCATGAAGAAGAAGTCGGCGGAGAAGATCATCATGAAGAAGAAGATGCGGCGGAGAACATCATCATGATGAAGAAGAAGATTCCGGCGCGACCCCGCTAATTTCGGCCTTGCGGGACTCTCATGTTCAAGATCTTCTCCTCCAGGGAGACGAGCAACGATAGAGTTGCGGCTAGAGAGAGAGCCAAGCTGTCGCAAATGGAGAAAGACGGGATGACTCCGATCTTTCTCGGGTGTCGTCCGGAGGATACGCGCTTGCATGTAACGCTTGATTACACAGCGAGATGAAGACGCAGAACAAGTGGACCGATTCCAGCTTCGAGCAAGAACTTAAAATTACGGCACGATCGTCTCCCGGAGGGGAACACATTGCCAAGTAGTACCGAGGAGGCCAAGAAAGTCGTGTGTCCCCTTGACCTACCGCACGAAAAATACCACGCCTGCATTAATGATTGTGTGATTTATAGGTGCGAGTACAAGGACAGAACCACATGTCCGGTGTGTGGCCACGGACGGTACAAGGTTGGGAACAAGAAGGTACCTCGAAAGGTGGTATGGTACTTTCCTATCACTCCCCGTACTGCAGCGGTATTTCGTGGACCCTAAGGAAGCAAAGCTCATGCAATGGCACGCGGAAAGGCGAAGCCCGAAGAAGATCCGGGAGATGGGCTATATGCCGACACACCCTTCGGACGGCTGAACGGTGGCAAACATTGGACATCGCCTTCCCTAGGTTCGGGGCGACGCAAGGAACATCGAGGCCGGGTATGAGCACCGATGGACTCAATCCGTTCGGCAACCGAGAGTAGCACGCATAGCACTTGGCCTGTGTTTGTATGGCCTTACAACCTACCCCGTGGGCGTGCACCAAGCAAAGGTACATACACTGAGTATTCTCATTCGAGGGCCGAAACAACCGGGCGTCGACATGCATTTGTATCTCGGGCTGCCGAAAGAGGAGTTAGACACGTTGTGGAAGACGCCACCCCGTACGTGGGACGCCTACACTAGAACTTATTTCGATATGAGAGCCGCGTTGATCACGACGGTCACGGACTATCCCGGTTACGCATATGTATCTGCGCCGGGTGGGCCACGGATTCAACGGCCGTGTGAAGTGCATGGACGATACCCCGCATCTACAACTACCAAGGGATCCCGGGTCCTCGAAAACCGTCTACCCGGGTGCTCGAAGGTGGCTTCGCTTGGATCACCCGTGGAGAAAACGCGGTGATATGTTCAATGGTAAAGATGAGCCCGATGGACCCCACGCCCGAGGAGCGGCGCGAAATCGATGATCTTCGAAAAATTGGAAGGAGTGCCCAGCGCGGGAAAGAAGCGACCGAAGCCAGAGCCGTTGCTCGGTGTATGGAAAGCGAGGTCCGTTTTCCACGACTTGGAGTACTGGAAGGTCCTCCACACGCCCCACAGCCTCGATGTCATGCACATTACGAAGAACGTTACGAGAGTACGCTTGGCACTCTTTGCAACTCGGAAAAGTCCAAGGATGGACCGAAAGCAAGATACGATCTTAAACATTTTGGCATCGGGAAAGATCTTCAAGCCCCGATACTGGCGATGATGATGATGATGATGATGATCGGACGGAAGGGACTCAACGTCTCCCGTAAAAGGGCTAAGAAGAACGCGGTGCAGCTTCCCGCTGCCTGCTTCACAACGAGTCCGGAGGAGCTCGAGCAGTTTTTCAGGTGCCTCCTAGGAGTGAAAGTTCCTCACGGTTACTTGGGGAATATAAGCAGATATCTGGACGTAGCGAAGAAGAGGTTCACCGGGATGAAGTCTCACGATTGCCACGTGCTAATGACGCAGATACTTCCCGTTGCGATCCGAGGCATAATGGACGAGCACGTCCGTGATACGCTTGTTTGGCCTATGCAACTTTTTTGACGTTATCACCGGGAAGTCGATCGGCGTGAGGCAGCTCAAGATGCTACGGGATGAGATCGTGGTGATACTATGTGAGCTCGAGATTTACTTCCCGCCTGCATTCTGTGATATATGCGTCCATCTCCTTCTCCATGTCGTTGAAGACATCAAGCAGCTCGGCCCAACGTTCCTCCACAACATGATGCCTTTCGAAGGCGTAACGGTGTCATGAAAGGATACGTTCGCAATAGGGCCCGTCCGGACGCAAGCATGGCCAAGGGGTTTCTAACCTACGAGTGCATCTCCTTCCGCCAGAATTATCTAAGCACGAGGATGACGAGGATCATGTTGGTCTACTCCCCGAGGACACACCTCGGGAGGCTCGGCCGGAGTCGGTCACCGCGAGGGCTACCGCTCGGTCCATGTCGGCATTGAAAATCGACGCGACGACTTTGACAGGGCTCACCGGGTCGCGCTACAACACTTAAAACTGATCGAACCTTTCGTGCAAGAGCACAAAAGCATGGTCGAGCAGAATTACATCGATATGGGCCGGCCGAGGAAGATGGGAGATGTAACCAAAGAGCACAACTCCAGCTTCACGCGTTGGTTCAAGCAAACTCAACTGCTTGAAGCACAGAGAAATACGCCTTCTACCGAAGATGAAAAACTCATATACACCTTATCACAGGGACCCGCGCATAACGTAAGGACCTATCGAGGTACGACATCAACGGTTACAGATTCTACACCGAGGAGAAGGACAGAAATAGTGAAAATCAAAACTCGGGAGTAACTATCTTGTCATACGCCGATGACGAGACTAATGTCAATGATAGATTTTTTGGAAGGATCGAGGAGATATGGGAGCTCAATTACTTGTGGAGAGACGGTGCCAATGTTTCGTGTGAGATGGGCCAAGAAGGTCGAAAAAGAAGGCCGATATTTCACAACCATGGTTATACCCGATGCAAAATCGAAGAACGCATCCGCGAAAAATGAGCCATGGGTACTCGGTAGCCAAGTTGACCAATGCTTCTTCATCACCGATCCGTCGAGGCCTAGCCGTGTTGTCGTCAGGAGGGGCAAGAGGAGCATCATAGGAATGCAAGGAGACGCCAACGAGGAAGACTTGGACAAGAACGGTGACCCGAAGATTGAGGAGGAATTCGACAGGCACTTCGACATGCCTACTACTAGTAAAGTAAGAAGGAAGACCTCCCTACCCTCTAAAGGTTGTCCGTTCACGCGAAGAAATCTCAAGGTGGCCGGCATAAAGTATTCAACCGCCAACAACCGAAAGGGCAAGAAGATTGCGAAGAGACGCTAGCTAGAGCTCGAAGCCGGGACGAAGAAGATCTTTTTTTGGTGTATGTGTGTGTGACAAGTACATGCATGTGTGTGTGAGAGAGACAAGAACATGTGTGTGTGAGACAAGTAATTTGTAATTGAAAATCTCTAGTAATTATTATTAAATGTTGTGTTGTTTCTTGAAAATGTAACAAGAACATTTTTAAAAAGGGAAAAAAGTAGGGGCAACCAGGGTTCGAACCTGGGTTACCCAAGCCTACCAGTGGGCTTAACCACTGGGCTAATGCTGTGTTTCTGACAGAACACAGCATTAGCCCAGTTTGTGTTTACCAAGTCAGTAAATTCTGTGGCGCACCTAGTACTGCATGCGCCATAGAATTCCTTAATTCTGTGGCGCATGTCCCGCTTGGTGCGCCACAGAATTAAGGAATTCTATGGCGCATGCACAGGTAGGTGCGCCACGCAGTCTATCGACTTGGTGAAATGAGCGGTTCGCTCTTCCCCCCATCTCTCTCTTCCCCATTCGTATCCGCGTGACGAACCCTAGCTTCCACCGCCGCCTAGCACTCGCCACCGCCGCCTAGCACCACCGAGCAGGAGGAAGAGGAGGAGGAGGAGGAGGACCACCCCGCCCACACTGCGAGCAGGAGGAGGAGGAGGACCACCCCGCCCACGCCGCGAGCAGGAGGAAGAGGACCACCCCGCCCGCGCGTGCCGGGAGCAGCAGGAGGAGGAGGAGGACCATCGCCTGCGCTCGCCATCACCGCCTAGCGCCGCCGTCGGTGAGATCCCTCCCTCTCCCCTGTGCCTCCCTCCCTCTCCCCTGTGCCCCGGCCCCTCCCTCTCCCCTATGCCTCCCTCCCTGCTCTCCCCTATGCCTCTCAATTTGGTTCTCAATTTGCTTAATTTCTTGCTGGTGATGTAGTTAATTTTGATTGAGCAATTGACAATGTTGCATATAATTTTGCTGGTCAGTATGAATTTCTTGCTGGTCAGTATGAATTTTGATGTAGTGTTGCTGTAGCTTGTGTGGACATTCAATTTATGAATTTTGATGTGTTAGTCAAATAGAAATTTGATGGTCAGTATGAATTTTGATTTAGATAGATGATAAGAATTTTGACAATGTTTAAAAGAGGGTTAACAGAGAGTCAGTATGAATTACTGGAACTATTTATTGATGAACTGTGTATTCATAATGATTCAATTTGTTTGCATAGAATTAATGGATGCCAAGTAATTGTTGGTAAATATCCATTATAATCTGAATCTTAGAAGATTATGATGATTGATGCTTTGGTTAGGGTTCATTGGAGTTCATAGTCTTCTACTAACTACATTCACTAACTACATTGATGTTTACGATGATTGATGCTTTGGTTAGGGTTTTGCAGTAAACAATTAATTGGTCTCTTGTGTTTTGCAGTAAACAATTAATTGGTTTTCTAAATTCGAATTGGCAGAGAAATGTAGATACAAATAATTGGTTGATTTAGGTTTTGAATGTAGTTAGTGAATTGGCAGATACAAATTGGTTAGTGAATGTAGTTAGTGAATTGGTTGATTTAGGTTTTGAATGTAGTTAGTGAATGTAGATACAAATTTACTACTGCTAGGTAATGTTTTGAATGTGATTTAGTTTTCGAATTGGCAGAGAAATGTAGATATTAATCTTGTCATTTAGTAAGAACAGAATTAGGGTGAGAGTTAGTGATCATGTGTGTGTTGCATGTGCTAGTGAATCACTTGTTAAATAGATGGTTTTAGTTCACCTTTGGCCACTGATTAAATAGATGGTTTTAGTTCACATATGACCACTAATTAAATACATGATTAAATGCATAGATGGTTGCAAGTATATATACAAGATATATATAGTATATATGAACTGTGTTCGTTGAGAAAATGCAAGTAGAGCTAATAAAGTTCTTGAAGTTCTCTCGAAAAAGAATGAAGTTTGTTTAAATGAAAATTAAAATGAAGCTGCTACTACTCCGTTGATGTACATGGTTCAATAAAATGAACAATGCAGTAGGTTTTTTAATACAATGCAATAGGTTTTTTAATACAAATGAAAAAATGAACAAGCTAATGATGAAATGATACTGCCTAGTTGATTTTGAATGAAATGCTACTGCCTACTATTGAAGTCATTTTTCTAAGTCATTAGCTACTGCCTTGGATGCACTAAATATGCTAACAGTTGGTTAAAAAGATGCTCCAGGTTTTGTTTGATGTATTGTAGATGCTTCAGGTTAATTTGTTGTACTGCTCCAGGTTAAAAAAAAAATAGGAACTATATGGTGTTGTAGTGCTCCAGGTTTCTGGTTTGTAGTACTCCAGGTTAATTTGTTGTAGTGCTCCAGGTTTCTGGTTTGTAGTACTAAGCGATATGGTGGATATGGTGGATATATGGTGTATATGGTGGATATATGGTGTATATGGTGGATATTTTTGCAGGGATTTCATTGAGTTGCCCATTTCTCCCGAAGCGTTGATTAACTTCCGTTTCGGTTGAGAAATGGGCACTCCTACGTAGAAAAAATAGCAAAGGTCATGCCGAATTTTTTGGTTCACTTTTGTACTAACTTGTTGCCTCTTTTTAATGAAGTGCAAAAATAAACATGTCGGGCAACACTTCTAAGCCCAGGAGCCAGAATGAAGAAGCGAGAGAGGCCAACAAAGACTTCTGGGAGGACTACGAGCAGCCCCGGAAGGCCGCCGCCGAGTCGCCCGACGATGAGGAAGAGGGCCGGGACACTGCCTCCGAGGGAGAGGGCCGGGGGGCCGCCGCCGACACCGGCGACGATGAAGATACCCGGGACGACGCCGCCCGGACCGGTGAAGAGACGACCGGTGAAGAGAACGCGGCCAACCGCACGGAAGGTGATAGCGGCGGCAACCCTCAGGAGGGTAAGAAGAAGAGGAGGGCGAGGAGGGCGAGGAGGGATCGGAGGCCGCAAGTGCTCGCCAACGTCACCGATGTTGTCACGGTAGTCTCCCCAAGTGGCCAACCGATGGAGCCTTCGTGGGTTGCCAAAGGGTACGGCATGCAACTAGGGTGCATCGTCCGTGAAACCGTGCCGATCCTAACTCATGACCTCAGAAGCAAGGAGAACGAGGCTATCGTCCAATCCCTCCTCAAGAAGCTTCACCAACGATACACGTTCCGGAGCCGTTCAATAAGAAGGTGGACTCTTTAGCTCTCACGAAGATGAGCACCGCCTTGAGCAGCTGGAAGAACCGGCTGAAGAAAAAGATCGACGCCGGTGAAAGCTGGGAGAGGATAAGTACCAAAGAACCGTCGCTCTCCTTACAAGACTTTAATGCATTCAAGTCTTACTTAGAGAGTGATGATGTTAAAAAATGGACCGCACAGGGGAAGAAAATGCGGGATTTGAACTTAGGGACCCACCATTGCGGAAGCGGCGGTTACCGAGGAAAACAGCCCACTTGGGACAAGGAGGATGCCGAGATGGTACGTCCGGGGAAAGAAAACCCCGGCACAAAATCCAGGATGAACGAGGCTAGGAACTTTGTCCGGTCCCGCTACTACTTAGGCCGGAAGACGGGGGAATTTATTACGGATCACGAAGACGTGAAGGATTTCGAGAAGTACCTGGTAAGGATAGTTCTATATTATTTCGCTCATCTTATTAGGCAATGAAGCCAAATGGGCTAACCTTAAGTTCCTTTGTCCGAAGGATGAAGAGTTGACGAAGGCTGGCCCGTCGTCCCAGGGGTCGACGGAACCGTGGGACACGCCTTTCAACAGGGCGATGAACAAATACAAGGAGAGGGAGCTAGACAAGCCACCAACGTCGGGTGGCCGTGTGTCCGGCTTTGGCACAAGTATGAAGCTATCCGAGTACTACGGATCGGATGCCAAGACGAGAAAGCTGGAGAGGAGGTCATCGGCAAAGGATAAATCCGAGGTTCAGGAGCTGAAGAAGAAGGTGGAGTCACTAGAGAAGCTGGTGGCCGAAAAGCCTCTGGAGAACACGGAGATGATGAACAAGTTATTGGACGAGAAGATCCGGCGGATCATCCCCACGGGTTGATGGAGGGGTTAACCGCTTGGAATGCGGGAGGTCAAGTGGGGCCGATACATGTGCCCAGCATTAGCGGCGGCAACTCAAGCTTCCACGTGTCGCCGACGGTGCCGCTCCACCCGACGCCGGCGTCGGGGCTCCACCGGACGCCGCCGCAGCTCCAGCCGCCGCCGCAGCTCCAGCCGGTCGCATCGACGCCCCCAACCGCCGCCCTTGTATCGACGGTAGCCGAGATCGACGCCATCAAGGAGGTAAACTCATTAGTTACTCCTTCGCGTCATCTTCTTTAACTATATATGCCTTTCGTGATCGCCATCTCACGATGCCCAACATGGCGCCCACGACTCGGGATGAACAATGCATACTTACGCAAACGGTGGAGCCCGGCGGCAAGTTGGTGGAAGTTGCTAGCGGCTATGTCATGGCTTCCCGCGTTATGCACGGCACTACATTGGCGAAAGACGTGGCGAAGGTCAAGTTGGTAATGGTAGTGCCGGAGTACCGCTACGCCCTCCCCCCCTTTCAACCTCCGGGCACGGACGAAGGCGACGTTTTCCCCCTTGGGGATTGCACCTCATGGCTTATGACATGGCCGAAGAACCAGATTCGTCGCGGGGGGTCTTCCGAGTGGTAAGAAAAGCACCGGCGCCACCTCCCCTATCATCCGGCCCAAGATCGCCAGCGCCGACGACACCCTTAAGGAAACGGCGGTCACCGCCCCCACTACCCTGAAGGAACCGGCGGTCACCGCCCCCACTACCCTGAAGGAACCGGCGGTCGCCGCCGCCACCCGGAAGGAACCGACGATCGCCGTCACCACCAGACGCCACAAACAGTTGTTGGGAGCGCTACCGCAACGACCGTCTACTAGACACGCGGTACGCCAAGCGGCGGCATCGCAACCGCCACCACCTAAGGTCCGGGACATGGCGCCACTTGATGGCAACGATGTAGATGATGATGATGACATCGATGCCTACATCAACACCGGCGCCCGCAGCCAAGATATGTACATGCCTCCTATGGATGAACAAGCCTTCCGCACACACGGCGATCAACTTACTCGTCCCCCTACGATCACGAAGCGGCGCTCGGTCTTCACGGGTCTTTCTCAAGACACTCCTCCGGAGGCTGGCAATCCAGCTCAAGTCAAGCCTCGCTACCGTTTTCAGCCCTAACACGCTGCGTAAGACGATCATCGGGGAGCCACCCAAATCAACCCCGAGCAACCTCGAAGCACCACCAGCACCCAAAGCACCACCATCGGCACCACAAGCACCCCCCAGTAGGTCAGGTGAAGAAGGGAAGGAAGAGAGGACCCAAGAAGGGCGCATCTTCGAGCCAGCCTGCTCCTAAGAGGATCCGGGCCGACGACATGGTACCACCTACCCCGGATGGCTTGCCCCGGTGTCATGAGGCTGGTAAACCTATACTGCCTCCGGACATGGAACACCTCGCAAGTGGACAAATGCTCCCTTTGCAGCACTCTATTCATTATCAAGAGAGCGTCCTTCTTAAAGAAAAGGATCCAAATTACCCGGTGTTCTCGGTCAAGGTGCCGTCCGACCGGAGCTTCGTCAATGAAGACCCCGCGGATATCTTCTTCATAGCGTTCGAGGACGTCTTCAATCTATTTCACTCGAAACGGCTCGACTATAACTTGGTGCGCCTATACGCGATCAATCTTCGGATGAAGATCAACGAGAGAGAGACCCCGCCACATCGCGGTAGCGGATCCCTACTACATGCGCGATAGCCAGCTCCGGGACGGCTCAAGGACACGGACCAAGGCGGTGCGGTACCTCCGAACTTCATGCTCATGCACAAAGAGAGCAACACCATTCTTACTGCTGTCTTTCCCGAGTAAGTACACATCCGCTCACGGCCGTCGTAACTTATGCTTTCTTATATATTTCTTCCATTGCCGATCATTTCCAACATTCCATTTCAATTGCATGTGTTGAGCAGGGACAAATACGCACACTCATCATCCTAGATCCAAAGTGGTCACTAGCCCGAGTATTTCGACTCGTCGAGTACGACGACGAAGAAAGACTACACGAGAATAAGGGGTGTTCTCGATGAGGCTATCCTTGGCTACTCCAAAAGTGGAGGCACCTTCGACAAGAATGGGCAATATATCAGGCCGGACACTAAAAGATCGGGTTCAAGCACGTGATCAACTTCCCTTGTATCAAGCAGCCAGCTGGCAGCATTAAGGAGGCCTTCTATGTCCTCCATCACCTTAAAGGGTTTGTCGAGGATGCAGAGATGATGTCTCTGCCACCTAGTAAGCGAGACCCCATTAAAATGTCGGGGGAAATCAGTGATGATGATCTTAGAGAAGACTTCCATCGCATCCAAGTAAAGCTCTCGGAAATTATCTTACAAGATGTATCCAACGGATCGGGGCTCTTACACGCAGCCAGAGCGTTGCCTAAGAGGGATATCGAAGAACGCCTACATAGGCGAGGGTGATGGAAGGACGTGGACGACGAAGGACTTGTACAAGCCGTTCCCGGAGCCGCTCAAGAAGACGTCTCGTTGACCAGAGGCCGGTGTGCCTAGCTAGCATTACTTTGAATCGATAGACAATTTGTACCGTGTTGTAAACTAAACTTGCTTAATTTGCTCGAAACGGTGGTCGTCGTTGTTGGACTTCAATTTCTATTGTAGTCGTTATCGTTGAACCATATTACTTATGTGATACCGATGCTATATTTCTTTTAGGTTTATTATTATTTCCTTGCTTTAATTCTTGTGAATATGTATGCATGTGAACCCTCTAACTCTTTCCATTGCGTTATATACTAATATGCCTTGTGTCCATAGAGATGACGTACTACGTCGTGTTCGAGGGGCGGGTTCCGGGAGTGTACGAGGAGTGGGAGGAGTGCAAGAAACAGGTGCACAAGTTCAGCGGCAAGCTGCTACAAAGGGTACCCGACTAGACACGAGGCGGTTGCCAAGTGGAGGGCGCACCAAGCGAACAAGAGCAAGATGAAGGCCTTCCTTGTGCTCTCGCTCTTGCTCACCATCGTCGCGGCGGTACTCTATTTCATCCTAGTGTAGGCGGCGGCCGGTGTCACTTCGTTTGTATCTAGAGATGATGAGAACTTTCTTAATTTGCATGGATTATGAGTTGTATGGAGCTATATGTATAACTCGATCGGGCTCTAAGTAATGTGATGATGATGTGATGATTATATATGTCCATATTATATCTGTCTATATTATATCAGTATATAACCTGTATACTGTGTATAAAACCGATATAAAACCCGTATAATACACCAGGGAGCACAAAATCGAGTATACCTGTAGATAGTTCTGTGGCGCACCAAAAAATAATTCTGTGGCGCACCTATTTCTGTGGCGCAGCTATATCACATGCGCCACAGAACTACTTATTTCTGTGGCGCACCTGGCCGAGTGCGCCACAAAAACCTTAATTCTGTGGCGCACGGCCAGATGCGCCACAGAAAGCTTATTTTTGTGGCGAGGTTTCTGTGGCGCACCCTCCATGCGCCACAGAATCGAATTTTCGTGCGCCACTGATGAGGCTTTTCCTACTAGTGTAGTGATCGAATGAACCATTCACATACATTACCAATTTCCTTTGTCTCACGATATTTTACTTGTCCGAGGTTTGATCTTCGGTATCACTCTATACCTTGTTCAACCTCGTCTCCTGACAAGTACTCTTTACTCGTACCGTGGTATGTGGTCTCTTATGAACTCATTCATATGCTTGCAAGACATTAGACGACATTCCACCGAGAGGGCCCAGAGTATATCTATCCGTCATCGGGATGGACAAATCCCACTTGTTGATCCATATGCCTCAACTCATACTTTCCGGATACTTAATCCCACCTTTATAGCCACCCATTTACGCGGTGGTGTTTGGTGTAATCAAAGTACCTTTCCGGTATAAGTGATTTACATGATCTCATGGTCATAAGGACTAGGTAACTATGTATCGAAAGCTTATAGCAAATAACTTAATGACGAGATCTTATGCTACGCTTAATTGGGTGTGTCCATTATATCATTCACACAATGACATAACCTTGTTATTAATAACATCCAATGTTCATGATTATGAAACTAATCATCCATTAATCAACAAGCTAGTTTAAGAGGCATACTAGGGACTTCTTGTTTGTCTACATATCACACATGTACTAATGTTTCGGTTAATACAATTCTAGCATGATATATAAACATTTATCATAAACATAAAGATATAAATAATAACCACTTTATTATTGCCTCTAGGGCATATCTCCTTCACACTGGTATTGGCGCGTGCACCTTATCCCTAGTATCGGCACCCCCCAACCATGGGATCACCATGAAAGTAAAAACCAACCTAGAAAAGGCAAGGCAAAAATGGTGGGGCACACCACCATGGACAAGGGTGCCAAATATTGGCCCCATCCAAGGTGGTTGGGTATGTTTTAGGGCAGGGTAGAGCCATTTTTGACCCTAAAACCCTAGTATCGGCACCTCCCAACCATGGGATCACCATGAATGTAAAAACCAACCTAGAAAAAGCAATGCAAGAAGGGTGGGGCACACCACCATGGACAAGTGTGGCAAATATTGGCCCCATACAAGGTGGTTGGGTATGTTTTAGGGCAGAGTAGAGCCATTTTGACCCTAAAACCCTAGTATCGGCACCTCCCAACCATGGGATCACCATGAATGTAAAAACCAACCTATAAAAAGCAATGCAAGAAGGGTGGGGCACACCACGATCGACAAGTGTGCCAAATATTGGCCCCATACAAGGTGGTTGGGTATGTTTTAGGGCAGGGTAGACCCATTTTGACCCTAAAACCCTAGTATCGGCACCTCCCAACCATGGGATGACCATGAATGTAAAAACCAACATAGAAAAGGCAATCCAAAAATGCTGGGGCACACCACCATGGACAAGTGTCCCAAATATTGGCCCCATCCAAGGTGGTTGGGTATGTTTTAGGGTAGGGTAGACCCATTTTTACCCTAAAACCCTTGTATCGGCACCCCCCAACCATGGGATCACCATGAATGTAAAAACCAACCTACAAAAGGCAAGGCAAGAATGGTGGGGCACACCACCATGGACAAGTGTGCCAAATATTGGCCCCATACAAGGTGGTTGGCTATGTTTTAGGGCAGGGTAGACCCATTTTGACACTAAAACCCTTGTATCGGCACCCCCCAACCATGGGATCACCATGAATGTAAAAACCAACCTACAAAAGGCAAGGCAAGAATGGTGGGGCACACCACCATGGACAAATGTGCCAAATATTGGCCCCATACAAGGTGGTTGGGTATGTTTTAGGGTAGGGTAGACCCATTTTGACCCTAAAACCCTTGTATCGGCACCCCCCAACCATGGGATCACCATGAAAGTAAAAACCAACCTAGAAATGCAATGCAAGAAGGGTGGGGCACACCACCATGGACAAGTGTGCCAAATATTGGCCCCATCCAAGGTGGTTGGGTATGTTTTAGGGCAGGGTAGACCCATTTTGACCCTAAAACCCTAGTATCGGCACCTCCCAACCATGGGATCACCATGAATGTAAAAACCAACCTAGAAAAGGAAATCCAAAAAGGGTGGGGCACACCACCATGGACAACTGTGCCAAATATTGTCCCCATCCAAGGTGGTTGGGTATGTTTTAGGGCTGGGTAGACCCATTTTGACCCTAAAACCCTTGTATCGGCTCCCCCCAACCATGGGATCACCATGAATGCAAAAACCAACCTAGAAAATGCAATGCAAGAAGGGTGGGGCACAACACCGTGGACAAGTGTGCCAAATATTGGCCCCATCCAAGGTGGTTGGGTATGTTTTAGGGCTGGGTAGACCCATTTTTACCCTAAAACCCTTGTATCGGCACCCCCAACCATGGGATCACCATGAATTCAAAAACCAACCTAGAAAATGCAGTGCAAGAAGGGTGGGGCACAACACCATGGACAAGTGTGCCAAATATTGGCCCCATCCAAGGTGGTTGGGTATGTTTTAGGGTTGGGTAGACCCATTTTGACCCTAAAACCCTTGTATCGGCACCCCCAACCATGGGATCACCATGAATGCAAAAACCAACCTAGAAAATGCAATGCAAGAAGGGTGGGGCACACCACCATGGACAAGTGTGCCAAATATTGGCCCCATCCAAGGTGGTTGGGTATGTTTTAGGGCTGGGTAGACCCATTTTTACCCTAAAACCCTTGTATCGGCACCCCCCAACCATGGGATCACCATGAATGAAAAACCAACCTAGAAAATGCAATGCAAGAAGGGTGGGGCACACCACCATGGACAAGTGTGCCAAATATTTGCCCCATCCAAGGTGGTTGGGTATGTTTTAGGGCTAGGTAGACCCATTTTTACCCTAAAACCCTTGTATCGGCACCCCCCAACCATGGAGCATCCACTAGATCTTCCAAATTATCTAAAAATGAAAAATATCTTCAAATTCCATGATTGTTTGTGTTACATACCATGTCTACAAAATTTTAGGTGATTTGGAGGAGGTCGAAAAAATCACTTGCTTAAAAATGGGGATAAAGTTATACCAAAAGGTCCGTCGTAGAGCAAGTGATTTTTTTGACCATCTCTAAATCACCTCAAATTTTTTTTATAGGCTCCCATGTTTGTAATATCAATTATTAATAAAAAACATTTAAAAATAAACTGTACAACAATATTGTGGGGTACACCATGGTTAGTTGCACCTAGACACCTGAAACATAGGGTTTTAGGCGAAAACATGCATTTTTGGGCAAATCAGGTAGATGGGCATGCTAGGGTGAGGCCACACACACTAGCATTTTTCAGGTACAAACTCACACACACTAGCATTTTTCAGGTACAAACAAAAACACACTTCCATTTCATCTGAAACCACATTTAATTGTTCATCCACACACAGAAACACGCTTGCATGATATTTTGACATGACCACATCATTGGAAATAAAAAAAAACTATAGTTCTTTGATGATTTTTTTTCAGCTGCAAACACAGTACCATTTTTTCATCTCGACATTTCCAATTACACACCTGACTAATTTGAATATGTTGCAAATAAAACAACTATTTGAAATGCTTGCATATTATTCCTACTACTAACCCAAACATTGCAACACACATTGTTGCTAGAAAGCAAATAATGTTGTCCTTAGACTTCAACACTTTTCTCTGCATTTTCAATTGTATCTTCAAGGAATTTTCTTTGTCTTCATTTTCGTTCTGCACCTTGTTGATCTTCTCGGATAGTTTCCCTATCACATATCTTTCTCTTCCTTTCCATTCTACATACGCGCATGTATGTATTCCCTGAAAGAAATCATATCATATGAAAACATAGCCTATAAATAATGTTCACACATGAAATTATATGGTTTGAAAGTATACCTCATATGGACAACCCAAAAACTGTCTTCCAGTGTCGTAACCGTCGTTGCAAACACGGCGAGCAGGGAACACCGAGTGGCCACACCTGTTCTTTGTGTTCTGCTCAATACCGTAGTACAATGGATCAAACTCATACTGCGGCAAAACATCAACAAACTGAACCATGCCTTCGTCATCATCCTATATTTCAACATATATCAGATTATGGGTTATGGAAGAATTCTTTTAAAAAACAGCAAATAATCAGGTACTAACCGGCTCAACTAGGGTATGTGCTGCCGCAGTCTTCATCTTCCCTCTGTTGTAATGCACAACAGATGTAAGCTTCGCCCATCCGTGGTCGCCGTCCATCGGATCCGCTCTATCCGATGAGTTCACGAGCGCGTGCAGCCGCCGATCACCCCGCGGCGAGACATAGGCAACACAGACAAACCCTAACGGCAAGTTAGGGAACACTTTGTTAAATAGAAACGGCCCATCGAGTTAGGCTTTATATTTAATTGGGCCGCCAACTCTATCGGCCCAAGACATGCTATACCCAACCACCTAAAGCTCAACGTCCACGCATGCAAAAAAAAATTGTTGGTTTATTATTTTAACATCATTTAGGAAAGATAATTCTTTGTGTTATCACAAATTTGTAATGGAATCGAAAATATTACGATTTATTGTGAAACATTATAGGAAAGAATAAAACTATAGTACAGAGAACCAACATGAAAGCAAACAATAATATAGAAACACTTGAAGAAAAAAACAGGATACATAAAAGAGAAGCCACCCAGTACAAAACAACTTTAGAAGAATTGAGTTAATTGACTCATAAAAAGAGAACATAGTTCAGTACAAATCACTCATAAAAACATAATAAACACAGTAATCCTTCCATGATTATTTATGTTCAGAAAAGAACATACAATTTCACATAAAAAGAGAGAGGTAGTTCAAATAGTCGCGACGATTACATAGATTAGCACAACATACACCAGAGTGAACATATCCACCACTTTACAAACAGTAGGTTCGAGTAGTGCAGTAGGTTCATCGTCTGAAACTTAAACCCCTACATCTTACTGGAAATATATAACAAAGTACGTGAAGTAATCACTCGATCACATCCTCGATCACATCAACAGACATAAAAAGCATGCCCTCCATCTTAAAGAACAAACACAGGACTAACAGGCCAGCCACCTAGTTATTCTTAACACAGAAGTCAATCCAACCCGACTTAAACCTGATTCTGCCATCAACGGATGTGTAGTAGACAGCATGGCTGTCATCATCATCCTCACCCCTCAGAAAGTAGATATCACCACTAGGACGAACGTCAAGAACAGATACAATAGTCTTCGGGATACGTTGTGATATAATAAACAAAAAAAACCACATCAAAAAGACAATCATTCAAAAATGAACAGAATAAAACATATATCAAGGAAATTACCAGTGCATTGGAAGCAACATCATATGTAGATAGGCGATGTACAAAAACACCGCCAAGGCCCAGACCACGGTCGTAAACACGGCTGTTGATATTGATGATCTCAGAATTTTTAAGTTCAACAGTTTTTGAGATAAAGATGGATTTAGCATCTCCTTCAAAAGTAAAAACTTCTGCAGGAAAAAACAATGAGAGAAAAATCCATGAGAAAAAGAGCAGTTTGTTAAACACAAAGAACAGATGAACAAAAAAGTGACAGCAAATTACCTTTGAATAATTCCTTGGGGTAATCTTCAATGTCTAGTGCAGTAACAAACACATTTTCTTCTTCCTCTATGATATCAAATCTTATCTTCTCATTCAGATGCATATCATAATCAGTGAGGAATTTCTTGTAGTCAGGACCGAAAATACGAGTCTTCTTGTCCATCTTGTCCAGCAGAAACCGTAAACACCCTCTGTCCCCAGACTCAACAGTCAAGGCATTACCAGTAGACTTGTTGATATACTTCCTAACATAGCAAGGGATGTTCTGCAACAAAGTTCACATTAGTAATCTTCCAAACCTATTTTCCGTGCATAACATATTTAGCTGCATGGCAAATTAAGATTGTGGATACTAAATAAAAATGCAAATCTGCTGGTTGTGTGAAGTGATCTCATTTCACATTGTCTACAGTACTGTCTACAAGCTAACACCACAATTTCCAGCAAAGAATGAAGCTAGCAAACCTAAAACAGCCAACCACCAAAATTTTCTTTATTCAAATATATGTGCTATAATACAAAACAATCAGTTCTTCTATCCACCAAAATGATACTGATGTATAACAACAACATGCACACACTTGTGATGTTTCTTCAATCTGAAAATTAAATGGGGAATGGATTCTAAATACACTAGTAACACAACAAGCATATCAAAATAACTTACAGAGTATTCTTCAAAGGTTGTACGCATAGTAATGCAGAAGAACTCTGGTTCCTTCAGCTTCATGTGGCAACCACCATCACGGTTTCCACAGATTGGACACTTCATCTAATATATGAATACAAAATTATTATAAATGATACAAATGGGCATATCTAAATTCATACAAGAAACCATATTCAACAAATGAACAACACCGTTGAGTACAACTGGAAAAAAATGAAATAGCATAATTTTTCTGCATACCAAAAAGAGGTGAACAACATCTGAATGCTTAGTTTACTACATTGTTCATATTGTTACTCAAATAAATCCTAAACCATTATGAAGTGCAAAAAATATAAATTAGACTCAAACGCTAAAGTAACAATCTAATTAAGAATTCATGCAGACCATAATTACTAGAAAGAAATGCAGACCACAAATTAAAATGGTTATAAGTGACGCTATAAAAAATATATTCAAACATTCATAATCCCATTAAGATTAAGAGGAAAAGTATGAGGAGAAGTTTTAGGATTTTTCTCATCTTAAACATACATGCTGCATACAGAGAACAGCTCCATTAGGACCCAGCATAAATAATATGGATAGAAAGGTAGGGGAAAGTAATACATAGACAAAGACAAAAAACAAGTACGAGAAAAGGACCACACCAGTAGGACCGCACAGCACGTGCACATACAAAAAAAGGACTTCCAGATCTGGGTGGTGGATAGAAAAGGAAAGAAAAAAAGGGCTTCCTCTGACAAGGAATTGATGAAAAGCCTCACAGTCACTAGATCGAGTAGTAAAACCGTCAGATCTGCTTGGATTTACCTTGTTCCCTTCTCTGCAACCGCCGGTTCAGACGGCCACCTCCACAAGCTCCGACGTTGACCAGGAGAGGAGAAGAAGAGTCGACAGGAGGGGATGGAGAAGAATGACCGGTGCGGGGTTGGGAGGCTTGAAGCATGGTTAAATATGAACGGCCCAACAAAACGAAAGACAAGGCCCGCCGGTAAAAAAGCCCAGTAAACACGCAGTCACAAAAAAACCCAACCCAAAAGCTTGTCCCCGGAGCCCAACCCACGAGGTAATGATGAAACATTTGCTGAATTAATGTTTATTTGTCATTTCTGTTTTACTTACTGAATAATGGCTAAACCTTGAAAATATTTCAAAAACTTCAGCTCGCCACGCTAACTGTTTACGTGCATAATTAATTAGTAGTGCTGATTGTAGTTACATGTAGACGTGAAAAGCTATTGATTTTATCACAGTGTACATATATGCATGCTCACTACTTAGGCCACCATTAAATGCAACTTAACATGGAAAAATCTTCGTGTACAAGCTATAAGAGTTGCCATTCAACATAAGATGATGCATGAATCCACTGCTGATGCCGCCAGTACATATAATGGTAACAGTTCTTGTACTAACTGGATTGGAAATTACATGCTAATTATAAAATGCTACTTTTGTTGAATTATGTAAGTAGGACAGCTTATAGGCACTCACTTGTTGTTAAGTTTGCATTTCTTGCTGCGTCGGTTGTGACCTGGCTCTTTGCAAGTCCCGCACTTAATTTTGTGCTCGTCGTACGATAGAGGTCTTCCATTTTTAGACTTGGGATGGTTGTCATCATCTGAATTATGTGTACCTTTGCTCGATACTTTAATAGGATCCTGGACCTTAACCATGTTTCCTTGTCGGTCCTCCACATGTTCAACTGCTAATGAGCTTAGACAAATAGGAACAGCACCCACCGTACCCTCCTTGTCGTACTCAACCGCCTTTGCTATCACGTCCTTTAAACCGTCATCTATGACTCGAGCCCAAAGTGTTGGGTGTTTGCATGCTGCATGCATAGCTTGCGAGGATAACACACTGACCTTGCTATATTCAATTCTATCCGCTGTACCTGACCAACCTACTCCAAACATATCACTCGTTCGCCTAGCAGGCAGTCCATTTCTTGCGTCTTTTGATAACCGACGAAGAACACAACACTTTGGAATTTCAGATATTTGCAGAACACATAGAACATGGAATATATGTTTGCAAGGGAGTCCTTTTCGAATCATTCTCCTGCAGCTGCACATTATAGTTTCTTTAGGATTTCCCGGTGTATACTCCACGGTGAACTGCCTCTTTGGTTTATTATGCCATGCCACGACAAAAGTTTCAGACCCACATCCCAGCTTTTTTTCCAAAGTCACTATGCCGCCAACTGACCTCAAATCTAGCTGCAATATATAGAAGTTTGCCGGGGTAAACACGTGGGTAGCAAATACCTCCAGATCCCTGCAGCTTGTTACGGGCACAGGTAATGTCTGTGAGGCCGTGCAGTCATCATGCGCCTCGTTCTCACGGATGCGGGTAATGCAATTCTCATAGTGCAGTATCATATCCACCAAAGTCATTTCTCCATCAAGGTGCAGGTGAAGGCAGGAATTCAGACTTTCACTCCGCTGGTTGCTCTTCATACCAAGCCAAAAACCCTCTGTCAGAAAAGCTGCAGCCCACAGGTGCCTCTTCCTGTACATCCTCCTCAACCAAATTTCCGTGTTCTCCATCTTCCATCTTTTTAAAAAAGCCTGCCATCTCTGCTCAAATTCGGCTATGGACGTGCTATAGTACAACATAGACCGGAACTCGCCCAACGACTTGTGACTGAGATGGATCTTCATATTTTTTCAACATGCCAAGAACATATGCGGTGCCGGACATCGGGAAATACGGTGCGGATTGCCCTAATCATCGCTGAGTCGGCGTCCGTAATTACACTCAAAGGCTTCTTCTGACACATTGCCTTCAGAAATGTTTGCAGCAACCACACATAAGTTTCTTCTTTCTCATCTGAAACTATGGCACAACCAAAAACCGTAGTCCTACGGTGATTGTTCAGACCAACAAAAGGTATGAATGGCATACGATACCGATTCATCTTGTACGTGCTGTCAAACACAAGCACATCTCCATAGTCCTCATAGTCCTGTACAGACTGCGAGTCACACCAGAACATTCTCTTCAGTCGTCCTTCTTCATCTAAGTCATAGTCGAAATAAAAACTTGGGTCCTTCTCCTTTCTGCTGAGCATAATGCCTATGGTCGTGGCAGCATCACCCGTCGCAAGTACTTTCCTCTTTTCCTTGCTGCAAAGGTTGTACAGATCCCGCCGGACATACCCAACGCCGCCATACCATTCACTTCTGCTAATCATGGAATCCATCATGGTGTGCTTCCTAATACCTGCAGCTCCCATAGCTAAGATCTCAGCCTTCTGATGATCTCTGATTTTTCTATGCGACCAAAGAAAAGGTGTTTCATCCGCTCTTGCTAACGTATGACTGTGCTTGTCATCAAAACTATCAACATACCACACACCAAGTTTTTCATTCAGCTTCACAGTCATATGCGCCTCACAGTTGCATCGAGACAGTGGTCTGAGCCTCCGGCTATGTCCCTCTTCGGTCATCAACTTTGGATCACGCTCACCTTCCCTTGAACACAAATAATGCCTGTAACGCCTATGTTTTGTAATTTTTTTGCTATATCTGACCTTATCCAATCTGATGCTGAATCCATTATCGTTGGCATAGCTGTTGTAGAATTCGAATGCAGCTTCTTCACTAGGAAAAGTCATCTCTTTTATCATCATGTACAACTCTATCGTATCCTCTGCCTGACAAGCTTGACTGAGGTTCGCATCATCACCATCATCAACATGGGACTGTCACATAAAAACATAGCAATCAAACTCTAATTTTTTTATGTGGCTATTAAAAAAATTGGTTTCCACAAATAATTAACCAATACGTACCTCCTCGCTCTTCGACGGCTTTGCCTCCACATAATGTTTGCCAACTATTGACTCGTCATAAAAATAATTCTCCACGTCGGATTCACCATAATAGTCATACACATTTTCAAGTCCAAATATTTCCTGCAAAAATTAAAGACAATAAGTAAATGTACGTCATTACTGTTTCCCACTTTTTAATGGTAATCTCATTTCATTGCATATCAAATAACAATTACACTCCATGTACCTCTTCGCTGTTTTCCTCCAACGCAACATCATCACTAATATCTCTGTCATAATCATTTTCAATGTCGTCCATCTACATATTCAATGATAACATGACAATGTTAAAACATTTATCCATCTGCATTTGCTTTCCATGAAATAAATTGAATATATCGAATACGCTTACATTAATAATTGCTTCCATCCCATGCTCTGAGCTCATGGAATTATCTGACCTTGAACCAACGAAAATATTCTCCCTCCCTGACAAAGATTCATTACCAAGCCCCATTCTAGAATTATCTGACTCATCTCCATGAACTCCAATTCCAGGAACCTTCTCTACCTCACAAACAACAGACATCGTCTCATCCATTTCCTAGCTACAACAAAAATCACAAATTGAGTACATCCGCATCAAATTCTTTCACAAGTTAAAATGACCCAACAAGAGGTGAGTTATCATGTACGTACCTACCAATCGATCGATGCGCCGTCCGGAGTAAACCTACACCCACCACAGGGGTCAATCGATGCGTCCGAGGAGGAAGAAGCCGCTAGGCCAGCCACGCTCAAGGGCAAGAGGAGCCGGCCCTAACCCTAGCCGCGCTCGCCAACACTTATCTGATTGGAGCGATCAACGGCGACGGCGGAGACGGCCGGCGCGCGCGCCAGCGGCAGATCCCACCCGGGAGGAAGAGGAACCCTACCCCCACCAGCTCGGTTGATGCGTCGGGCTCGCTCTAGGGTTCCAACGAGGAGTAAAATGCTCACGGCGATCGTGGCAACAGAAGGGGACGTGCACGACGGCGGAGACGGCCGGCGCGCCGGCGGCAGATCGAGATCCCTCCCGAGAGGAAGATCAACCCTACCCCCACCCGCTCGTGCTCGCGCTAGGGTTTCCGACGACGGAGGAGTACAACTTCTTCTCACGACGATCGCGGCAACAGAAGACACATGCACGACGATCGGCGAGTTTTAAGCGGATTAGATCTTAATTAACTGCTCACGTGATCACCTTTTTTTAAAAAAAACGTGACGTACATATACCGTATCCATACATATGGGTATACACGGGCTGGATATGGGTTCGGGCTAGCCCAACGCTTAAAAAAAACTCAAAATGACCCCTCAACTTCACTTAGGGGGGAGCACCGGAGCAGCCCTCCTGCACCTAAACTAGACCTGAACTAGACATCTTCTTTTTCCAATCTCCTTTTCAATAATAAAGATCTGCACATAAACCGGAAAAGAAAGGAAAACTGAGCATACCAACCAGAGAAACACGGGGAAAGTGCTCCAGCCAAGATGGGTAAACATTGTACTACTACTAGATTTCATTTTGTTTGTCAAACCTAGTTATTTTTCTTCACCCCGCTAAGCATTGTGCATGGTCTAACAACATCTCTAACAGAGCCTGTAAACGGGCCAAAACCGAAAAATAACCGCTAGTTTACGGGTTCGGGCTGAAATTTGGCGCCGATCGGTGACCGTAAAAGGGCCACCTAGAGACACTATACAATTAGCTCTTTATAAGGGATGTGTTTGCCATTCAACTGCAATGTATCTACGGATGGCAATTTTATCTATAGATCCGGGTATCCACGGATATCCAGCCCAGCAGGCACGGGTATGAACGGCCGATTATGTCCACGGATTTCATGGGGCTGATATCCGGTAGGTCATGGAACGGGCACGGGTAGAGGTTTTGCCCTGTGTATATCCAATGAATATCCGGATGACATAGATAGGAGTAAGTCTGATGCGTGCTCTGTCCACGCAGAGACCCGTTATTTTCGTTTGGTAGGCCTGATACGATCGACTCCGTGGGATGGCGCGGGGGAAGTGGGTCGTGATCAGCCTTGCGTAGGAATCGGTCACGTTCGCTACGACAATGTGTGCCTTGAATAGAAGGAAGAAGCAGACAAGACACGGAAGTTTTTATGCGTCGCAAAATACTCAGTCTATGTGCGTGTTCCTGGCTGTGTTCTTCAAGGTTTCAGGGTTTCAGAGGCTCGCGTGTCTTGATACAGGTGCTGCTCTAACAGCAGGTAGAGCAAAAGCAACTCGGTATTCGGCTCATGCTTTGAAGTCTCTCCTGCTGTCCACAATTTCTTGCTCCATCTGTGGCAACAAGAGGAAAGATAGTAGCTAGTCAACGTATCCTACAACGCACACACACTCATCAAAATGAAGAAACTTTGTTTTGTCTTGTCCACATCAACTACCAAGTTCTGCGAGTGCTCCCGATTCCTCATGTTCCCATATTTCTTGGGTTCTTCTCTCATTTTCTCCATGATATGCATAGACTATCTCGACTACTTGATGTAGGCTACTGCTTTGAAGATGTTGCTCTAAAGCGTGAAAAAGGAGCTTGCTACCAACTTGGAGGGCTGAGTGGTATTTAAGGTGGAAATCATTATTCGCGTAAACTATGGTGGATGGAGAATTTATTTACTACCAGATGAATGCCTGAGTACAATAGATGTTGTTGTATTGTGATCCAAATTCATATACTAAAGGGAGGCTAACTTCTGACGAGCGGAGCGAGGCCCGTCGCCGGAGGCTTGGGCCGATATATACATCTTGTAAGCCATCGGTTAGGGTTTTATCAGATTATAAGATAATCCACGGCGTTTGTAAACACCTCCCGATATAGTGAAGTTTTGCTGGCTGGCGCTCGTGGTTTTAACCCCTTCTGTGTTGGAAGGGGTTTTCCACGTTAAATCTTGTGTCCCCTGCGTGCGTTCTTGTTTCGTTCTTCGTTATTTGCTTATCGCTTTTATAACAGATGTGTTGGTACTCGATATTTGGTAAATATTGTCTTACTTTGCCTACATCTAGTTTCGATCTCTAAATTCTGCCTGATAAGTTTGACCGGTTACTTAAGATATAGTACACATGTTGTCTCTCAAACTGTTGCAATGCGTTTTCTGAGACTCGACAATTGTTTTACACAAGAAAAAAAAAACACCATCACAAAATGGAACAGGGATCCGGTGACATTCAAACAGCATGGCACGCTGTACCATGACCTCCCATCCACCCTACACTCTTCATCTAACGGCTGCAATCAAGCGATCAGAAAATTTTGCCAAATTTTTTTTTTGCTGCGCCCAAAATACAAAGTATTTTTTATTGAAACTTTCCATACTTACAACATGATTCGTTGGCAACATGTAATTTTTTTTTGAATTTTTTGATCATTTTTAAATTTTTTTTTTGAAAATCATCCAAAAATTCAAAACAAAAAATGTAAGTATTGCCAACGAATCATTTTATTAGTACGGAAAGTTTCAACCAAAAAATACTTTGTATTTTAGGCGCAGCAAAAAAGACAATTTGCCAAAATTTTCTGATCACTTGATTGCAGCCGCTAGATGAAAAATGTAGGGTGGATGGGAGGTCATGGCACAGCGTGCCATGCTGTTTGAATGCCAATGGATCCCTGTCCCATTTTGTGATGGTGTTTTTTTTTCTTGTGTAAAACAATTGCCGAGTCCCACAAAATGAGCCGTTTGTTGAGTGCAACCTTCTTCTCATATTCAGACGAATTCAAACCCACAAAGACAGCTCAGATCGCTCGATCATCCTTCATAATTAAGCGCATAATAGTCTTTTAAAGAAGTATTGTATACGTAGCACAATATAAAACACGTATAAACCAACTTATTTGTATAAATATATAGCGTATGTACAGGTAGAAGTAGTATGTTTGTACATCATTGTCGGCTCATTGGCGGCGCTTTGCCAGGCGGTGGCGGTCGTGGTCGGCAGAAGGCACAGCAAAGCGATGCTTGCCGGCCACGAGGCACTGCGTGCTGACACGAGCTTTAGCCAGGCCTCGTAGGTGCATCCCGACAGGGGCGACGGCGGCGTGCAGGCATCCTCTTGGCCGAACAGACCAGCAAAATATTTGGGCATTTTTTCTTAGGCCGGATTATCATGTGCTAACGGTTCGAACTGTCTTGCGCTAATCGGTATGTGCTTACGCAGGCTCGATTAATTGGCTTATTATCCAAGAGCCCAAACTAAGTAAGTTTGGGGGTTGTATCCAAGCAAACATAGTATGATCTGAGCTAAAGATTGAGACCCTGATAGGGCCACCGGCCCTGCATATTGTTCCACGATGGATCTGATTAACTTGTTCAGATAAGGGCATGAGATTGCAATCGACTTTTATTTCAAGTTTAGGATGTGATTTTCTGCTGGCATCGTTGGGAAGGAAAGCAAAACTACTTCCAACACGCGAAAACCAGCAAGAGGTTTGATTCAGTTCTCCATAGAAATGTTTGGAGGAACATATGCATGTGACACGACTACTCATAACGAGGTTCAGTTCATTCGATAAGCATCGTCAGTTCAGTTTGCTGCCTACTCATTCCCGTGCATGGGAGATCAATGTGAGCAAGCGCTTAAAATGATGCAATCAATCAATGGCATAATACAAGATTCTTATGATTGAGTAACCAAATGCATGACGAATCCCATTTGGATCATCAGTTCTTGAGCTCCGGGGGCACCAATCCACCGGCGTGCATCTGCTTGTACATCCACTGCCAGTTCTCCGGCCTCACCTCACCGCCGAGTGCCCTGATCACAGACCCACCGCTGCACGCTCCGACCTTGCAGCACTCCTCTAGGGGGAGCCCTTTCACCAGCCCATAGAGGAACCCGCTCGCGAACAGGTCGCCCGCACCTGTGGCGTCCACCGCGTTGCTCTCCCCAATGGCTGGCACCTGAACTACCTGCATGCAAACATCAGTTTGCTCAGCTCTGCAGGTTGAAACAGCATTCTGGCACAATTACAGCTAGCATATTTGTTTTTGTTTTTGCTGTTAGGGAAATATGTCCAGCTTAGCTTCGGCATTCTATGGTCCAGCTATGAATCATCGAAAGATAGAAAGAACATTGTTGATATTTTGACCCGTGTGATTGTGGTTGCCGCATCGATGGCATGCGTCTCACCTGCTTGCCATGCTTAGCAAGGCATCCCTTTGATGCGAGGGTCACCACAGCCCATTTGCAGTACTTGGACAAGAATGCAAGTGCCTCCTCTGGATCAAACGTTAGCCCTTCCCTGCAGATACATGCGCGGCAGTTAAATTTCCACATCAGATATGAAGAAGGCCTAGCAATAAGGGAATGAAAGGAAGACCATGCACAGTTCTCTAAGAAAGAAAGCTAGGAAGAACAATAATTTGCTTTCCAGTTGGAATTTAACCCTTTCTTTGTTTTCTCCTACTTAAATTGAATGATATATAATTATAGAGAGAATCACCCTATGATCTCCCTAGCTTCATCCTCATTGGCGAAGCAAAGGTCAATGTTGCCGGTCTCCAAAAGGGCAATTAGTTGCGACCTATAGTCGCGAACCATCTGCATCAATGAGACAAACCAAAGAAACTAAATCTGGCTGTCTTTGCAAATTAAAATCAACTGAGCAATTAGCTTCTTAAAGCTGCAGTCAGACCTCAAAGCTAGCCAAATCTAATGATACCGAGAGACCTTCTTGTTTTGCAACCCTGATAGCCTCAACAATCTGGCCGAGATTTTGTTGTGCGTATCTCACAACCAGCCACTGCATTACATCAATATCCAATCATGAAAAAGGCATCCAGATCAGACAAATGTGTTGCAGAATTTTCTTTCTAGGACAGCAATATATGCTGGAATATACATGCACATAATGTAGAGTAAAAGGAAAAGGAAGCAACCTTGGAGCCTTGGAAGTCCTCCCTGGTGAACTCGTTTGCCTGTCAGATGGACAGCTTGTGGATCAAGACTAAGATTGCTTAGAAACAATAACTATACAACATTTAAGACTACATCAAACAACGGGTTACCTGTAGCTTGACTGCGCTAGATAGGCATGGGCGCATAGTGCGATTGCCACTTGCATCAACCAAGCATGCACACTATATAATAGGTACTATTTTCAGCCTTTTCCACTAAGCAGGAAAATAAGTGAAGAAACGTAACTTTGACATCGAATTCGGAACTACCTGCGCAGTGTGCCCCTTTTTTGCCCTTAATCTTGTGAGATCTACACCACTAAAGCTCATATTGTTGACAAACAAAACACCTTGGTCATCGTCTCCACGAGCTCCAATTATTCCAGTTGATATCCCAAAACCCGCTGAGAGCCCTCGAATTGTATTAGCGACACTACCACCGGCCATAGTTCTTACTGGAGAGAGGCCGTCACTGGATGGAAGGATGAGGGCATTCACTTCATTGAGAATATGATTCAACTCCTCAAAAGAGACCTGTGAACCATAATACAGTCCTCAAATAAATTCACAACATAAAAAAAAAATATAAGGTTTGCTATCCCCATTCAGTTTTGTCAGATCAGTCCTATTATATTTATAACTCTTGTCACACAGCTCCTACCCCTTAGAAAATAATGCATGGTGTACAGCTCTAGATGGAAAAAAAGGACAGACACATTGGTGTTCAACCTGATATTAATATTAGCATAATAGGCTAATATCTAAGGCCAAAGATGAAGTGAAAAAAATGTACATCTTCGTTTTACACTGATTTCTATAAACTATTTAGACAAATATGAGTGCTATTGAACTTGAACTTGTACTAAAACAACAAGGATTGGCAAATCTTCAGCAAGGTAAACTGTAGAATCTCCTATATCTGAGTCCCACGGTAAGAGAGTAGATAATTTCATCGATATAGTGAACTGCACTCAAACAAATTACTTGTCTCAAATGTAATTCCAGGGCATCATCAGGTGTTAGAGAGAACATAATTTAGAGCAACCCCCCCTAATGAACAAGTATTATACTCCAGACAGGACAACAGGACTCAGCAGCTTGTTGTTTTAAATGTTCTGAGTGTCTACGTCAAATGATGATGTGCTAAGGTCATCAAAAGTAGTTCTTCCTTCATATCTTTCAAAATATCCCTAATACACTGGAACCAAAGTTGGCCATGAGAATGATACTATAATTATTTTTACAAGATATGGATCCTGGCAGCCTGCAACTATATGCCGTGTGAACGAAAAGTCAAGAGCACCAGGTGATAGTAGTGGCAAGGGGTGGTTCTGTGGTTGTTTCTTCTGGTTCACAACATGTACCAACTCCGAATACCAAAATAATTAACATAGTCCATGGACCAATCAGTTTGTGCGACATAAAGCCTTGTTTGACAATCCCAGAAGTGTGCAGGCCAAACCATCTAGCAGGCCTTTCTACAATGAAAGCAACACGTATCTGAATCTAACCAAACTAGTGCTTTTGCTATTTTTATTTGAACACAATGCAAAGATGAGCAGAGCAGTACGACAGGGTACAAAAAGGAAACTGCTCCTGTTATGACATTATTATGAGGTGTAACACCCTTGACAAAAACAGAAACTGGCGAGTCAAACACTTCCAAGAAGGCAAGAATAATGAGAATCTTTTAAGAACCACATAACAGACAGGGGAAACCACGCCAATTTGTAGGCAGGGGAGCAGTTCAGTTACATCTTACATAGTATAACTTTTTATATATAGAAAATTGGGAATTCCGCAACAAAGAATTGAGGATATAACGATGTTATTTTAAGGACAGTGGATCTAAATATCACATGGCCAGCGGCTGGGAAAACAAACGGCGCAATCAGTGAGTGAGCTGAGTTTTTTCAAGCTGAACCCGCGAGACTTGCAGAGGAACACATGGGATCCACCAGCAACCCAATAATGGCAGACAAAACGGGGAGAACAATTGCAGGAACATGGTGTCCTGATATAATACCCAAGCGAGGTGAATTACGACGACCATTGAAAGAGGGAAGGGTCAGGACTCAGGACGGACCTGCTGCGAGCCGCCGCGGTCGCCCGGGACGCGATCGAGGAGGGACCAGTCGACGTGGGCGACGTGGTCGATCAGCGCCGACACCTGCAGCCCCAGCACTGCCGGCGGGTCCGCCGCCCTGCCGGCCGGCCGGCCTGGCTGCTGATGATCTGCCTCGGCAACCATGGTTCCCCTGTGTTTCTGTTGGGCGCGCCCGCTCCTCCCTCCGCGTCCACCCACCTCTCGTGGAGCGGTGGTGGTTGTGGAGGAAAGGTTCGCCGCCGGTGGCTGCGTGGCGCTGCGCAGTGGGGCGGCGGTCGGAGTTTGTTGGAATTGAAGAGGGGTTCTCTTTTTATAGAGCGGCGAACAGAGGACGGGGTCTATCTTCTTGGGCACTCTGCTGCGTCACGAGTGCTCGGAGAAATTGGATATTTGACACATGGGTAAGGAGTAAACAGTAAAAACGCAAACATTTTACTGAAATATATCAGAAAAATATGAAATATTTTATCCGTGTATGCTATTATATTTACTGAAAAACTTTGTGTGTTTGGCTACCCGAGAAAAATGGGAGTTTTACGGCGTACCGTCTTGACCATCATCCTACACTAGAGGCGTTGAGTTGTGGCCAAAGCAGTTCTGCACCGAAGGGCGGTAGGAAAATCTGGAATTTGATTTGGCAGGCCAAGGTTCTCCAAAAGATGCAGATTTTTGCTTGAAAAGCAGCGACATCTACACTTGCAGTGCGTGCAAATCTCCATAGACGAATTTCGACGATTGATCTGACTTGCTCCGTTTGTGGTGCTGGAATAGAAGATGGTTTTCATGCCCTTGTGACATGCACTGTGGTGCGAGCGTTGCGTGAAGGAATGAGATAGATATGGGACCTGCCCCATGAAAGCGTGTTTCGCAACACGGGAAAAGAATGGGTCATTCACCTTATAAGCAACGTATTGACGACCTCATGGGCGAAAATAATTTTTGTTCTGTGGCGTACATGGCATCATAGAAACAACTTGGTTCATGGTGATGCGAATGCATCTATATCTGCGTCGATTCCATATTTGAACAGCTATTGGGAGTCTTTCCCTAATGTAAATACGGATACCCTAACAGCCAAGGGCAAGCAACATGTTCTACCTAAACGAGCTAACAGTTCTGAGGGCCCATCAGATCTCTGCGATGGGTAGCATCGATAGAAGAGACAGTCCAAGCTAATGTTGATGTTGGATGGGACTCTGCAAGCACGAAGGCGGGAATTGGAATAGTCTTGAGAGATCACCTCGGTCGAACTATTCTCTGTGAATAGAAATTCATTCCCCGTTGTCCAAGTGCAGAGGATGCAGAGGTCTTAGCCATTCTTGAGGGTCTCAAGCATCTGATTAATCTACGAATACGATGCAGTGCAGGTGTCTTAGAATCTGATTACTTACGCGTTGTCCAGACCATGACGAGTAAGGACATCGACAGATCATCTAGCTGGAGTTTATACGTAGAAGGGGAGGAGCTGTTGAGGGTTTATCAATATATTTGTGTTACCAATGTGGATCGCGTGAGCAATAGCGTGGCTCATGCGTTAGCACAATTAGGCAAAAGGGCACTAGCTATATGCTTTGTGGCTCAGCGCCGGCATCTGTGTCGGTGTTGGTTGCAATTGATTGTAAACACATTGGGTCTACGAGGCCCTTAGCTTCTTAGGCTTATGATCTCTTCCTGATGTAACCATTTTGTGACTATGGAGCGGCAAGTTTTCTATATATGCACTCTTTTCCTGGCCAGGGTACCGAAAGGGACTGGAAGGGTTTTAATGAGGCGGTTTGCTTGCGTAATATATTATGGTTCACCTTCAAAAAAGTAATTATATGCTGTAAAAAGATCGTGAAGAAATGAACATTTGTGCGGGCTCGACACAAAGAAATAAGCCCAGTGCAATAAAAAGTAATTTCACAACACTATATATTTCTTAATCGCAGAGCGGCAAAAGTGTTTCTTTTAAGAAAGAGGGACTTATATAACGACACGGACAATTAATTTTAATTAAAATTTTCTTTTTTCTAATTGAAATACTTTACACGAGAGCGCGTCTTCAAGGCGCAACTTTGAATTATTGTAATCCCTTATGCTTTTTTACACCCTACTCACCCAAAATGTTGTTGTACTAGCATATTCCATTCACCTTTTTCATTTGCTGCGGTTTATATTGCACTCAAGAGTGTGTATCCATCATAATGCCAAGATGGTGATACGATTACAATACCACAAACAGTGATGACCATCGAAAGATAAAGAGAAGAGAGTACTGGATGAAACTTACCATTCCGAACGTATGAACCCTAAAGAGCACTATAAATAATAATGCCTAGCATACACCCCTCCCCCACTCGCAACCCACTTGATACTAAACAGCTAGAAAAAACTGCATTTTAAGTAAAGCACTTCATTAGTGCAGAAAGAGAGAAGAGACAAAGAGAGTCGTTGCCATGTGACTTCTCAAATAGAAGAAAAACAATATGTTTGAGGTAATGATCGGAAGTTATCGGAAAACTGGAGTAAAGGAAACCATTATTAAGTTTCAAGGGGACAAATACGAAAATGTGCTATTCCCTCCGATCCATTTTACTTGTCGTGTGTACTGAATCATCGACAAATAATATGGATTAGAGGGAGTATGATTTTCCTGATTTTCAATTGCGATAAGTGCGATAAGGTTTTTATGTTGGGTAATCATCAAAGGCTCATCCTCGATGATAAGAGACTGCACGTTGATGGATCTAAAGCTATGAAACATTGTTGTCTTGGACCAAGAGATGCACTCACATGCAAGTTGATAAATTTTTCAACACTATCCAGTAAAGGCCAATACTATACGAAAATAAGCACTTTATTGTGCTATATATGGAGTCATTGAGGCTGTACACCGTCGGCTCGAAAATAATGGTCGCAAATTTATCTAGGCTCATATATATCTAGACATATTTTTATACGTAGATACATGTAAATAGAGACAAACCTGTCTCGTAAAAACATTTCATGTATTGTACACCATGTGCCCTAAAGAAGAAATGAGGTGAGATTGGAAAGGTGACATGGAGACGTAAGAATCTCTTATCATGGCTTCTCTGTCGTAAGCCATACATGGTAGCACAAACATAGGAGCAATATCAGTCGACACTATCTCAATCATACAGATGCCACTTGGTATCTTAATCATCCATGCCCCTCCATTAGAATACTAACAAAGGTGCATTCCTACAACTTGATCCTCTTTAGACTAGTGCTTGGTAATCAGTCTGTCCAAGAAATCCTCTTCATCGATCGGTGCGCCGTTTCAGCAAGTTGATGCGAAAGAGTGAGCGGCGGAAAATGGGAAAGAAAAAGGAGCGGCAGCATACGTGCGCATCTTCAGTAAAGTTGACGAGAACACCAGTGAAATTTCCTCCTCCAGCAGAAAATTAAGTTGACCAATGACTTGCGACTCACTCACTGAGTCAGTGCCACATGTATGTATATGGATCGTATCAGCATCGGCGAATTGCAGTAGGACTGGGAGTTTCTGAGCAGCTTCCAGTGAATGCTATCCTCGATTAATTATCGCAAAGTGGTTTTTGTCGGGCACGAATTTCACCCTAATTACGTCCTAGCTAGAAACTTCACTGACGACTTAGACTAAGCAAAGCAACGGGCTTAATCAGTACTCGTAGCACTCGATCATCATCTGTAGATGCCAAAAACAGGCAAGATAAGAATAAAATTTGGGCGAGAGGGCCCCTGGAAAGTGCAAATTGCAACACAAGAGGACAGAGCAAGAATCTGATGAGGATCCACCCAATAGTGGGACGACAGGCAGCGTATGTAGGGCGCACATGGGTGTGCGCGAGACGGCGACACCGCGCCTCCGCCTACGTACGTAGGCCACCGGTAAAGTATGATATTGCAGCAGTCAGTGAGTCAGCCCAGAGTGACCACGCTCTGCACTTTACGAAATCAGAACATTTTACACTTCTTTTTGTTTCAAAAAGGGCACATTTTACAGTTTAACAGTAGGACTTAGGGAATTTGACTTAGAACATAGGAGTTGATTCTGAATTCCAGTTTTTATCTCCAAGTTATGCATTTGTGACAAGTAATTAATCAATGGGTGAAAAAACGTCCAGAATATGCATTTGTGATAAGTAATTCTCGACATGTATCAATTGAGCAAAGGTGTGAAGTCTGGACATAATAGTCGATGACGCCCTCCAATATTTACATATTTTGTTATATCCCACATTAAAGTAATACTCTTATCATATGTAGATGAGATTTTTTTTCTAGAAATTTCACTAAGTCAGATAATATGTGTCACAAATACAAAACTCTAAAATAAAAATAGAATAATTAACTCTAAAAAAATGTCCACAATGGCGTGGAAGGTCACTATGTATGAAGTGGCGGAGTCTGAACCATTGGACACTTGCATGCAGGATCAGAGAATCGAGCAGAGGTGCAGCTAGCTAGAGGCTGCCTGCCTAGATACTCCAAAGCAATCATGGATCATGCAGCCTGCAAATGATATCATACGATATCATGTGGCCTGCAGCCGTATATGCATGGAGCAAAATTATTGGAAACTCCTCGACCACGTGTGATGGGGATTGGACGGCCAGGAGTATATCAGATATGTGGCCGCCGTTGTCTGCGAATGATTTCCCAGCCGAAAGATGAAAGCGACCGTGTCTCGGATCATGTTGCCCGCCTGCTGCATGATTTGTGCCATTGTGTTTTTCTTTTTTTCGGGTAATTTGTGCCATTGTAGTAGCTGCTCATGTTCCTTTTTTGTTATTACCTATCTTGACTTTCGTTTGGCTCATGTTAGATGTATATAGGCTACAGCCCATGTTGGCAGTCCACACCGGTAGAAAAACAGGCTTCCGTCCAGCCCCATAAGTCGCGAAGCTATAGAAACCGCGACTAATGGGACCTTTAGTCGCGGTTCGGGAGGCGAACCGCGACCAAAGGCCCAGGCCTGTGGCGCTCGGTGGCCGGCCGGTGCACGTGGGGGTTTTAGTCGCGGTTGGCTCAGCCAGCCGCGACTAAGCGCGCTGAAGGCGCTTTAGTCGCGGTTGGCCGGGCCAACCGGGACTAAAGCCCTCCCTATATATACCCGTCTAGCAGCCAACACTTAGCCATTTGGAGCCATTCTCTTCACAAACTTCACAAGTGGGTGTTAGGTTTGCCTTTGGTTCCTCTTATGCACATAAGGTGTTTGATGAAATGCCCCAAGAGCATGAAACAAACATGATATGAAGTGTTGGAGCCACACTTGAGCTTTCTCATTTATTTTTTCCTCCTCGATCGCGGTTAGCAACTTGAACCTTTGATGTGTCATTGATAAAATATGCATGTGTGTAGTTCATTGTTTAATTTATATTGTTTGTAGCTAGTTAGTTTAACAAATGCATGATGGTTAATTATATATTTTATATTATAATAATGCGGATGAATCGGCAATGGATGTACGGTAACCGACTCTCCGGCGAGTTCAAGTACGGGTTTGAAAGATTTCCTCGTAGTGGCTAATGCGAACAAGCGGGGGGTTTTGTTATCTGTCCATGTGTTAACCGTAAGAATCGGAAGGGTTACTCTTCCTCAAGAGATGTTCACATGCACCTGCTTCGGCACGGTTTCATGCCAAGCTATAATTGTTGGACCAAGTATGGAGAAAGAGGGGTTATAATGGAAGAAGATGAAGAAGGGGATGATTTCATCGATGAAAGCTATCTTGCTCATTTCGGTGATACTTTCATGGAGGATGTCGAAGGTGAAGGGGAAGGTGAAGGGGAAGGTGAAGAAGAGGCACGTGATGATCCCGTTGATGATCTTGGTCGGACCATTGCCGATGCACGGAGACGGCTGCTGAACCGAAAAGGAGAGGGAGAATTTGGATCGCATGTTAGAGGATCACGGGAAGGCGCTGTACCCGGATGCGATGATGGTCCGAAAAAGCTGGGCTGCACACTCGGATTTGCTTGAAATGGAAGGCACGAGCAGGTGTAGCTGACTCGGCATTTGAAAACTTGCTGAAAATATTGAAGAATATGTTTCCAAAGAATAACGAGTTGCCCGCCGATGACGTACGAAGCAAAGAAGGTTGTCCGCCCTCTAGGTTTAGAGGTTCCGAAGATACATGCATGCATCAACGATCGCATCCTCTACCGCGGTGAATACGAGAATTTGAATGAATGACCGGTATGCACTTGCATTGCGTTATAAGATCGAGGCGATGACCCCGGTGACGATGTTGAGGGCCGAAACCCGGGAAGAGGGTTCCCGCCAAGGTGATGTGGTATGCTCCTATAATACCACGGTTGAAACGTCCGCTCGGGAACAAAGAGCATGCCAAGTTGTTGCGATGGCACAAAGAGGACCGTAAGTCGGACGGGGAGTTGAGACACCCCGCGAGATGGAACGCAATGGAGAAAGATCGACAGAGAGTTCAAAGATTTTGCAGTCGACGCAAGGAACATAAGATTTGGTCTAAGTACGGATGGCATGAATCCTTTTGGCGAGCGAGCTCCAGCCATAGTACCTGGCCCGTGACTCTATGCATCTACAACCTTCCTCCTTGGTTGTGCATGAAGCGGAAGTTCATTATGATGCCGGTGCTCATCCAAGGTCCGAAGCAACCCGGCAACGACATCGATGTGTACCTAAGGCCATTAGTTGATGAACTTTTACAGCATGTGGGGCAGACCTGGCGTCCGTGTGTGGGATGAGCACAAAGAAGAGGAATTTGACCTACGAGCGTTGCTTCTCGTAACCATCAACGATTGGCCTGCTCTTAGTAACCTTTCGGGACTCGTCAAATAAGGGATACAATGCATGCACGCACTGCTTACATGAGACTGAAAGTGTACATTTGCCAAATTGTAAGAAGAACGTGTACCTTGGGCATCGTCGATTTCTTCCGAAAGGTCATCCAAGTAAGAAAGAAAGGCAAGCATTACAACGGCAAGGCAGATCACCGGCCGAAGCCTGCGGGAACACACTCGGTGCTCGAGGTATTTGATATGGTCAAGGATTTGAAAGTCATCTTTGGAAAGGGTCCTCGGCGGACAATCGGTTCCGAAGGGAGCTGATGGGCACGCAGCCATGTGGAAGAAGAAATCTATATTCCGGGAGCTAGAATATTGGAAAGTCCTAGAAGTCCGCTCCGCAATCGACGTGATGCACGTTACGAAGAATATTTGCGTGAACATCCTAAGCTTCTTGGGCGTGTATGGGAAGTCAAATGATACAAAGGAAGCACGGCAGGACCAGCAAAGTTTGAAAGACCCTGATGACCGGCATCCGGAACGGTTTCAAGGTCGTGCCAGCTACGCTCTGACCAAAGAAGAGAAGGTCATCTTTTTTGAATGCCTGAGCAGGATGAAGGTCCCGTCAGGATTCTCGTCCAATATAAAGGGAATAATAAACATGGCGGAGAAAAAGTTCCAAAACCTGAAGTCTCACGACGCCACGTGATTATGACGCAATTGCTTCCGATTGCTTTGAGGGGCTCCTGTCGGAAAATGTTCGAGTAGCCATTGTGAAGCTATGTGCATTCCTCAATGCAATCTCTCGGAAGGTAATCAATCCAGAAGTTCTACCACGGTTACGTAACGATGTGATCCAATGTCTTGTCAGTTTCGAGTTGGTGTTCCCACCATCCTTCTTCAATATTATGACGCACCTCCTGGTTCACCTAGTCGATGAGATTTCCATTCTCGGTCCTGTATTTCTACACAATATGTTCCCCTTCGAGAGGTTCATGGGAATATTAAAGAAATATGTTCGTAACCGTGCTAGGCCAGAAGGAAGCATCGCCAAGGGCTATGGAAATGAGGAGGTAATTGAGTTTTGTGTTGACTTTGTTCCCGACCTTAAGCCGATTGGTCTTCCTCGATCGCGGCACGAGGGGAGACTAAGTGGAAAAGGCACGATCGGAAGGAAATCAACGATATGTATGGACGGCCATTCTCCGACCGAAGCACACCACACAGTTCGACCAATTCCAGCTTGGTGGCTCCGTACTTTGAGAAACACAAGAATATTTTACGCTCGGACAACCCTGGGAAGCCTGAATCCTGGATTAGGAAGGCCCACATGGAGACTTTCGGCAGTTGGTTGAGAAAACATTTAATTAATGATGATCATGTTGTAGATCAGCTGTACATGTTGGCCAAGACACCATCTTCGACTATAACGACTTTCCAAGGGTACGAGATAAATGGGAATACATTTTACACGATCGCCCAAGATAAAAAGAGCACCAACCAAAACAGTGGTGTCCGCTTTGATGCAAGCAACCGAGAATGGGCAAAAGGTCACATATTATGGTTACATAGAGGAGATATGGGAACTTGACTATGGACCCTCCTTTAGGGTCCCTTTGTTCCGGTGCAAATGGTTCAAGCTAACAGGAGGTGGGGTAAAGGTGGACCAAGCAATACGGAATGACAATGGTAGATTTCAACAATCTTGGTTACCTTGACGAACCATTCGTCCTAGCGAAAGATGTCGCTCGGGTTTTCTATGTGAAGGACATGAGTAGCAAACCGAGGAAACGGAAAGATAAGAAAACGATCGGTACATCATGCGATGATCCAAAGCGCCACATTGTTCTTTCGTGGAAAAGAAACATCGTGGGAGTGGAGGACAAGACAGACATGTCGGAAGATTATAATATGTTTGCTGAAATTCCGCCCTTCAAAGTGAACACCGACCCAAGCATTAAGTTAAATGATGAGGATGCTCCATGGATACGGCACAATCGTAAGCAAGCGGGGACACAAGGGAAGAAATGATGTGTAATAATTTATTGTACCAAACTTTGTTGAATGAATCATGTGAATTATATTACCCGTGATGTGTTTGGTGTCCATTTTCGAATGATTCAATTGACTCGAGATAGCACCGATGATACATGAAATTTGGAGTGATTCAGCTCATACTCCCGCATACAGGAAATTTGGAGTGACTAAGTCATACTCCCGCATACATGAAATTTGGAGTGACTAAGTCATACTCCCGCATACATGAAATTTGGAGTGATTTAGTCATACTCCTGCCTAGGCGTATAATATGCATACTCGTAGTCTTCATAGCCGCCGCCGTTGTACCGGTAGTCGTCGCCTTCTAAGTTGCCGGCGTCGTCGCCGCTCGGCTGTCGTCGGCTGCGTCGGGCGGCGCTCATGGCTCGAACCGAGGGTAGCGCAGGCGGGGGATATCGCCGGCCGTGATGTAGTCCATGACGCTCGCGGAGTCCGGCCGTACCACCATAGCCGACGGCCGGCCTCGTGGAAGTTTCCGGAGGCAGACCGTCCTCCTCATACCTGGCGAGCGCCCTCTCACGCCGATTGATGAAGAAGGCGTCCCAAGTATGCTGGTTATCGGGATGCCAACGGGGATTCATCCGCTGCTCCGGCGTGAGGTCGAGGTAGTAGTGGTTCGTGATGGCTGCCCGGCGCGCAGTACCCTAAGGGACGGGAGGGACCGGAACGCCTCCGGCGCTTAGGCTCCAGCCGGCGGGGACGCGGTAGCCGGTGGGCAAGGGTAGTTCGAGGCGCAAAGCTCCTCCACCTGCTGGTAGGTTAGAGTGGGTGCGGTGGAAGCCATGAGAGAGTGATGAGAGATTGTAGAGATGTGATAATGCTGGCCAAGCCGGGCTACCTATATGTAGTGACAAATGGCGGGAAAAATGGAAGCGGGAAGACAGGAGGCGGGAAGAAAGAGGCGGGAAGAAAGTGGCGGGAAGAAAGAGGCGGGAAGAAAGTGGCGGGAAGAAAGAGGCGGGAAGAAAGTGGCGGGAAGAAAGTGGCGGGAAGAATTTTTCTGATTTATTTGATATATTATTTGTATTTTTAAGAATTTGAATTGAATTAGTTTTATTTTTCTGATTTTTTTGATATATTATTTGTATTTTTAAGAATTTGAATTGAATTAGTTTTATTTTTCTGATTTATTTGATATATTATTTGTATTTTTAAGAATTTGAATTGAATTAGTTTTATTTTTCTGATTTTTTTGATATATTATTTGTATTTTTAAGAATTTGAATTGAATTAGTTTTATTTTTCTGATTTTTATTGATGTATTATTTGTATTTTCAACATTTTGAATTGAATTAGTTTTATTTTTTTGAATTTTTTGATATATTATTTGTATTTTTAAAATTTTGAATTGAATTAGTTTTATTTTTCTGAATTTATTGATGTATTATTTGTATTTTCAACATTTTGAATTGAATTAGTTTTATTTTTCTGAATTTTTTGATATATTATTTGTATTTTTAAGATTTTTAAATGAATTAGTTTTATTTTTCTGAATTTTTTGAGATATTATTTGTATTTTTAAGATTTTTAAATGAATTAGTTTTATTTTTCTGAATTTTTTGATATATTATTTGTATTTTCAGATTTTGAAATGAATTAGTTTTATTTCTCTGAATTTTTTGATATATTATTTGTATTTTTCAGATTTTGAAATGAAAAGTAATTTGGAAAATACCTTTGGTCGCGGTTAGGGTCACTAACCGCGACTAAAGGGTATTTTTCCGCGGGAAACGAAAACCCGGCGAAATACCCTTTAGTCGCGGTTGGGGTCACCAACCGCGACTCAGCGTGCTCCTTTAGTCGCGGTTGGTGACTCCAACCGCGACCAAAGGTCGTTCCCTATTTAAACTCGCGCGTGCCGCGAGGCGGTTTCATCGCTTCATCTCCTCGCGGACGACGCCGCCGATCGAGAGCTCCTCGCAGACGACGACGCCGTCGGTCGCCGCCGCGCCCGCGCTCCGAGCTCTCTCCTCCGCCGACGACGCCGTCGACGAACCGCCGCCGCCGTAAGTCGCCGCCGCCGACGAACCGCCACCTCCGCCCGGCCGCCGCCGTAAGTCGCCGCCCACGCACAACGAGACGCCGGCCGCGCGCCGCCGCGCGCGCACGAGACCGCGTCGTCCGCCTCCGCCGTAGGCCCGCGCGCGCGGAGCTCGCCGCCGTTCCCGGCCGTGGGCGCCGCCGGCCCTCACCACGCAGCCCACGCCGGCGCCCCTCTGCCGCACGCACGGCCGGTGCGCGCGCTTTGCTCTCTCTGTGAGGAGAGAGATCGAAGGGGCCGCCGGGGCTTTTTTTTTCTTTTTTTAGTTTTTTTCTTGTTAATTTTGAAAGGAAAAATAACTAAAAAAAACTAAAATTTGACTAAAAAGAAACTCAAATTTGACTTAACAAAAAAAAACTACAGTTAACAAAAAAAACATAACTAAAATTTGAGTTTAATTTTAACTTAATACAATAAGTTTAAACTTAATACAATAAGTTTAATTTTAACTTAATACAATAAGTTTAAACTTAACCAAAAATCAACTTAATTAACCAAAATTTACTGGCGCGCCGTTTCGTTTCGCCGTCCCGCACATGGATGTGAACGTGTTGAGCTAGCAGCACAAAGACCGACCGCGACGAGACACGCTCCAGCTGTGCACATGCATATGGTGGCGTTTTCCTCTTTGCCACCCTCTCGAAGAAACGACTTTTGAGCTAGCCAACGAAACGAAACGAAACGAAACGCATTCCGCCTCTCGGGCCTCTCTCTTCCCGAAAAATCGAAATCAAAATCCGCGCGCGTGCCCACCCGGTTGGCGGTTGCCTTCTCTGTTTGCCCAACCGGTTCACGTCGCCCTTCCCCCCCTCTCCACGGCACTTGTCCGATGAATCCGCACGTCGCTGTCCAACGCTGGCATGAATGCGACCGATCCATCCATCCTCGCTAGCTTTAATTGGTGCGCCACGGAAAACAGATCCATCGCCACGTCTCCGGCCCGCTCCCTTCCGTTTATTCTCCTTCTTCTTTCTTATAAAAAAATGAAAGGAAAACGCATGCACGAGTTTCTTTTTCGCCCTGTTGGCCCATCGTCTTGATTCGGCCATCCATCCACCGCGACACCCTCTCCCACCCCTTCCTCGCCCCTCCTTTTGCCACCGCCCTTTCGCCACCGCCACCGCCCCCTTCTTCACTTAATTAATTTGTTTTGACTACATGTTTTCGGGATCGACATATGGCGGACGATAGAGCTGACCCGATTCTCGGACAACTATGATCCGGACCTTGAAGACCATATGTTCGGCATCATAAAAGGCGATATTCTATATGTGCCGACCGGACAAGAAGAAGATGATATCTCTTCTTATCCGAACCTTGAGGGTGAAGATGAAGGGCGCCGTCGACAAGATGATGCCGAAGAAACGTCGATAAACGACGATCTTCAATTGGAAGTAGCAACCACCTCCGGCGCCGAGGTATATATATACATTGAGCCTCCGGTGATACAAACTAACTGATTTGAATAAATATGTGTGTACTAACGCGCGCGACTCTCTTTCTTATTTTAGCCCTCGGCCGGATCGTCGAAAAAATCGAGTACGTCATCAAAGCGTGGCGCAACCAAGACGATGAAACCAGGAGAAACATGCACCATCGAGGTTATCGAGGAAGCAACCGGCAGGCCGCTGGAGCCCAGCAAGAACGCCACCAAGTTTATCAGCCAATGCGGAGCCGTTGTTAGAGACAACGTCTCGATCACCGTCCAGAGTGGAATGAGCCAAAGAAGGCACGTCTTGGTTTCACTTTTGTCGATAAGAGAACAAAAAAAGATTGCTTCAACAAGCTTATGGAACATTTCGTTCTACCTCCGGAATACCGCAAATACGATGAGAAGGGTAACAAGATTGAGGAAAACAAGGAGAGGTGCAAGCTAGTCAAACAGTTCGCTCTTTCTAAGATATCCAACGCATTCCGGAAATACAAGCAAAATCTAGCCCATGACTTTGTCAAGCAGGGCAAGACTCCGGATTTCAAAGGACAATATGAGAAACCGCAACATGATTGGCCAGAATTTGTGAAGCAAAAGAAATCGGAGCAGTTCCTTGAAATATCGAAAAAAATAAGGATAATGCGGCCAAGAAGGAGTACAATCATATTATGGGGCCAGGAGGGTATCGCTTTGGCAGCCTAGGTGGGAGAAGATGGAGAACGAGCCGAGGGCGCGAGGAATCCGTCCGGGTACGGAGGGATGGGACCCAAGGGCCAAAAGCTGGTGGTACGGGCATGGGGGATCGCTGAACCCGGAGACAGGGGAGTGTGTTTATCGAGGCAAAATAATTAAACCCACCCAAAAGCTTATTGAGGCAATGAGGGATGCTCAAGAGGGAGGATCAAGTTCAACAGAGAGAACGACGCCCCGACAAAAGCCCTCGGGAATCCCGAACACGGAGGACGTGTACGAGGCATGGGGCACATTCCGTGGAAAGTAGGGTTCCCCGAACGATGACCCGTACGGTTACGTAAGCCGCAAGAGAAAGATGGATCGGGAAGCGGATGTTGTGGCGCGGTTGGCATCGGAAATGGATGTCATGAAGAAAACCGTGAGTGTACTAGTAGCCGAAAGAGATGCAGCTCGGGCGCAGCATGAAGATCATCCATTGGATCTCGGAAGCCGCGAGCGGAGAAGCAGCGTGGCTTCCACGGAGGCCCCACCGGCTGGTGCACCGACGATCGAAATTACTGCACCGGAGCCTTTGGTGGTCGAAATTACTGCACCGGAGCCTCCTCGCTACCCCGTGGACGATATAAAGGAGATGAAAGCATGTCATCTGTATTATCCTATCGGGAACATGTCCATGAAGGTAGCCATCGGCGATGCTTTACCACCTGGAGCACTCCACCACAACAACCCCATTCAAGATGGCTATGCTCGTGTCACGGTGGAGGACATAGTCCAAGGGTTTGAGGACCTGGACATTGACATTGCTACACCTGAAGGGGCGAAAAGACTTGGAGATGTCAAGCGCCGGTTCATTCTATGGCGGAAGAAGTTTATCAAGTTTCCGGGCGAGGCGCCAACAAGTCCACCCCCTACGGTGGTGGTGGTGGCGGCGGTGGCGGTGGTGGTGGTGGTGCTTCACCTACACCTCCTTCGAGTCGGCCGACGCCGCCCCCAATTCACCTCCGGCGGGTAGCAGCCGCCGCCCCTAGTCCGCCCCGGGCGGGTGCGGCACGCCGCCCCCAATCCACCTCCGGCGAAGAAGCGAGAAGCAGCAGTCCTGGATTATTAACCCGGACCCTTACGTACCTAAGAAAACAAAGGTACCGGAGCCATCATCGAAGCCTCTCCCCACGAGGCCTTGGGAACGTAGTGCCGAGGAAGTCGAGGCGGCCGCGACCGCTGATTTAGAGAAATGGAAGGCGGCCTGCAAGAAGAAAAGAGAGCCCGAGCCCAAGCCGGTATTTTCCGATGAGCAAAAGAAGTGGGCTAAGTCATTTTTGAACGCACCGTCCCAAGCCGCGAAGAATCCGCTCGACGACTATGCACGTGAACTAAAGAATCGGGCACGCATATTCAAGGAGAAGAATGATGAGGCCGATAAAGCGGAATTACAAAGTGCACAAAGCGGGAAACGAGTTGTTGCCCAGCTCGGGGAACAAAGTAAACAATCGATTGCCCCGCTTATAGTGACAGCCGCCGGTCCGGATGCCCCCGAAATCATAGAAGGCTGCGGCAGCACAGGGATTGACCGTAACGAGTGCCGCGAGAACAAGCGGCCAATTTAGGTATTACTCTTCGTGAACTCGTTAGGCCTTGATGAGGCGCCGTGAAGGAGGTAGTACTTACATATGTGAAGAATGGGCCTCTCGTCGAGCTCGCGCGAGAAGAGGATCTACCTCCACAAATGAAAGGTCCGCTGAACCGGTACAAGGGTTACATAAAACATAAAAACGCCAAAGATTATATTTATGCGGAAGTTGGATATGAGCATCACTTCAAACAATACCGTGTACAAATTCATCCGAGTGAATTGTTCCAGCTTTTCAATCTGCGCGAGCTCGACAAATCTATCATCAGTTGCTACGTTCTGTAAGTGATTTATTTCTACCCCATCTCGTTCATATTGCCTGCACTATATATATATATATATATATATATATATATATATGTCCTAACTATATTGTTGTGTCCGCTATTATACATGCAGATTGAAGATTAAGGAATGCGAGTAAGGAGCATCCATGATGTTGGGTTCATTGACCCACACATCGTTAATGGATATACGTTAAAGCATCACCCCGCCGACGTGGAGAAAGACTCGTGGCGGTTTCTTGATAAGCAGGAACTCAAAAGTGATATTCTATTTCCTTACCATTTTGGGTGAGTGTTTATGTCTTGAGTACATTCTCTTTTGTTTACTCCATGCATGGTATGTGGCCGGCTAATCGATGAGTTATGCATGACGTATCGTGCATGTATCGTGTCCGCAGGTTCCACTGGATTCTGCTAGTAATTAAAGTTGACAAATCAGAATGTCTCATCCACGACTCTCCGGATATGGATAAGGCGGAGTGGGCCGACATGAGACAAATGATTCAAAAGTAATTGTTTTCATTCATTTGCGCTCTATATCGATCGGCCTATTTCGTTCATTTCCTAATTAAGCTTCAAGTAATTAACTAATAACTCTCTTGTTCATTTAATTTTCTTTGCCTCGTAGGGTTTGGAGACGGTTCGCGGATACAAAGGTCGGTGAATTCAAGAAAGAGCTAAATTTCATGCGGTCAAAGGCTAAGAATGGTAGCGATATGCAGCCACCGGGAACCAATCCGTGTGGATACTATGTTCGTGAGATGATCCGGAGATACACCTCTGAGCGCGTTTCGAGTGATCTCAATGCTCAGAGGAATAACCTCCGGATGATGCTTAGTCCAGAAGCTCGCTTCCGACCACTTCAAGAGGAACTAGCTGGATGGTTCAGGAGGGAAGTCCTCCATCCTAAAGAAGAACACCATTGCGATGACGTAGAACTATACATGCATTAAATTATGTATGGAAACTTGTTCAAACTTGTATATGGTCATCCGATGATATTGAATATATATTGTATATTCCTCTTGAATTCTTTTTGGTTCTAATTTCAAATTTGTTTGAAATTGTACATTCATATGCATGTATATATGTAGTACCGTAGAATATGTGAAACTCCTTCAAAATTACAATAAAGCACAAAAGAAATAAAACAATATACAAATTAAACAAGAAAATATGTTTAGGGGGCAGGTTTAGGGGGCCTAAAACCCTAAACCTGCGGCGGCCTTTAGTCGCGGTTGGCCAGAAGAACCGCGACTAAAGGTCCTCCGCCCCGACGGCCGCCTGGCGCCCACGTGGACGGGCCTTTAGTCGCGGTTCGTAAGGAACCGCGACTAAAGGGGGGGGGGGCTTTAGTCGCGCTACTTTGGTCGCGGTTGCGCAACCGCGACTAATGGCAGTTGCGAACCGTGACCAAAGGCCCTTTTTCCACCAGTGCCATATATAGCCTAAAGATTTTTGAATACATGTACGGAAGGGTTGGCATTTTCTGTTAACCGTGGTTACCGAAGATAACATGCCAAATAACGAGCGAGATTATCAAACGAAATTTGAATTTTCAATTAAAAAATGTGCAAACATTTTGAACATAATGTTTGCACGAGGAGGAAGCGAAAGTTTTAGATGATGAGATGGGACATGGAGTTATAACGAGGGGGGACACGTACGATTTAGGTTGGACTAACCAATCAACCCAAAGTTAAACCATATTCAAATGGGTTGAGATTTTTTGCACGATAAACTCAATTACTGGGAAATTCGGTTACCTGCCGGTAACCACGGCATTTCACTCGGTAAACAAATCCATGTATAGCCTCCAATTTATGAAATCTCAAAGCTCATCTATTATGGCAGATTAGGGATGTGGGAGACAAAATTTAGTCCCACGTTTACTAATTTAGAGAGAGTTGAAACTGCTTATAAGGGCGGATGTTGCATCTCCACTAAGCAAATGAGAAGTGAAAGACTTTTGTCGCACTCCTCCTTCTCCTCCGCCGCCGCCTTCCCACGCGCGTGTCGGATCACGTCGCGTGACTCGAGTTCAGAGTTAGAAAAAGGTTTTGTGGAAGACTAAACTTTTGCTTGGTGCACCAAGTGTCTCTCTCGTGACTAAGTTCATTTTGCTACACTGCTCTCTAATCTTCTCCATCCTGAGAACTGCATGCACGACAGTCCGACAGAGCAGGCCTCTGAAATCCGGCCGTCGAGATACTGCACGGGGAGACAGGCAATAAGATTTTTGGGAAGCGTCTCGGCGTGATTGCTCGCCTCTGTGTCTGCTTCCTTATCGGCTTACTTCCTCAACAGATCCGGCGACTTCGACAACACCATGGATGACATAAACCGTGGTCATGGTGATGCTACTACTAGAGCGACCTTCCCGATCGCAAGTACGTGCTTTTCATCCGCTACCTTGCAATATTATTTGTTTCTTATTGATATCTGCTAGATGTGCTTAATCTAATGCATTAAGTCTGCTAGTGCATATCTAGTTGTTCTTTCGATAATTGAACTCGCTAAGAAAATGCCTAATAACTTGAATATCCAAAAACCTTAGTTGTTTAGGCAATTTTCACCTCAAACAAGTTCCTAAGAAATGTCATGAGAAGTTAGAAAGAATTTTGACAGCTGTGGGCTTTCTTGCCATCATGGTGGGGGCGAGGGAGTTGTCATATGCTTGTATGCGGATGACAAACACTGTTTTTTTGGGACAAATCTAGAAGTGATTAAAAAGGTCAAAATCTTGCTATCTCAATGTTCCGAGATAAAAGCTCTTGGAGAAGCTGATCTTGAACATCAAGTTGCTGAGAGATGAAAATAATGGAATCACACTTGTGGAATAACATTATGTTCCAAAGGTGTTGATTAGATTTGGCTATGGTGAGTGCAAATCTTTTCTCACACCTTATTATCCTAGTGTGTTGCTTCGAAAGAATGAGAAGAACACTATAGATCAATTGAGATACTCTCAAAATATTGGTGCACTCATGTATTTAGCATGCACTACGAGCCCTGACATCTCGTTTGCTGCGAGCAAAATTAGTCGGTTTGTGGCCAATCATGGAGATGACCATTGGTATGTGATATGTCTCCAACGTATCTATAATTTCTTATGTTCCATGCTAGTTTTATGACAATACCTACATGTTTTATTCACACTTTATAATGTTTTTATGCATTTTCTGAGACTAACCTATTAACAAGATGCCACAGTGCCAGTTCATGTTTTCTGCTGTTTTTGATTTCAGAAAAGTTGGTTTACAAATATTCTCGGAATTGGACGAAACAAAAGCCCACGGCCCTATTTTCCACGGAGTGTTCCAGAAGACCAAAGAAGAGTCGAGGAAGGGCAGCAGGGGGCCCACCCCATAGCGCGGCATGGGGGGCCCCACTGCCGCGCCAAGGTGTGGGGAGGGAGCCCCCTGGCTCCCCCGATGCTGCCCCTTCGCCTATTTATTCCTTCGTCTCCGAAAACCCTAGTACCGAGAGCCAAAATACCAGAACAGTTCCAGAGACGCCGCCGCCGTCAACCCCAACTCGGGGGGGTTCGAGAGATCTCCTCCGGCACCCCGCCGGAGAGGGGAATCATCACCGGAGGGCTCTACATCACCATGCCCGCCTCCGGACTGATACGTGAGTAGTTCATCCTTGGACTATGGGTCAGTAGCTAGATGGTTGTCTTCTCCTATTATGCCATCATGTTTAGATCTTGTGAGCTGCCTATCATGATCAAGATCATCTATTTGTAATGCTACATGTTGTGTTTGTTGGGATCCGATGAATATGGAATACTATGTCAAGTTGATTATAGATCTATCTTATATGTGTTGTTTATGATCTTGCATGCTCTCCGTTGCTAGTAGAGGCTCTGGCCAAGTTGATACTTGTAACTCCAAGAGGGGGTATTTATGCTAGATAGTGGGTTCATGTCTCCATTGAATCTGGGACAGTGACAGAAAGTCCTAAGGTTGTGGATGTGTTGTTGCCACTAGGGATAAAACATCAATGCTTTGTCTAAGGATATTTGTATTGTTTACATTACGCACAGTACTTAATGCAATTGTCTGTTGTTTGCAACTTAATACTGGAAGGGGTGCGGATGCTAACCCGAAGGTGGACTTTTTAGGCATAGATGCATGCTAGATGGCGGTCTATGTTCTTTGTCGTAATGCCCTAAGTAAATCTCACAGTAGTCATCATGATATGTATGTGCATTGTTATGCCCTCTTTATTTGTCAATTGCCCAACTGTAATTTGTTTATCCAACATGTTATTTATCTTATTGGAGAGACACCACTAGTGAACTGTGGACCCCGGTCCATTCTTTTACATCTGAAATACAACGTACTGCAATCATTGTTCTCTCTTATTTTCTGCAAGCAAACATCATTTTCCACACCATACGTTTAATCCTTTGTTTTCAGCAAGCCGGTGAAATTGACAACCTCACTATCAAGTTGGGGCAAAGTAGTTTGATTGTGTTGTGCAGGTTCCACGTTGGCACCGGAATCCCTGGTGTTGCGCCGCACTACACTCCTTCACCAACAACCTTCACGTGATCTTCATCTTCTACTGGTTCGATAACCTTGGTTTCTTACTGAGGGAAAACTCGCTGTTGTACTCATCATACCTTCCTCTTGGGGTTCCCAACGGACGTGTGCTTTACTGTCACAAGAAGTATGCTCTTGAGAGAGTAATATGTTACCTAGCTAAAGGGAACCATGCGCTATGGAATTAATTATATCGGAGCTCCAAAGGTACTTGAAAGGTATAGTGATTCAAATTGGATCTTAGATGCAAATGAGATGAAGGCCACAAGTGAATATGTACTCACTCTTGTTGGTGGTGTTGTTTCCTGAAAGTTTTGCAAGAAGACCATCTTAACGGGGTCAACAATGGAAGCAGAACTCACAACATTATGCATAACTACCATTGAAGCGGAATGGTTGGGATCTTGATGGAGTTGCCTACAGTTGAAAAAACAAAATCGGATATCCTCATGAACCGGGAAAACCAAAATGTGATTGTCAAAATGAACAGTTCTAAGGATAATATGAAGAGTTTAAATCATGTTAAGAGAATAGTGAAGTTTGTGAGAACACTGAAAACCCTAGAGTTATAGCTTTGAATTATCTCCAAACAACAAAGAACGTGAAAGATCCTTTCACAAAAGTACTATCAAGAAACATGATAGCTCTTGCATTTAGGAAGATGGGTTTGAGACCCACGTGAGTTGTCGACGGGGAACCCAACCTATGTGCTCGAAGAACTCGTGAATTAGGACCCATGTCCAGATCAATTAAGTTGAGAGAAACTTTACAATCTCCACTCCGATGTAGATGCAATTCTCTCATAGCAACTCTAAAGAAAAATGACTATGCCTTAATATGTTCTATTTGGCTCTTGATTTGCGAAGACACTATCCTACAAGGCGATCTTCACAAACTATGAAACAAAAATCTGATTATCAAACTGAAAAATTCTAAGGATAATATGAAGAGTTTAAAACATGTTAAGATAAGAATGAAGTCTGTCAGAAAACTAAAAAAACACTAGAGTTATAGGTTTGAATTAGTCCAAACAACTAATAATCTGGAAGATCCTTTTATAGAAGGACTATCAAGAAACATGGTAGATTTTGCATTGAGGAAGATGGGTTTGAGACCCACGTGAGTTGTTGAGGGAGAATCCAACCTATGGGATCGAAGATTCCATAAATTAGGACCCGGGAAAACAATCCGAATCAACTAAGTTGAGAGGAATTTACACTCCCACTCCGCTGCAGATGTAATTATCTCATAGCTATTGTAAAGCAAATTGACTATGCCTTAATATGTTCCATTTAGCTCTTGATTAGCGAAGACGCTATCCTACAAGGGGAACTTTAAAGAACACACTTGTATGAGCGGCATTGCTGGTCACAGTGCTTGAGATTTTAGTGAACCTCTAGTAAGCTCATGAAAGACCTATGAGTATGAATTATATGATCCACCTCAGGGGAGGTCTTTGGTAGCCTAATACCGTGTTGACATTGAGTGAAACTTGCTGCAAAAAGCTCGTTGTTCAGTTGTAGTCAAACATAGCTCCTTATCCAGGTAGATTTCAAGTTAACAATCTACACGGAAGTGCATGTATATTAAATAATGAATGAAACTAATGTGCCATATGATAGCGCCTCTGAGATCCGGTGAGGTTGTTAGATCTATATGCGCTGATACCCATATAGAGAACCCAAATAGCCTACAATTACTAAAATCTCACGGCCCATCTATTATGGCAGCTTGGTGGGTATGTGAGATAGAGTTTAGTCTCACATATTACTAGTTGAGAAAGAGTTGGAGCTTCTTATATTGCAGCTGTTGTAGCTCCACTGAGTGAGTGAGAAGAAAAGGAGTTTATGCACACTCCCCCTCCATCGTCCATACCTCCTCGACATGCATCGCGCGCACGGTGTTGCGTTTCGTGACTCGAATTTGAGTTAGAAATCGGTTTTGTGGAAAAATATTTTTTTCTTAGCGCACCAACTGAGTTGAGTATGTGTCGGTGTGCGTATGCATGCTCGCCGCGTGTCACTACCTTCCAACGTATGGCGTTTCAGTCGACGGCTCCTCTTCCAAGCTATGTCGGAAGACGAGAGACGAAACACATATAGAGTTCTCAACCCTTCCGTCTCTCTCATGCGACCAAGTTTCTTTTGTGTGCCTATAATTTCCCTATCGTAGCGACTACGTGCATGACCGTGCAGGCCTCGATTACCCCTCCATCGAGATTGTGCAGATGAGTAGTAGTAAGAGCTAATGGCCTCGCTGGACAGGTTCATGTATCCTTTGGTGTATGGGGATTCTTCCCTGAAAATGAGGAGCAGGGCCGACTCACGGTTGCCGGGTTTGACAGTGGAGCAGCCGAAGGAAGTGTCTGGATCGTTCGATTTTGTTAGCTTTAACTACTACCTTGACGCTTGACACTCTCATTTGAGCCGACGAGAGTGCTTTTGATCTGAAGCAGAGGGACTACTACGCCAACGCATCCATAATTGCACATAAGTATATCAAGTATCTGCTCTTCTCGGTAATTACTTCTACTCCGGTGCTCCACCCTTGGAATTTTTTTGGGCCCGTCAAATACAACAACGGTGGATGTCTTTTCATACATGTCCGTAAGCGGGGGCACGATAGTAATTTGAATGTAGGTCCATCGTCCGTACAGTTGCGGTGACCCAGCATACCACTGCATGTTGTAGTATACAAGTCGTTGATATGATCTTCATGAAGGGACTTCTTCACAAATATCACATCCCTCAGAGTGGTACAACAGAAACATTGCAGATCATATCACTCGAGATTATATTACAGTCACAGACTTAACAAGTTGGTATTCTCACAGGTCCGATGAGAACACCTTAAGATACTACTTAAGTTCATTACAAACCAGCATAAATAGTAAACTGAGCTCAGCAACTTATTTAGGTAAGTTTCTACGTTGCTCGGCTCTATGACACTAGGGTATGACACTACTGTTCCGCCTCATTGTTATCGGGCCCATAGACTATCTCATAGTCCACACCTTCCACTCAGGGCCGGCCCATAAGGCGGGGCAACGGGGCAACCGCCCTGGGCCCTCGGGAGGCAGGGGCCTCGGCCCAGGTAGTAGTCCAGCAGACAAGCCACCCATCCCTAATTCTGAGAAAAAAATTACATATCGTTCTCCACTCTTCTCCTCTGTATAGCCGCGTGGTTGACTCTTCTCCTCCCCTGCTCCCCTAAATTCTCAAACAAAAACAGCGTCGCCACCTCAAATCCTTCCCCTGCGTTTCCAATTCCGAGATCGCAATATCCATTAATGGGAAAAAACAGTGATTTGGTTCCCCAATCACCTCTTTTTCCAGGGCATATCTCTTTCCATCCTCAACCTCAAGAACATGACCGCATCAAAGAAGAAAGATGGTACGTCTCCTCCACTCCCTGGCTCAAACTATTAAATAGCACGGCTCCCTAACTCCAATTTTTCATTCTCCAATCTTCCATTCTTAGTCCCGTTCTTGAGTTCCTCAAGGTTCCATTAGATCTGAGCGTGAGCAGAGAGCAAATTTGGAGAAGAAGAGAGGCCAGGGTGTCGCTGGCTGCAGATGAACAAATCTTCATCAACAATTCGACATCAAACCATATGCCCATGTCCAGGTGCTTTTGGTTCCTGTATTGACTGTTTTCTGCAGATTAATTTGGTGACATGTCTTCTAGAAAAGTTTGATCTTGCAATGAGAAAAGGAGAGAAAAGAACATAAAGATGAACTGGTAGAATCTAATCCCAAAGAGGTCCAATTGACAAAAAAAATTAGAGCCAAGTTGTTAATGTTGCTTTGTTGTACCTTAGGTAGAAAACTTTGGGGAAGTTTTATTCTGGTGGAGCATGGCATGAAGAACATTGCAGATTGTCAGATTGAGGAGCGTATAAAATAATGTAAGTTCTCTAAGATCTGATCATAGTATAAACTACTCCATAATAAATAAGAAGCTTTAGAGAAGGTCTATTCTGGTGAAGAACATAGCAAATTGAAGAAGATAGAAACTCGCAAAAGCTTTAAGTTGCAACTAGAAATCAGTGATGACAAGGCCGTTTGTTTTGCAGATTAATTGATGGAATGATGGTAAATTTGTGGCACTTAGAAGATTGATCTTTTATAGAGCTATCCTTGCTGTCATTATGTAGTTCACTGGACCGTTACAAATATATAATTTGCGGTGTGAGTTTTGTAATCTAAAGACCATCGATACATGTTATGTGTCAGACTGATTTTGAAATAAAGTGCATTCGGATTCTTTTTTCAACAAGGGCCCTTTTTTGTTGTCTTGCCCCAGGGCCCGGAATATGTATGGATCGGCCCTGCTTCCACTCCTCCGGATAGATCAGGTTCTTCATAGACCAACTCGTAGCCGCCTTCCGGTGCTCCGTCAATGGTCTCCACTTCATTCTCACAGTCTAGCAAATTTGATCTATACAGTATAGTATGTCTATATAAAATCTAACACATAAACTTTGTTTACTTGTAGTTGCTGGCACCGAGGCTATGAGTTGTGCTTGCAAATTTTGTTAGGTGTGGTCGGTTACTCCCTTTGTCCATCAAAGGATGTTTCAAATTTGATCTATACAAAATAGTATGTCTACATAAATGTAAATTTAAACAAAGTTGAGACATCTTTGTTGAAGGGAGGGTGTACTACATATAATTTATGTGTCCTAGATATTAATTTTTGAGCAACTTTTCTAGCCTAAATGTGAACTCACCTACATAGATAGAAGCAATTAGAAACATAGTATTAGTAAATAAATCACCTAAGACTATATTCTACCTAATGTGAGTGCTAGTGCACACACCTAGCTAGTGAAAATGCATCGATCAATTTTGAAGAAAATTAGCCTTAGAGCATCTCCAACAGACGCACGAAAAGGCGCCCTTGCGGTAAAAACCGCCATTTTAGCGCTCTGGCGCCGAAATAATTCGCTCCAACAGACGCACGGTGCGCTAATTTGTTTCCAGCGCGCGAAATTGCGGCCCAGCGCGCTGGATATTTGGCGCACGTGCATCCAGGCGTCCAAATAACCGCTTTGCCGTCGCCAAATCGCCGCCACGATCTCGCTGCATTTCGTACAGTTGTAATAAAGTATTTTTATTTTATTTAGTTGACTGTATGTGATCTTCATAGCACCTTGTAGTTATTGTTTTATGTTTGTGCATGCACCAGCGCTTCATTTACAGCACCTGGAATCGACGCGTTTAGCGCATGCTAAACATTGTAGCACCCGGTGAAATGATTCGCAAACGCGCACGCTAAAACTGGGAAAATGCTGTTGTACAATTGTTTTACCGCACGTTCAACATAAGGTTACACAGGCTGCTAATATTCTCCTCATCATAATTCTGGTCGCCAAAACCATCCATAAATGTGGTCTTTCAGGATATATGAAGTTCTTTCATTATTTTTGTTCGTAAAACGTGAATTCCTTTTGGATTGTCAAATGGCTTATGTAGTTACTTTTGAATTTATCCATTTTTATTGATATCCAAAATCCCTAGCAAATAATAAACTTAATGGAATGCATCCCATATATAGTTGGTAAATAGAATAATGAAATATGCGACAAGAACTGGAACCATCTAATAATAATTTTGTTTGAAAGATAAATTTGACGAGTTCCTATTCCAACTTAAAAATATATATTGGTAGAAAACTACTTATGGGAAGGAAAAAAGATCATGTTTTTTTCCTTCACATAGAAGATGGACACATGGAAAAAATAAAATCATTGTAAAATGTGACCAGCGGTGGAGATGATGAATTATATATTTTTTAAATGCTCTTAAGGCCTTGTTTGGTACTAGTGTATCAGTGGGGATTACTGGGGATAATACTCTAGAGTATTGGGTGAATTACTGCTGTCACCCAATCCCCACAAAACCCCATCCCCAATCCACTAGGTAAGTGTAGAGTATTGGGGATTGAAAAAATTACACTAAAATTTGGGGGGAAAGTGGGGGATTAAACTCTCTCATACTCTAGCACCAAACATGCATTGGTGATAAGTGGGGATATAAAAATTCGAGCGGATTATCCCCGCTAATCCTCACTAAAACTCTAGTATGCAAAGGTGAAAAAAATGGATGGCTGATAATTCGGAAATTGCACGCTGGGTTTCCTTTTGCTGACGATGGGAGGGGACTAAGAAAGACAAGAGAAGGCCAAAAATAGTAAAGCGCATCTGTCATGCGCTAGTGTCATCACACGGTGGCAGTTTTGATCAATCTTGATTTTGTATCTGCTAAATGTGCATATCGCACATGCCACCGCCACGTCACGAGTTTCCCCGTGCGGTGGGCGTGCCTCCATTCGGGCACATCGCTTGCTCGGCCGGACGCTCTTATGAAGCAGGTCCCATTCCTCTAGCTCCCCGATGTGGGACTAAAAAAAGGTTGCTTTGTCTACCATTCGCCATGTCCAAACTATGCTGTTGGCTCCAGGGTTTAACCGGCTACAAACGTACACACGATCGATCTTTGGGAAGTAGTAATGGACAAAAAACATGATAGATAAGCAACTGCAGTTTGATCGGCGACGTACTGGCCGGCCTGGCCCATACAAAGATGAGGCCTGATGGCAGCAAATAAGAACGAGTGGCTTAAAAATACGATGTCCATATTAGTAGGGCTTGTTCGAGCATCCACCCTGGTACGTCATCACGGGCCATTTAGGCCCAGTTTGGCTCCACGAAAAGGAGAGCCAGGATCCAAACTCTTGAGGAAGAGAAAAAAATCGGCGCGACACCGTTTGGAGCAAAAGAATTCCAAAGAATTGTCTACGTGGACTCCATTGAAATTACTAGTATGTTATATGAGTCATTCTCCCAGAATTCTAGGGATAGAGAAACATGAGGTGCTTTTCCTTCTTTTTCCCTGTCTTAAATTCATGGCATCCATGGCGTGTAGTATCTTTTTCCCCTTTACTTTTTTGTGTACATCCCAGTCGAAGTCTTTAAAGGTCAAGCTGGTGTCATTTGAACAACTTCCACCCCACCCCAACACGGCTTTCGTGGCTGATATTGAGGAGCTAGTAATGGACTGATTTCTTCTGTTTCGCCATGTCATCATCTTGAGATTCTCCTTGGCCAGTCTACTTGTGAGGAATGTGTCCGAGCTGTTGTGTATTCAACATTCTAACCTCTTGTGGTGGGTGTTTCATGCACCTATTCACAACCTTAGTGGTTATTCAAGCTTGTTCATATTTGACCTTTTCTGAATTCTTTACGCGGAGCATGGAAGAATACTGAGATGCTATTGCCGGGGTTGAAGATGGAGATTTCAGAGTTGTTCTACGTAGCTCTAGAGTTTGTCAACGTTCTTTGATGGTCGCTTTATTTCACTTCCTTTAACATGGCATTAGAGAAAAATATATGGTTTTCTCTTCTGTACTAACCACATAGGAATCCATATAGCATGGCACCACAACTATCTATATAGAATCTTATTGGCCATTTGTTTGTGGAATTATGTAGATCCTACAACACTGTTTCCTCGAAAGTTGTGACATAAGAACCAGGTAAAAGTAGATCAAATTATTGAAGAAGTCACTAGCACTCGGCTCTCCTATGGCATCTCTTACTTAGTTACTCTACCACCCGACCCTACAAAGCAGACGATGAGATAACACATCTATTAGACAAACACATGGTTATAGAGGGAGTTCATTGGGCGTTATGAGATTCTATATAGATAGAGTTTTATAATAAGGGAGTGCTCGCGGTTCGTCATGACCGTTCGACAGCGTTCGAACGGCGAGAGCGACGGACACGGTTGGCGCCCAGCGCCCTTCCCGCAGGTCGATCTCCGATCATGCGCGTGGTCTACGTTCATAATCAGTCGTCGACTCCAATCTCCAACGATACTAACTACGATGAGACTGCCCGTGCCCGGTGCTACTACAACCTGTCGGCTGGCTTGACTGGTTGGTTGCTTGTATTTTGGCCTTCTTGAGCTTGACTAGCTATGTGCTGGAGCATGCACGTAGTACGGTTCCCATTACTCATGGGTCGCCATTGTTGAAAGCTCGGACACGCGGTGTTGATTTCTACGTGATGGCCTGGTGTCTCTCCTGAAAATGAATATTTTGTCTGGGAGTCCAATAATTCACTACAGGAATGGCTCGGCAGCTGGAAACCCTCGGCGTAGGCTATATCGAGGGCAGCCCTCGGCGTAGCTCCTCGGGAAAGATCCGCCTCGGCAGAGCCACGTGGGTCGTCGGCGCAGACCCGGCCCTCGGCGTAGCTGCCAACATTTTTTATCAATCAATACCATATATATTTATAGTAACAAATAATACATGATAGAGATACATGAACTGACTCCAACGCTTACAAAATAAAGTCTAAAAGATAGTAACAAATCTTTGATGTTTTCAAATTCTTTTTTCTTCCACACCGCATTCTTGTACTCTTCTGAAGGCAACCAAAGATAGATAACGAACCATAGACCTGTAAATACCGATGAAAGTTCTCCCATAATTTTTTGAGTCGTAATGCCAAGGCTGCCTGCACGCACGCAACCACTAAAGCAGTCATTCAACATCGGCAAGAGTACCAACACCAGTATGTCAGGGAATAACAACCGACTAGCTTTATTGTCATTGTCGATGGAGAGCCGAGAGTACGAATCACCATTGTCGAGGACGTAGTAGTCGGGACAAAAACTGCGAGGATAATCCTCCTCGCGGCAACAACGAAAAAAGATCCAAAATCAATCTGGCGAAGCAAGATCTGAAAGCCCACACCTAGAGGATTGTAATCTTTCAACACCACCATTGACATCGGTAAGGAGATCTCGTCGTCGAACGAAAGCCCGAAGATCACTTATTGCAGACGATGTCATCTACATTGAGGGGAACCAACAAGAAGACGACTACCAAAACCTAACATAATCAACTGAAAACACTACTTTTACTGAAAACTCCACGCATAGATAGGGTTCCCCACTCCTCCGACGCCGGCGAAGCCGACCGGAAGAGGGGGAACCGATCTATGGAGGAGGCTGAAGTGGAAACGGGTAGGGTTTTGGAGAGGCGGCAGCTGTCTTTTCGCCTTTAATTTAATTTTGCATTCACTTCATCCCTAGGGAGGTAACAAAAGAAAGTTAAAATCCATAGTAGATAATGAAATTTGTGTCACTATTAAATCACCACCACCATTTACTCCATCTAATACACACGTTCCTCAACAGATAATGTCCATGCGCGATCATAAGGCTGTTCACAATGGGGGTATCTTAGCGCGGTATCCTAGATACTTTGCTTAGAGCAATTCCAATACTGTAGCCAGCTGCTGGCTATAAGCCAAGTGCTATGTCATCTATAGCCAACTTAGAGCCAACACATATAATAGTGAGCTACAAAAATGTAGTACTTTATCAATATATGGCCCATCTTTCACTCTTACAAAGTGCCTAGAAATACGTGCTAGAGCTGGCTCTTGCTTAAGAGCTCACTCTTCTTATCTCTCCTCCTCGCTCTCCTCCAACTAAGCAATAATATACTATTTTAATTCTTATAGTCAGCTGACTAAGACTTGTTATACTTGCTCTTATGTGGCATGATAACCCACAAGTATAGGGGATCGCGATAGTCTTCGAGGGAAGTATAACCCAAATTTATTGATTCGACACAAGGGGAGGTAAAGAATACTTATAAGCCTTAACAACTGAGTTGTCAATTCAGCTGCACCTGGAAAAACACTAGCAACAGGGGTGATGTGAAAGTAACAGTAATATGAGAGCAGTAGTAACAGTAACACAGCAGCAGTAATAGCAATATGAGAGCGATGGCACGAGAAGATAGTTGATACTACTTCCAATGACATGTAGAACAGGTATATTATGATGAGAGATGGACCGGGGTTCCCAGAGATCTACACTAGTGGTAACTCTCCAATAAGTGACAAGTGTTGGGTGAACAAATTACAGTTGGGCAATTGATAGGAATCAAAGCATTAAGATAGAACATCAGGCTTATTAATTATGTAGGCATGTTTTCCGTATATAGTCGTACGTGCTCGCAATGAGAAACTTGCACAACATCTTTTGTCCTACCAGCCGGTGGCAGCCGGGCCTCAAGGGAAACTACTGGATATTAAGGTACTCCTTTTAATAGAGTACCGGAGCAAAGCATTAACACACCGTGAAAACATGTGATCCTCACATCACTACCATCCCCTCCGGTTGTCCCGATTTATGTCACTTCGGGGCCATTGGTTCCGGACGAGTGACATGTGCATACAACTTGTAGATACAATCTAAGCAACAATATAGAGCTCAAATCTAAGATCATGCCACTCGGGCCCTAGTGACAAGCATTAAGCATAACAAGATTGCAGCAACAATAACTTCACAAACTTTATAGATAGACTAATCATAATGTATCATCCATCGGATCCCAACAAACACAACACCGATTACATCAGATGAATCTCAATCATGTAAGGCAGCTCATGAGACCATTGTATTGAAGTACATGGGGGAGAGTATACCGACATAGCTACTTGCTAGAACCCGTAGTCCATGGGGGAACTACTCACGGAGCATGATGGAGGCGGTGGCGTTGATGGAGATGGCTTCCGGGGGCACTTCCCCGTTCCAGCAGGGTGCCGGAACAGAGTTCTGTCCCCCGAATTGGAGTTTCGCGATGGCGGCGGCGCCCCTGGAGTCTTTCTGGAGTTTCGTCAATTGGTATCGCGTTTTTAGGTCGAAAGGGATTTTATAGGCGAAGAGGCGGCGCAGGGGGGCACCTGGGGGCGCCACACCATAGGGTGGCGCGGGCCCAGGCCAGGCCGCGCCGCCTTATGGTCTGGTGGCCCTCTGGCCCCTCTCCGACTCCTCTTCGGTGTTCTGGATGCTTCCGGGAAAAATAGGAGGTTTGGCGTTGATTTCGTCCAATTCCGAGAATATTGCCCGAACAGCCTTTCTGGAACCAAAAACAGCAGAAAACAGGAACTGGCACTATGGCATCTCGTTAATAGGTTAGTTCCGGAAAACGCATAAAAACATCATAAAGTGCAAGCAAAACATGTAAGTATTGTCATAAAACAAGCATGGAACGACAGAAATTATGGATACGTCGGGGACGTATCAGCATCCCCAAGCTTAGTTCTCGCTCGTCCCGAGCAGTAAACGATAAAAAGAATAATTTCTGTAGTGATATGCTACTTACATAACCTTGATCATACTATTACAAAGCATATGAAATGAATGAAGTGACTTAAGGCAATGATCTATAGTTGCTAACAAGTAGATAACATATAGCAAAACTTTTCATAAAGAGTACTTTCAAGACAAGCATCAAAAGTCTTGCACAAGAGTTAACTCATAAAGCAATAGATTCAAAGTAAAGGCATCGAAGCAACACAAAGGAGGATATAAGTTTCAGCGGTTGCTTTCAACTTTCAACATGCATATCTCATGGATATTGTCAACATAAAGTAATATGATGAATGCAAATATGCAAGTATGTAAGAATCAATGCACAGTTAACACAAGTGTTTGCTTCTAAGGTGGAAGGAATTAGGTAAACTGACTCAACATAAAGTAAAAGAATGGTCCTTCAAAGAGGAAAGCATCGATTGCTATATTTGTGCTAGAGCTTTGGTTTTGAAAACATAAAGAGAGCATAAAAAGTAAAGTTTTGAGAGGTGTATGTTGTTGTCAACGAATGGTAATGGGTACACTAACTACCTCGCCAACCGGACTTTCAAGAGCGGCTCCCATTTTATTTAATTTTTGTGTGGCACTCCTTCCAACCTTTCTTTCACAAACCATGGCTAACCGAATCCTCGGGTGCCTGCCAACAATCTCATACCATGAAGGAGTGCCTTTTTATTTTAGTTTTATTATGATGACACTCCTCCCAACCTTTGCTTACACAAGCCATGGCTAACCGAATCCTTCGGGTGCCGTCCAACAATCACATACCATGGAGGAGTGTCTATTTAGTTTGATTAATTTGGGACTGGGAATCCCATTGCCAGCTCTTTTTGCAAAATTATTGGATAAGCGGATGTGCCACTAGTCCACATGAGAGTCCGTCAAAAGTAAATGACAAGGTTGAAAGCTAAACACCACATACTTCCTCATGAGCTATAAAACATTAACACAAATCAGAGGTAATAAATTTTGAATTGTTTAAAGGTAGCACTCAAGCAATTTACTTTGGAATGGCAGGAAATACCACATAGTAGGTAGGTATGGTGGACACAAATGGCATAGTGGTTGGCTCAAGTATTTTGGATGCATGAGAAGTATTCCCTCTCAATACAAGGTTTAGGCTAGCAAGGTTGTTTGAAGCAAACACAAGTATGAACCGGTACAGCAAAACTTACATAAGAACATATTGCAAGCATTATAATACTCTACACTGTCTTCCTTGTTGCTCAAACACTTTTACTAGAAAATATCTAGACCTTAAGAGAGATCAATTACGCAAACCAATTTTAACAAGCTCTACAATAGTTCTCCACTAATAGGTTTAAACTACATGCAAAAACTTATGATCTACTTGAGAGCTCAAAACAATTGCCAAGTATCAAATTATCCAAGACATATGAGGCATTTTCTTTTTCCAACCAAACAATAAGTATTGTAGCTTCCAACTTTTATCATTGAACATTAAAAGTAAAACGAAGAACAAGTGTTCATATGAAAAAGCGGAGCGTGTATCTCTCCCAATCAAGGATTGCTAGGATCCGATCTTATTCAAACAAACAAAACGAAAATAAACACACAGACGCTCCAAGTAAAGCACATAAGATGTGACTGAATAAAAATATAGTTTCAGGGGAGGAACCTGATAAGTTGATGAAGAAGGGAATGCCTTGGGCATCCCCAAGCTTAGACGCTTGAGTCTTCTTGAAATATGCAGGGATGAACCACGGGGGCATCCCCAAGCTTAGACTTTTCACTCTTCTTGATCATATATCATCCTCCTCTCTTGACCCTTGAAAACTTCCTTCACAACAAACTTCTCATAAACTTCATTAGAGGGGTTAGTACTCAAAAATTTGAATCCACCTTGGTCCTGTAGTGGCACATTGCAAGAACTCAATAAAACATTAGCTACAGCCTCTCTATGTCTAGAAAAGCTCGCTTAAAGTCCACAAGAGACAATGCAAAAACAGAGACAGAATCTGCCAAAACAGAACAGCCAGTAAAGACGAATTTTAATAAAATACTTCCGTTGCTCAAATCAGAAAACTCAAAACTAATGAAAGTTGCGTACATATCTGAGGAACACGCACGTAAATTGGCATAATTTTCTGAGTTTCCTACAGAGAATTGGACCAAGATTCGTGACAGATAGAAATCTGTTTCTGCGCAGAAATCCAAATATAGTATCAGCCTTCGATTAGAGGCTTCACTTGGCACAACAAAACACAAAACTAAGATAAGGAGAGGTTGCTACAGTAGTAAACAACTTCCAAGACACAAATATAAAACAAAGTACTGTAGCAAAATAGCACATGGGTTATCTCCCAAGAAGTTGCTTTCTTTATACCCATTAAGATGGGCTCAGCAGTTTTAATGATGCACTCGCAAGAAATAGTATTTGAAGCAAAAGAGAGCATCAAGAGGCAAATTCAAAACACATTTAAGCCTAACATGCTTCCTATGCAAAGGAATCTTGTACACAAATAAATTCATGAAGAACAAAGTGACAAGCATAAGAAGATAGAACAAGTGTAACTTCAACAATTTCAGCATATAGAGAGGTGTATTAGTACCATGAAAATTTCTACCACCATATTTTCCTCTCTCATAATAATTTTCAGTAGCTTCATGAACAAACTCAACAATATAACTATCACATGCAGCATGCTTCTCATGATTTCCAAACACATAATTTTTATCAAGTTCAAGAATAGTGGAATTAAACCTTTCAAACTTACTTTTATTAATAATATAACAAGGTAGTTGATCAATCTCAAGAGATATGGGACTCCTAGATAAAGTCATAAACTCTCCAATCCCATTTTCATTAGTAGTACAATTAATATTATCAAGTAACATAGGACCATCATCTAGAGCTTTATCATAGACATTTGCTAAGCAAAATTCTTTAGTACCATGCATTTCGACATCGGGCACAAAAAAGCATTATCATAAGATTTATCAAAGTAGCATGGATTATCATAAATAATAGTAGCATAATTATTCTCACAAGTTTTACTCATAGGTACTATTTCAAAAGAATTCACAGGAACATAACATTCAACCTCTTCCGATAAGCATGGAGGACAATCAAATAGTGTAAGGGATAAAGAGTTACTCTCATTAGAAGGTTGGCATGGGTAGCTAATCCATTCTTCCTCCTTTTGTTCGTCGCTCTCCTCTTCTTTTTCATCCAATGAGCTTTCAGGTTCATCAATTTCCTCCTCTTTTTCATCCAATGAGCTTTCAGGTTCATCAATTTCTTCTTCCACCGGTTCCTGTAAATTGTGAGTGCATTCTTGTGCATTAATGTGTCTCTCTATAATCAATAATATAAGGATTATTACCGAAGCATTCTATGCAACAATTAAGGATAGAAGAGACATAATCTTTAAGGTCCTTACAAACAACACAAGTTTCATAATTCTCAACCATGAAGGATTCGATCTCAGAGGCTCCCATAAACACGACAAATTGTTCTACCTCTTCGAACCCATAATGAATATAGCAATTCCGATTATAGTTCTTAATTAAAAATTCCTCACTAAAGCCACATTGAAATTTAAGATGTTTAGTATCCTGTTGAGAGCAACAGTTTATATCATGGCGTTTAAGCAAGATTTTAGCAATTGTATTCACTTTTTCTATCATAGCACTCATTACTTCACCAGCTCTTGATTTCCTATAATTATTATAACATTCTATGAGCTCCAAGTAGGTTGTTGGTTCTCCCATAACAAAGCAGTTTTTAATTTTTCGGTTTTTCAAATTTTTATGGATTTTTGGGTATATGAGACAAATAAAACAAGACAAAAATAAACTAAGCAAAAGTAAACTACGCAAACTAATACTAGACAGAAATAAACTAAGCACAAGTAAACTAGACAAAAGTAAACTAAGCAAAACAAAATAAAATAAAACTGAGAGAGAGGTAGAGTGTACTCCCCAGGTGAACTTATGAGTAGAGCTATGCCTCCCCGGCAACGGCGCCAGAAAACAGTCTTGATAACCCACAAGTATAGGGGATCGCGATAGTCTTCGAGGGAAGTATAACCCAAATTTATTGATTCGACACAAGGGGAGGTAAAGAATACTTATAAGCCTTAACAACTGAGTTGTCAATTCAGCTGCACCTGGAAAAACACTAGCAACAGGGGTGATGTGAAAGTAACAAGTAATATGAGAGCAAGTAGTAACGAATAACACAACAGCAAGTAATAGCAATATGAGAGCGATGGCACGAGAAGATAGTTGATACTACTTCCAATGACATGTAGAACAGGTATATTATGATGAGAGATGGACCGGGGTTCCCGACGATCTACACTAGTGGTAACTCTCCAATAAGTGACAAGTGTTGGGTGAACAAATTACAGCTTGGGCAATTGATAGGAATCAAAGCATTAAGATAGAACATCAGAGCTTATTAATTATGTAGGCATGTTTTCCGTATATAGTCGTACGTGCTCGCAATGAGAAACTTGCACAACATCTTTTGTCCTACCAGCCATGGCAAGCACCGGCCTCAAGGAAAACTACCGGATATTAAGGTACTCCTTTTAATAGAGTACCGGAGCAAAGCATTAACACACCGTGAAAACATGTGATCCTCACATCACTACCATCCTCCGGTTGTCCCGATTTCGTCACTTCGGGGCCATTGGTTCCGGACAGTGACATGTGCATACAACTTGTAGATACAATCTAAGCAACAATATAGAGCTCAAATCTAAGATCATGCCACTCGGGCCCTAGTGACAAGCATTAAGCATAACAAGATTGCAAGCAACAATAACTTCACAAACTTTATAGATAGACTAATCATAATGTATCATCCATCGGATCCCAACAAACACAACACCGATTACATCAGATGAATCTCAATCATGTAAGGCAGCTCATGAGACCATTGTATTGAAGTACATGGGGGAGAGTATACCGACATAGCTACTCGCTAGAACCCGTAGTCCATGGGGGAACTACTCACGGAGCATGATGGAGGCGGTGGCGTTGATGGAGATGGCTTCCGGGGCACTTCCCCGTTCCAGCAGGTGCCGGAACGCAGTTCCGTCCCCCGAATTGGAGTTTCGCGATGGCGGCGGCGCCCCGGAGTCTTTCTCGGAGTTTCGTCAATTGGTATCGCGTTTTTAGGTCGAAAGGGATTTTATAGGCGAAGAGGCGGCGCAGGGGGCACTCGGGGGCGCCACACCATAGGGTGGCGCGGCCCGAGCCAGGCCGCGCCGCCTTATGGTCCGGTGGCCCTCCGGCCCCTCTCCGACTCCTCTTCGGTGTTCCGGATGCTTCCGGGAAAAATAGGAGGTTTGGCGTTGATTTCGTCCAATTCCGAGAATATTGCCCGAACAGCCTTTCCGGAACCAAAAACAGCAGAAAACGAGAACCGGCACCGTGGCATCTCGTTAATAGGTTAGTTCCGGAAAACGCATAAAAACATCATAAAGTGCAAGCAAAACATGTAAGTATTGTCATAAAACAAGCATGGAACGACAGAAATTATGGATACGTCGGGGACGTATCATGGCATTACATTAAATGATGAAAGAGAGTGATGTTGTATCTTAGTTAAGATACAACTCTTGCACAAAACCATAGGCAAAATGCATTGCTAGCTCAATCACATGCATGCATATTCCTAAAATTATTAAATGTAGATAGAACACCTAAGTTACTCCCTCCATCTCAGTTTACTAGTCTTTCCCGTATCCCTAGATCGCCAATTTGCCCTATATAATTTAAATTATATAATATAAAAATTATATCATTAGAAAATAGAATATCTAAACTTTCTAATGATATAATTTTATAACATATAATTGATGCTAACTTGATTAAATTTGGGACCTAGGGATACGCAGACGCCTAATAAACTGTGAGAGAGGGAGTACAATACATTGTGGGTACTGTCTCTTACCATATACTACTATATAGGATATCTGGCTAAGATACAACCCATTGTGAAAGGCATAAAACGGATGCACAATTTTAGAGGTGTGTGTTCGAATCTCCATGCCCGGATCATGATGTGTGGGAGGCAGTGCTATGGGCTCTTTACCTGCTTTGTCCATGCCACGAGGGGAGTGCGGTATCCATCCACCTTGGTTCATTCTTGGCATCTCCATCCACATCTGCATCGCTCTATGCCCGCACTGCATTTGATCTATATTTGTTTTTTGACATATGTTTGTCCATTTTTCTTTCTGGACTTTTCGTATTAGTTTTTGTTTCCGCAAAAAAAATCCTAATAGCTACTAATAATATTTATTGTACAGTTGTCAGAAAATGTTTCCATAATATAAGTACATATTTATATACACCGGTATCTAAAAAAGTATCATATATTATCTAAAAGATATCGATACATTTAATATATTTACACCACAAAAAATCTACCATTCAGCGGATCTGGTCGAAACATATCGATACGTACTATTTACATCGCTACATTTAATTTATTATTGCAAAACTTTAATTAGTATTTATTACAAATAAATAATAGACAAATATCTCATATCTCAACCTTGCTTATGATACTATAAGTAGACAAGCCCTTCTTGTCTAAACTTTGCGCAAGATCACACAATACTCTTGATCCAGATAAACTTAGTAGCACCTGAGAGCACTTGTCGATGATGGCAGAAATAGGTAAGCTTGTCCTTCTTATTGTTGTTGCTGCTTTCTTCATTGTGAGTGGTGTCCATGGGACACCACAAACAACATGCAAGGCAGCGGCTAACATTGACAAGCGTGTCAACTATGATTTTTGTGTATCGGAACTCCTTGGCCACCCTGAAAGTGCCAGCGCAGATGCGTGGGGCCTTGCCAAGATCACAGCGTTGCTCGGTGGCAGCAACGCTGGTGATGCAAAAGCTGAGATTGAGGACATGCTAGCCAAGCCTGGCACAGATGATAAGTTGAAGGTGCCGCTAGGGCAATGCCATAAGCTGTACGATCAGATGGGGCTAGCATTCGCTGATGCGGCTGATGAACTTAACTGGCGCCACTATGACCTAGGGAGGAAGAAGGCGGCGCAAGCCATCCAGCTTGCGCAACAGTGTGACAACGCCTTTGTCAAGGCTGGAGTTCGTTCGCCGCTCATGAAGCGAAGCGAGGACTCCGTGCAGCTTGCAATCATCTGCACGGCCATCACCAACCTCATCAAGTGAAAACATATGAGATTTGTATTCAGAAGAGAATAGAGTGGTGAAAATTTTAATTTATTTCATCCATCCATTTCTTGTTTTTAATAATATCATTTCCTAGTAATTAATTAATTACCCTATCATGTTTTCTTTCTGCTTGCCGGTATCATCGTTTTCATTTTCTTTTCTTTTTTGAACAGGGCAAAAGATTTGTCTTCTCATTGATATAGCAGAACTGAATTGTTCACTTTTTATAAAGGAAATTGGCTGAAAACCGAAACAACTTAAAACGAACACGCCAGATCTGAAGCCGTGCGTACTTAGTGTAGATATGGCAAAACTAGGTACCTTCAAAACGGTTCGAGGTAAACCACATACCCGTTTCGTGGTATTTCTCGCATCGAGCCGGAGCAAGTCCACTAAACTCGAAAACTTAACATCCGGTTTTCCCGTACGAATTGCTCCGATGGAACCCACACCCACGACATACCACAAAACGAACCAAACAAATTATTCTGGAAGTGGGAGCATAATAGGCAGCTGATAGAACTGACGAATGGTTGACTACTGGATCATTGCTTCGATGTAGAGGCTGGGTTTTTCGCCTTTTCAAAAAGAAAGGTGTGTGGATAGAGATGGTTTGCACTGAAATTTTATAGGGAAACAGGGTTGCACTATTTTCTAGCTCTTCACGTACGTATACACATGGGTGCTTTCTTACGTAGTACATAGTACTCAGCTACGCGGAGACGCGCGCTCTTCCCGTCGTCCCGTGTATGCTTTGGCTTGGCTTTAAGCTACATGCCACAACTTGTTGCACTAGGAGCTCGGATTAAGCATTGGCGCAAGCACTGTGGTTGCATCAGCATTAGGCGGGCGGGTCGCATGCCCCCAATGGTCAAGTGGCCACGGCCACGACAGATGCTGCATCATCACCGTTGTCATCTACTCCGTTGCATCGTGCGTAGAGGATGACGAGGAGCCGACGACCCTGCCGTCACGTCGCGCGAGGAAGCGGGTAGGCCGATCGAGATGGAGAAGAAGTCTGCAGCTCGTATTGCTATCTGTAGCGGTAACGAGTCTGAAACAGTAATAATCCCTGAACAATCCATGGACGGAGTAGAGAATAACTCACGAGATCGATCGCTGCATCATTATCGGTTCCCACGAAGCAAAGCAAAGCTATCTGGTATTCTGGTCAGCGAGAAGCATGGAGTTGGCAGCCAACGACGCCGCCAGCGAGAGCCAGGCAAAGGCACGCGGAGGAAACTTGCGTTTTCGACAGGAATAATCACGCGGTGCGCCACCACGGCGGCCACACACAACGCAATCGGACCCCACCGTGCTCTCTGCCCCTCGACCGGGCGGCGCCAACGCCAGCACGGCGCGTGCGTGCGTCCGTAATCGCTCCGGCAGATGGGATTAGAGCATCCAGCTGTTTGTCCCTGATGAGACGGCGTTTGAAAGATTTTGCGAGCTCTCCGGATAAAATGCTACTAGCTTTTCCAGTGTTTTTAGGCCGTGCCGATTCAGATGCTCCCTCCGTCTAAAAATATGTCTTATTTTTGTCTAGATATGTCTTATTTTTGTGGAATTATGTAGATCCTACAACACACTTGAAAGTTGTGACATAAGAACCAGGAAAAAGTAGATAAGATTATTGAACAAGTCACTAGCACTCAACATCTTCCGTGGCTCTCCTATGGCATCTCTTACTCTACCACCCGACCCTACAAAGCAGACGATGAGATAACACATCTATTAGACCAACACATGGTTATAGAGGGAGTGCATTGGGCGTTATGCGATTCTATATAGATAGAGTTTTATAATGAGAGGACACTTTCTAACTATTAACTTCATGATGTGCAACATTCAGTGGGTGGGTATGAAAGACGGTGAAGTGCATTGAGTGACGATGCAACTGGAAAGGTGGATTAGAGGAGAGGGCGACAATACAGAACACGATTTATGCTGGAACATCCCTTGGTTTGGAACTTGTGTGGTAGCCACCCCCTTTTGGAATGATAAGAAAAAGTGGGAAGTTCAATTCAGCACGTGGGAGCATATGCTCCTATCCTAGGGAAAAAAAATTCAAAATTTCAAAAAATTCCGAACGAAATTTTTTGGGCTTGTATATCGACATTCTATGTGCCCACATCAAGTTTCAAGAAAAACAGAATTTTTTTTACTTGCAAAAAAGACAGAAATATCTAGTGTTAAACTAGTGTTAAACCAAACAAATAGTCCAAAGCCACCAAGATTCAGGACTAGACACAACTTACCGAAAAACTAGTGTTAAACCAATCCACACACGTTAATAAGCAGGAGAATCATTAGCTAGCGCGGTATATGCCATCGTGCCCCCCAAAGGCCAAAACCCAGCCCCAACGGTTTAACCTCTGCGGACGCACGCACGCGAAGTAGAGTCGTCCTCCCGAGCCCGAGCCACCACCACCACATCGGAGAGCCCAGGTCGTCGCCTCCTCTCCCGCACCCCAAGCTCGGCTAGGGTTCCCCACCTCCCCTCCCCACCCCCGCCATGGACTCCGGCGACTCCGCCGGCGCCGGAGGCGGCGGCGCGGCCGCGGCCGCCGCGGCCAAGTGGCGGAGCGACGCGTCGCGGGCGTTCCAGTACTACCTCGACCGCTCCACCCCGCACGCCACCGGCCGCTGGGTCGGCACCCTCGCCGTCGCCGCCATCTACGCCCTCAGGGTCTACATGGTCCACGGCTTCTACATCGTCAGCTACGGCCTCGGGATCTACCTCCTCAACCTCCTCATCGGCTTCCTCTCCCCCATGGTCGACCCCGAGCTCGACCCCTCAGCCGCGCAGGACGGGCCCGCGCTGCCCACCCGAGGATCCGACGAGTTCAAGCCCTTCATCAGGCGCCTCCCGGAGTTCAAGTTCTGGTACGGCCTACTCCTTCCTCCTCCGTCTCCCCCAGATCTCTGCTCAGATCTCCCAGATCTGCCGACCTAGCTTGTCCGTATCTACCGGCCGTGATCTGCCGCCTACTTCAGCCTTGCCTCGTGCAGATCGCTGCGGCGATCCTAGCTCACACGGGGCAGATTAGTTTGGGTTAACCGAATAATCTCTTTCCGCGACTCATCATCATTGTACTAGTATTAGTCAACTACGCCTCATTATATCTCTATATCTAGTGAATAAATGACCATCTTTTTACGTCTGTCAAAGCAACTGTGGCATTATTTCAACGAATCAAATTATCGTGAGGCAGTTCGTCTCGCTATTGTTGATCTACCAACATAGGTGAGTACAAATGCAAGTGTGCAGCTTGTCACCGCTGGTATAGTCCATGGATCACAAACTTGTGGTATTTCGAACTTGAGCTCAGCTGGTCCTAAGTCAGACTGCAAGTTAGTTAGTTACACGTCCTTGTCAATCACAACCACTGCTCAAGTGTGCTGTTGCATTCTAATTTAGCTTCTTAAAGCCATTGCTCCTCCTTGCTCTCTGCTGCTACCTTTACTGACTGTTCATGTATGGTCTACACACACCTTGGCTTGTTTGCTTTCATGATATGAAGGTAACTTTTGGCACGCCAGAATTCATAAACTTGTGTTGGTGAAACATCCATCTGTAGCTGGGGAATGATGCTTATCTTATGCTTATTTACTTGTTACTGTAACTGTTGCTTTGTGGTAAGTAGTATTGTAGGTGTGAGTTTTGTCTAACCTACTGTTGATAATTTGTGCATAATGGAAACATTGACATCTGGAAATAAGAAACACACTCCCTTGTTTGGTTGTCTGGTTGCTGCTTTTATCATCATAGAAATCAGATGGAGTATGGACCCTACCCCAAACATATCTCCAACAGATTATAATCATTATAGGCTTCATCTTTCTCTCGACTTGTTCACCAGCAATCTAAAAGTCATGAATCCTGTTGCTAGTGTCGCTTGTCTCTGACTGCAGTTGAGTTACCCGAATAAATCGCTGTACCATATTATCCTTCTATATTTGTTGTCTGATCAAATCGAACCTTTCTTATTTTGGTTAGGGTCAAACGGGTTTTATTATGTCTATCTGAATTAATCAAAGTCGCTGGAATGCAATGTTAGGAAATTTCAGTGCTTCTTTAAGCTTTTCATTGATAGTCCATCACCCCTAGTGGCATTGTTGAGTTACGTATTCCAAAGTCGCTGGAACTTGCAGTAATGTTAGGAACTTTCAGTGATTCTTTAGGCTTTTCATTAGTCCATCACCCCTAGTGACATTGTTGAGTTTACGTGTTCTATGACAGTAGAATTGGAGCACGACCATTATTATCCGACAGAACTTTCATTAGAAGTCAGAAACTACTTTTTTGGTAATGTGTCTATCTGAGTTAATCAAAGTTGATCGAACTTATGGTAGCGCTTTTTAGTAACTTCCAGTAATTCCTTGAGAAGTGTGAACATTACTTTTCGGTGTACCAAGTTATGGATTGGTACAAGGCAGAACTTTCGGCTATGCACCTTAGGGGGAGAGCTGAAAGCTGGTACAACAGTTTCTTAGTGAATAGCGGACAGGTATCTTGGCAAGAGTGAATTCAAGAGATTGTAGAGAGGCTTTAGGTAAGAAATGTGGTTGGTGTAGTTGATGAGTTTAATCACTTTAGGCACTGCATTGATAGTCCACCAGTAGTGGCATTGTTGAGTTTATTAAATGTTTTACGACGATAAAATTTGAGCACATCCATTGTGATCCCGTGAAACTACCATTAGCTGCAAGTTTTCTTATAGAAAGTCAGAAACTCGCTTTTGCTAGCAAGCATATCTGGGTAAAGCATGCACTGTGCGCTTCTTTATGTATGCAGCGCGCTTATATTTTATTTTCTGTTTTGCATACCATAATATCTGTTTGCCATTTCAGGTATGCAATCACAAAAGCTTTTGTGGTAGCTTTTGTGATGACTTTCTTCTCTGTATTCGACGTTCCTGTCTTCTGGCCCATACTTCTCTGCTACTGGATTGTACTTTTTGTCCTGACGATGAAGCGCCAGATCCTGCATATGGTCAAGTACAAATATGTGCCATTCAACATCGGGAAGCAGGTTAGTGTGTGCTGTTCAGTTATGTTTGTCCACTGCTTACCATCTGGCTAAGATCAATTCTTATGGGTATCATGGGTTCTTGAGAATACCTGTCCGGGTAGTTGAATAGCATATTATTCAACTCCTCATCCTTTACTGTTTCATTCATCATAGTCTCTTTCCATCTGGTTCCCAGAAATATGGCGGGAAGAAGGGTGGCGCAAGCAGCAGTTCTTCGAAAGACTGATCCCAACCTACCCTGGTGGGAAGCAATGGAAGGGCGAGAAGATACAGTTGATGCTATTCCATGTGCTAAATACCAAGTGTAATACTTCATTCATATCTAGAGTTAGAAGGGCATTCACTTATGTTTCTCTGACATGGGTTCACGGTTTAATTTGATATATTTCAGTTAGAGTGCTTCCTTCTATCAGTCAGTATATAGTGTGATTGATTCTTTTATGGGAGAAACCTTTCTGTTCGGCTGCTCCATGTTGCATCAATAATAATTGGTGCCGCAAGATCCTGGATTCAGCTCTGTCTGAGCTGTTGTTTTTTGGTTTTTGTACCTATCTTGTAGATGGAAGTAGCACGTGTATGCATCTTTTCCCTCCTAGCTGCAACATCTTATTCCTGGGCACCCTGTAATCAACACTAAATTGACGAGGCTAACTCGAAAGTTCTCATTCCTGTTTGCTACTTAGACACTTAGTTTGCTACTGATTTGGCTGTTTGCTTAGGGGCCCAAAGTACAATGCTTTGCAAAATCCTTAATCCTGCTATTGAAATGTCACTGTGTTAAGCAAGCAACGGGCCAAACTCTATGATTGGCTCTTGGCTGAGCTACTGGACAACCCTCCTACTTTCTGATCAGCAACATGATCATCCTCCCTGGCCTGAGCTCCAGTCATGCAAATGTGTGAACTGGGAGAAGAACTCAGTTTGAGGGAAGACTGGAAGAGACACAACATGCTGACGTCCCCCGAAGGAAGCGGGGACGTGTTGCGTTTGGGGGACGTCGGTCCCCAGCCGCGTCTCCCAAATGCCGCCGCGTCTCCCAAATGCCGTCCCCAAATAGAAATTCAAATAGTTCGCATTCAAAAGAGATCGTTCCCGCTAAAGTTGTCGCTGTCAGAGTAGCTGCGATCAAAGTAGTGGACGCGTGATCATATTACAAAGACGTAAATTAGAAAAAAGGGTTGGGCGATAGCGAATCCCGATTCGACGTAGGCTCGTCGATCACCATGACCTCATCGTGATCTGCCCGGTGTGCATGCTTCGTCGCCGACACCGAGGCAGAGGCCGACGTAGGTGTACTAGCAGATGGTGCCGCAGACGCGTCTGCTGGCTCTTGCTCCAGGGTTGGGGTTGCTGCCGCTACCGCCGTCTCGGCTGCCGCCATTTTGGCTTCAATGTCGTCGAGGATCTAGCCTTTGAAGAAGTTGTACGCCACTCACGTCCGATGAGACATTCCTTCTGTCGATGCAGGGACATGTCGTCCTTGCGTTTCTTGAGCTCCATCTTCTCCTCTTGCCTCTTGAGCAGCGTCGCCCACCTTTTGTCGGTCTTTTTGTCGCGGAAGAGCAAGGTCGAGGAGACCTCGGCGAGGCACTACGTGATCAACGCCTGCGTCTTCTTGGTCGACGCAGCGTCGGCCAAGGCGGCCTTGGCAACCTTGTTGCCGATAGAGCGCCATGCCTATGTTGCCAGCGGTGCATCCAGATCAAATGGCGTCTTTCCCCTCTGGCGCGTCAACCGCCATTTCTCGTTCATTTTAAGCTTGCCATAGCAATGCATCCGCGCGAAAGACTTATGCCCTTCCGAGTGCTTCCGGTACATATCTATGGCCTTGTTGAACTAACCAAAGGAAGCGCAATCAGATCGTCGAACACATAGTAGGTGCTAATAAAGATAATCTAAGAAAGAGGCGTACCACGCCGCTGACGTTGGTGCCGCTGTCGCCTCTGGTTTCGACCTTGTTATGGTACCCATGGAACATGTTCACCGTCGCCTGGATGATGGCCCATCGCGTCGACACTGCCTTTTGACTCCTCTTCATTGTTACTTTGCGGTAATTGACGTTGATTAGCTTGCGCTCATCGAACTCCTTGATCCTCGCCCAATACTTCTCGTACTTTTGGTTGGCGCCGATGATGGAGTCATGGCTCACCGTCGACCACAACTCGCAAAGACATTGATCTTCCAGAACCGTCCACTTGGGGCCTCATGTGCCCGATGCCTTCTTCTTCCTCTTCTTCCGCTCGCCGGCCGCGTCAACCTCCACGAGATCATTTGCATCCTCCGCGGCATCCGCGTCCTCGTCGTCCTCTTCGTCGCCGCCCTCTTTGTCCTCGTCGTCTTCTTCCTCCACCCCCTCCTCCTCCTCCTCCTCCTCCTCACTGGCGCCCTCGAATTTGAGCGGGCCCCTGCGGCCAGTGAACAGGGCGCCGTCCGCACCGGGGCCTGGCTCGCGCTGGGTGGCTTTCTCATACGCTGGGGAATAGAACACGACGTTGGGTTGAAGCCGCCATGCGGCAGCATATCCTCGTACCGCGGCGACAAATTTGGCGTCACACACCTGGGAGTGGAGGAGGGGCTGTCGTTGTAGAACCTGGATGTCGACGGAGACATCACTCCCGGAATGTACACCGGCACCGACGTACTCCATGGGCTCGAGTTGTTGGCCGCGATGCACGTAGCCAGCGCGCGCTGCTGCGCGCGCGTCGCCACTGTCTTCTTCTCCTACTGCGCCACCCTCCGTCCCTTCCGCTTCGCCGTCGACAACTTGCGACGCAGGCAGTCTTCCTACCATTGATCATCGGTCCAGCCTTCCGGCTTCTTCTTCGAAGCCGTCGCATTCCGCTGCTTCGCGAAGGGCGCCTTCGCCCCTTTCATCTCATTGCCCAGCGGCTTGGTGGCCGCTTTCTTGGCCATTTTTTTGGGGCCTGCCGGAGGCGCCATGGATGGGGAGAGGTAGCGGCGGCGGGAGGGACAGGGGGTAGCTACGGCGGGAGGAAGAAATGAATCGGCGGGATAGAAGGTGAAATGTGTTGGGAGGGCAGAAATATGCGATCTGCGGGAGAGGGGGACAAATTTTTCCTATGCCGCTGACGCGTCGGGCCTGCGTCTCCTTGCCTCGCTTTTCGTTGTCCGGTGCGCCCGGAACGTCCCCTGTGTAGCGGGGATGGGCACAGGGCGCCGGACACCGTATTGGGGCGCGCCGAACAAATGGAGGCTTTGGGCATGCGGCTGGGAACATTTTTTTGTCCGACGCGGTCCAAATTCCTTTGGGGAAACGCGGCTGGAGATGCTTTTACTCCCTCTCCACCCAGTACAAATTTGTAGTACTGTACCCGGTGTACGGCTCATTCCTGCAAATGGTTGAACTGGAAGGAAGAAATCGGTGGAGGGGAGAGGCACAACATGCTGACAAGCTTAGAGACCTGACAAAGTCCCTCTGCACATATTGCAAATTTATAGCACAATAGTCCCTCTCCACCAGCGGATTTCATCACTTTTCAAGTAAATGACTGCCACTTCAGTTCTACTGTCCAGTGGGGTTCTGGCTGAATCAAAGTAAAGCTCACCATTTTGTATCCCTGAGTCAACATCAGTACCATCGAATTCAGGGATATTCATTTTTTCCGGTTTCACTGCAGGAATTCCCTTTCTTGTGCCCGGCTGTTTGCAAGTTGTCCCTTTGCCTATATTGCATTACTGCCAGCCTTCTATTTGCATTGTCAAACTGGTTTTCATTTCCTTGCCCTTCCACCTCCTGAAATTGCTGGGCTGTCATGTTTTGCACAATCGGATTGTTGTCCCCTTTGTGGATTTGATGGCCAGCCGGCCCTTGCAAATTTTGGTTGAAGTGGGGATGTCGATATGGAATTTTGGGTGTTCCATCCATCTGCTGTTCACTTTCTGTTGCATCATGCAGAATACCATTACCAATTGGCTTGACATGTGTGCTGGCTGCTTTACTGAATTTTCTGAATTCCCACCGGTTGGGAGGGGTATGTGGATAGTTGCTTGCTTGCGGCACTGCCGGTGAAGCCGGTATCTCTTTTGGTGGAGCAATATCTATCTCCACAAGCGCTCAAAGTTGGTATGGCTAGTCACGAAATTGTTTTGGATGATTATAAAGTTGGCTTGCACCGTGTTGGTGAAGTCAAGAACTCTTCGTTGTCATCTTCTCTGTATGAGAGTTTGCACTTACAGCTGGACAGATTCCAGTTCGAGCAAGCTGGTACAGATGGACAACACTCCTCTTCGACATGATAGTAGCAAGGGATTTTTAAAGGGGAGAGATTTGCTGGCCAAATCTTACAGCTGGTGATCAACATCACGAAGGAGTTTTACACAAGCCAAGCTCGCAACCGCACTCGAAGCGGGAAGATCCTGCCATCGCCAACGCCTTCTCTCCTCCGATGGCATACAAATCAGGGTGGAAGGTGGGATGTTACTGCCGAAGAAGGGTTCTTCAGTATCCCCTTCCTGAAACCTCAGATCTGTACCGAGCTATGCTGCCATTGCCAAGCCGCCTCCGACGAACCACACCCTGCCGCTGGAATTAGAAGCAAACGGGAGGGGTTTTACGAGAGAACCCACCCTCTCCACGCTTCAGATCAAAACGCCTCCAAGGATTTGCTCTGCTCTGATACCATTGACAGGCTCAGACCTGACTAATTAAGTAACGGAAGGGGAAAAGGATCGATCATCCACGTCTTCCTTCTTCCCTTTAGGCGCGAAGCACTAACTGGAGACGGAACTAGTGTTGTTCTACCCCGTCAGACAGAGGCAGGGTTAACACATGCTTGAGCGTGTAGTACCACATCCTTAGGCCATGGCTTAGATTATTTTATTTTTCTCTAAGAGATTAAGGGTACTGATTTATTCATTCTTGGCACACTTTGTGGCCAACTGGTTAACAATATATCCTGGTGGTACCCAGTTTGAAGCGATTTTAAATTTTGAAACATGCCGGGTAATAATGGGAAGACGCGGCACAACGGATGCTGGGTAATAATGGGAAGACGCGGCACAACGATGAAAGCAAGGAAGAATGACAAATAATGAGTCTTCTGTATTGTTAACCTAAGTAAAGTAATAGGTCATGCACACCGCAATACATAGCAAAGAGGTTCATTTTTGTGGACATGCTACATGTACTCCTTCCGTCCTAAAAAGGATGTTGCAGATTTATCTGACGTGAATGTTTCTATACACTAAATCATGTTAATGCATTGCTATGGAAGATGAGGATGTCCAAGTCAGGAATGATGTTGATGGTTGAATGTTATATCCATCATGGAATGCTAGAAGTTTACTTAATGTTTTGCTTTTGGGAGATGGAGACGATGGAGGCTACCCTTTCTTTAGCTCTGGTTGCTTGATCATCAGTTGGGGGTTTGTTTCGCTTAGGCTGACGAGGCTTTGTGTTTGTTGTTTTTTTGTCCTGTTAATGCCGCATGGAACGCTAGCAGCTGCAGTGCAAGGGGCTTTTTTTTCTGGTGCCAACACTATGCAAAATAATGCACTGGGAGATGTGGTCACTGGCGGAGCTTAGTGTAAGTCGGGGGGCCGCTGCCCCCCCCCCCCCCCCACTTTTTGCAAAGTTCTGAAGAAAAAAAAATTTAGGGAGTGTTTAGATGCAGAAAAAATAGCATTTCGCCCCTCCAAACATTGACATTTTATCTTTCGCCCCCCCTGATTTTTGGTGAAGCTCCGCCACCGGATGTGGTGCCAACTCGTCAGGAGTCGCCGCACTTGACGGGTGATGCATTTTCGTGATGACATTGCTATCGAAGATGAGGATGTCTAAGCGAGGAATGATGATGGTGGTTGAATGTTATATCCGTCATGGAATGCTGGAAGTTCTACTGAACGTTTTGCTTTTGGGAGATGGAGAAGATGGAGGCTACCCTTTCTTTAGATGTGGTTGGTTGATTATCAGTTGGCGGTTTGTTTCGATTAGGCTGATGAGTCCATGTGTTTGTTGTTTCGTTGTCCTGTTAATGTCGCCTGGAACACTAGCAGGTGTAAGCGTTTGTCGCTTGTAAGAACTTATTATTGTCGCTCCGTTATCGGTAACGGAACCCAGCCATATTTTCAGGGGTCGTGTGAAAAAAAGGAGTCTACCAACAATTTTTTAGTAAATTACGAATGCGAGGACTTGAACTCGATATCAAATGCCCGAGCGAACCGGGTTATGGGAATTGCGGAAAATGTTATTCAGATGACGCAAACAACTTTCATGCCTGGCATGCATATTTTAGAAGGTGTAGTTATCCTACATGAAACTATACATGAGTTCCATAGGAAAACGATGGATGTGGTCTTGTTTAAGATTGATTTCGAGAAAGCATACGGTAAAATTAAATGACCCTTTTTACAACAAGTTCGAATGAAAGGTTTCCATCCTACATGGTGTTCATGGATTCAGAGATTCATTGAAAAAGGTAGTGTTGGAATTCGAGTTAACGATGACATCGGACATTACTTTCAAACTAGAAAAGGCCTTAGGCAAGGGGACCCTTTGTCCCCTATTTTATTTAACATCGTCGTGGATATGTCAGAAATTTTGATTGCTAGAGCGAAAGAAGATGGTCAGGTAGCTGATCTTATTCCTCATTTAGTAGAGGGAGGGGTCCCGATTTTCAATATGCGGATGATACCATTCTCTTCATGGAACACGATTTGGATAAAGATTTATATATGAAATTAGTTCTATGTATTTTTGAACAATTGTCTGGTTTGAAAATAAATTTCCACAAGAGCGAGTTGTTCTGTTTTGGTAGGGCCAAAGAGGTTGAAAATGATTATAAAATTCTTTTTGGGTGTGATATAGGGTCATTATCATTTAGATATTTGGGTATACCAATTCATTTTCGCAAGTTAAGAAATGGTGAGTGGAAACCAATGGAAGATCGCTTTGAGAAAAAGTTGAGTAGTTAGATAGGTAAGATGCTTTCTTATGGTGATTGACTCGTTATTAACTCTGTTCTCACAAGTCTACCCATGTTTATGCTCTCTTTTCTTGAGATTCCGAAGGGAGTTCGGAAAAGATTAGATTTTCTTAGATCACTTTTTTTTTGCAAAGCGATGGGCATAAGCGGATATATAGATTGATGGCTGGGAGTAGAAGACTTAGAGCTAAAAATATAAGAGTCTGCTCGCCAAGTGGTTAGATAAGCTTATTAATGAAGAAGGGATGTGGCAAGAGTTGTTACATAACAAATATTTGAATTCTAAAACCTCGGCTAAACCTACAGACTCTCCCTTTTGGAGAGATTTAATGAATGTTAAAGAGGAATTCTTAGCGCGGCGATCTTTTGATATTGGTAACGGGCTCAATACTAGATTCTAGGAGGACATTTGGCTAGGACAAAGGTCATTGGTAAATGAGTATCCCTCCCTGTATAATATCGTGCATCGTAAAAATGTTACTGTTGCGAATGTGTGATCATCTACCCATATCAATATAGGTTTCAGAAGAACGTTGGATTATACTAAAAGGAAAAGATGGGCAAACCTTTTTTTTTGAAAGCTAGATGGACAAACCTTTTGCACGGATTAATTTCAGTTCAACTCTGTGATTCCGAAGATACTTTTAAATGGGGGTTTACGGCTTCACATTGATTCACTGTTAAATCCATGTACAATGATCTTCTCAATGGGAATGCTGCATATCTTAAGAAATATATTTGGAAAATGAAAGTACCTTTAAAAATTAGGATTTTCATGTGGTTTCTTCAAAAAAAAAGAGGTCATACTAACGAAAGACAACTTAATAAAACGTCACTGGCAGGATGAAGGGTGTTGTTTTTGTGATCAAAAGGAGACAGTCCAACACCTTTTCATAACTTGTCCATTCGCCCATATGATTTGGAGAATAGTTTATATGTCTTTCAATATACCTCATCCTTTGAATATTACAAATTTGTTTGGAAATTAGTTTAATGGAGTGCACAAAAAAGATAAAGCTTACATAGTTGGTGTTTGTGCGGTCCTATGGACGATATGGAAAGTTCGCAATGATTGCATCTTTAACAAAAAAAAATCCCATCATTTTTGCAGGTTATTCCGTTGGCTACCCACTCGGTCCGTATGCGGTTCTATCTACAGCTAGAGGACGACCGACCGGCTATGGATATTGGGTGCAACCGACTGAAAATGGTGGCTCGGGATTTCTACAGCCGGTGTGGATGATCTGCTGATCGTCACTTGACATGATGTTGCAAAAGCGCTTCATGTCCATGTTTAGTTTCCGGTGGCTCATTTTGTTGAGACCCTTTATGATCAGTTTTTTGTAATAATTCTTGAGACGTTTCTTTTGTAAGACTGGATATTTTCATCTAATAAAAACGGTCGTATGCATCTCTTGGATGCGAGGCTGGGGTAACCCTTTTTGCAAAAAAAGTTTCATGTACTAATTAGCGTAATGCCTGAACTTAAAAAGGTTCACGGCAGTGGTAGTGCTTTTTGAGACAACTTTGTGCCAAGCAACGGATGTTTGACGATGCCAGCTTCTAATATCATATCCTGGGTGGTGGGTGCTAACTAGTGTACTAGTACTTATGAGGCTGCTTAATTGCTTGGGGTCTAGTAAACAAAATTTCGATGCATAGATACCACGACGTTTCCTGATCACAGATTATGTGATGTCCTCCATTGCGTTTCTATAGAATTCTGGCTGTTTTCACCTTTTCTTGATATTGCTCTGATGGTTCACCAATAGTCTGAAATCACTATCGAATCTCCTAAAAAGCTCTGCAACAAAACGAGTGACACGATGTGTACTATCTTGGCAGTTAATATCAAACTGGCTTGTTACAGTTAAGGAGCTATAAGAATTATTTACTGTACATTCAATTAAGTACCACCATACATTTTTTTGTTAATAATTACCGCCATACTTATTTTAAATAATGGACGTGCAAGAAATGGAAGTCTTGCCGACGGCCAAATATGCTTGGCATACACTAACTAGACTATACAACAATCGGTATAACATGCGTCAGTGGTCCCTGCACAGGTGTCGCACGTTGGTATCGGTGGTTGTGGCACACGAGAGCCACAACGCAATTCTCTGGCATACACACCCTAAATGGCAAACTCGTGGTGCAACTGCGTGAAAACAATGTGAATTTGAGCAAGGTATACAGCATTATTGGGACATTTTTTGGCAGAATCGAGAATGTCCCTTTTACGAAAAGGTGTCTTCGAACTCTTTGTGGTAAAATCTCCCGTGATCAGGCAGACGAGGATGTGAAGAAGACAATGGATATATTCTCTGATCTGAAGGAGAAGGATCCAGAGTTTGATTATTCGGTAAGAGTTGATGGTGACAGCAGAATAAGGACTCTCATGTGGACAAACGGAAACAGTAAGTTGCAGTACCACCATTTTGGTGATGTCATAACATTTGACACAACATATAAGACAAACTTATATGACATGCCATTCGGACTATTTGGTGGAGTGAATAACCATTTCCAGTCAGTAATATATGCTGGAGTGCTGATGAGGGATGAGAAAGTTGAAAGCTTTAACTGGGTTTTCAAGGAGTTTGTGAAGATGATGGGTGGAAAGAACCCAATTACAATTCTAACAGGTACGTAAAATGAACCAAAATCTATTCCACCAAATACTATGACAGTATTACTGTTTGATTGAACTGAATGTTTAAAATTCATGAAACAGATCAGGCACGTGCAATGGAGGTTGCCATCGAGGAGGTGTTCCCTGATGTAACACATCGATGGTGCAAATGGCATGTCATGAAAAAAGCAAAGGAGAGTTTGGGTGTCCACTATCATAAGAAGAGTGAATTCAGGATAGAGTTTCACAAGCTAGTGCAAGATATGATTACTGTACAAGAGTTTGAAGATTCATGGCATGCTCTGGTAAAAAAACATGGGCTTGAAAAGAATACATTCCTGATCCAGATTTTCGAGGTACGACACAAGTGGGCCAAGCCTTATTTCGCTGGGAAATTTTGTGCAAAGCAAACCAGTACTCAACGAAGTGAAAGTGCTAACCATATGTTGAAGAATTACATCCCACCCGGATGTCCTATGAACCTATTCGTTAAGCAATACCACAAATTGCTCTTTGATAGAGATCAGGAAGAGGGTTTCCAAGAGAAGAGAACCAGATTGGTAATTGCTAAAATTATCATCGTTATCATTATTTGCTGCCTAGGTCTTGAAACTCTAAAGTTTATATTTATGAAATGTTATTTGCAGGGTGGTGCAGTGTTGAAAGTTAACATACCTCTTGAAAAGCATGCTAGCAGAATATATACAAGGACCATGTTTGAAATGTTTGGATCGTTCCTTTTTGCTTCTGGATCATATACGGTAGAGGAGCTGATCCCGAAGAAAAAATATGTGGCAACACACCTGAATGCATCCAAAAGAGAAAAATACCTTAAATCTGTCTTTGAAATAGAAGTTTCTGAGGATGGCGATTATTTCACATGTGAGTGTGGATTATTTGAGCACATGGGTATGGTTTGTTGTCATATAATAAAGGTTGGTAATTGGTAATTGGCTGTTTTATCTGTGGTTTGTCTGATAACCTATATCATAGTAGGATCTAATTGTTTGAAATCCTTCATGCAGGTGATGTGTGAACTAAGACTAAGTGAAATTCCAAAAAAGCATGTCATGAAGAGATGGACCCTAGATGCAAGAGATATTTTACCTGATCATCTGAAGCACTATCAGAAAGATATTGGTCTGAATGAAACGCACACATTTAGGCATTCAAAGATGTATATTGCTGCGCTTGAACTAGTGAAGATGGGAGATATGAATGTCGCCGCATATGAAGCTGTGATGAAGTGCTTGATCGATGCTAAGCTTAAGGTCACACCTCTTTGTAATAAAACAGATGGAATGAGTATAGTGGAGAAGGCCGCAACCATGGCTAAATCCAATGGGACAAGTGCAGTCCGTGCTAATTCGAATGGAGGAAGTACAGTTCGTGCTAATTCAAATGGAGGCAGTACAGTCCGTGCTAAATCAAATGGAGGAAGTGCAACACATGGTACGGGTCGTCCCAATTCAAATATACCAGCTGGTCCAGAATTATTTTCAGAGAAAGCAACTAAGGACAAAGAAAAATATGCGATGTCAGAAGGATCTTGTGTTGATGGGGGAGATGATAGTTTGGAGTCATTGAATGATGTTTACTCTCCAGATAGGAGCCACCACGATTTGGCACCGCCTCCAAGTAAAAAAAGACGAGGTCGTCCAACGACTGCAAGAGACAAAGCTCCATATGAAAACAAAAACAAGAGATCAAGATTCTGCACAATTTGTAGGCTAGAAGGACATAAACGTACAACCTGCCCAATCAGAGGAGATGCTCCCATGAAGCCAAGGCAAGCTGCTAGATGCAGCAATTGTGGAATTACAGGGCATCGGAGGACAAGTTGCGTCAAACCAATTAGTTTTCCTGGTTGATTTGTGAATTTTCTATATACATATTGATTGTAAAATTAAACCTACAATTATCGGATGACTGCATGTGTCAAAAATATGTATCGTGTGTAACTGTATTGAATATGTTTTCAGGTTTTTAAACTGAGGGCAAAAAATTCATTCGTGCTTTTCTTAGAAAAAAATGAGAAGCATGGTGCAGCAATGTCATGGCAGTCACATGCCCATTTGGTAACATGGAACTGGAAATATTTTGTTGTTGGTGTTCAAAATATAATCCCAAACTAGAGTGCTGGTTGGTACATACACCATTTAAGTTTGTTGGTCCCATTGCATCCACTTAGACTGACCAACGTATTAACTTCGGTGTACCAGGGCGTCCGGGCAGTTGTCACATTAAAACAGGTGGGTCCAGGTAGGTGATGATATTTGATCCAAATACGGCGGTGGCTAAAACAGAAAACTAGACTATACAACAATCGGTATAACATGCGTCAGTGGTCCCTGCACAGGTGTCGCACGTTGGTATCGGTGGTTGTGGCACACGAGAGCCACAACGCAATTCTCTGGCATACACACCCTAAATTCTCCACCCACTCTTGCGTGTGAAAATAATGCTTTGCTCCTTAAATATATCACTCAGTCTTCATCTGACTAGGTAGAAACATGGTTTTAAATAACCGGCTATATGCTATAGCTGGGCTATTGCCTTAGCTGCATCTTTTAGAAAGCTTGGGCTATATAAAGGCTATAGCCGGCTATTTAAAACTATGTGTAGAAAACTCCGATGTCCCATCAGTTCAGCATGTTCAGAGCCCTAGATTGTATACTTCAAGTAAGCCACATAACATTCACATGCACCCCGGAGAAGACGAGAGAAGAGCCAAAGAAATTTGGAAGCATGAGGGAGTATGAGGCGTTGGGAGAAGTAGCGCGGCTACTCACTTGCAGGACAGAGCGTGAAACCATGTTGCTTTTCTTTTTGCGGGTAAATGTTGATTTTATTACTCAATAGGGGTTACAGACAGGTTATGCAGGAGAGACTGAAACCACGTTGTTTCTTCACACTGAGAAAGATCTTGGACGTACTTTCCTAAACCTACTAGTAGCTAAATAAAGTAATATTTGATTAAACTTTTAGAAAAATTTATCAATAAATATGATATTTTATAGATACTAAATAAAAATATATTTTTATTATATATCTAATTTTATTTAATTTGTATTTTACATGTTAATGATTTTTGGTAAAAACTTAATTAAACTTGACATAGTTTGATTTTCTAAAAGTAATATAAATCTTCAACTTTCGGATGGAGGTAGTATACATTGCACGTCGAAGATCATTTTTTTCTGATCAAGACGTGCAAGTGCAGGAGTCAACGTACACCTTTTTAAATAGAACATGCAGAACTTAAGCGCATAAATATTTTGCTTTCTCTTGATCATACATTATCAAGAAAATTACAAAAAACCACCACATTACAGGCAATGGTTTTAAAAAGCCACCACTATTCATTTTTTTTTCCAAAAAACCACCAGCTTACGGGTAACACTTAACGGATAGCACTGACTCGTCTCTAATGCTGGTTTAATGGCCAGACTGGCATATGGGTCCTGCTGTTATGCTGATGTGGCGACTGATTAATGAGAAAGAGAGGAGCCCCATATATTGGTTCTAGCTTCGGGCTTATTTGTAAATTTCAGTGGGACCCACTTGTCAGCTAGCATTACTTTTCTCTCTTTTATTTTTCTATTTATCCTATAATTGTTTTCTCGTCTTTTTTTTTTTTGGGCGTTGACCCGACCGAGCCTGAGCTAGCAGCCGAGGCTCGCTCGGCGGCGCCCGCGCCACTCTGGCCGGCGGCGGAGCTCGTCCCGTCGGTGCCCTGGCTGGACCTCGCTCGCGCCGCCCTGCTCGGCACTCGGCCGGAGCTCGTCCCTCCGACCCCTGATACATCAAGCGGACGTTTGGCTCTCGTGTGTCACCCTACCTGATACATCTGCCGTCCAGTTCTCGTTGAGATGGACCGAACAAAAGTAGCGGAAAAGCTGTCAGATATCCCCATACGTGTAATACTGATCTACGTAGTATACGAGCAGACTATACTGGCATATACAATAGCCGGGGGGCCCGCTGAATTGATTGCAACAAACCTAGTTAACAGCAAACTGTGAAGACATGTCAGTACATGTTTCGCAAATTGAAACGTAAACCAAGATCCCCGACTCCCAACTGTACCCACTCACCAGTCACCATTAAATCCGCCTCAAGCTTTTCTTCACATCCCCTCCGCTCGACGCCGGCGGTGAACAGTATCGTCTGTGCTTAGAGATCTTCTTCCGGTCTCCTGCTGCTGGGAATCGGGGAGGAGGTTACGTATCAGAAGCAACTGCTGGAGATATCACAGTTGGTCGGGATACAGACCTGGTTTGAAGTATTCAAGGTACCTTCTTCTCTGTTGCATGTATGCGTGAATTAGATTTGTTGTCTTCTATGCACACATACAGATCGTAACCATAGTTCTTGTCTGGCCCATACGCATCGTAACCCTTGTTCTCGATCTCTGTCAGAATGGACCACTGTGTAACTGAAGAAGAACCATTTGTTGAGAGGTCACTGCTGTTCGCCAGCCAGAACACTTGGCTAGAAACTGTAGTTGAGGAAGACGAAGTTGAGTCATCGGGAGACAGCACAGAGGACAATGCTAGTGGCCATGGCATAAATAGGTCAGTTGATCTGGGTCGGACAGAAAACATTGTTCATGTTGAAAGAGACCCCAATGGCCTTGTTCGCAGGTATGTTTAACAATTTGAGATTACTGTGCATCTTTATTTGGTTTAAGTGGACTGGGAATAGCAAACCATTTGTAGAGTTCTTTGATACGTAATTATAACAATGCCAGGGCATCTTATACAATGTGCAATTGTTAGCTTATTTTACCATCTATTTTTTCTGTAATGTTGTGCAAATTAGTCGGTTGTGCTTTGCTAGATGTTGTGTTTTGTAATTGTACTTATACACGGATTAATGATTTACCAGGCACAGACGTGGTGCTATGCTTGATGAAAGGGCAGCTAGTGCGAAAGGATATCAGCTCTTGAATCTGCCTTTAGAGGTTTTGCGGAAAGGAAAAGCACAGAATACTGTCACCAAAAATTGGGCTGTCGTTTGATTCATTGGGTGAAGCTTATGATTACTACAATCTTTATTCTTGGGAGTGCGGCTTCGGTATTAGGTATGGGAAAAGCAGGATGAATGTTAAAGGATCGAAGTGCATGCAAGAGCTCCTCTGCAACTGCTCGGTAATGAAGCTTCCATAATGAACATATTTACAAACATGATCTGCTGAACCATTTTTGACTGATTTTATTTTTTGTTTTAACAGGGGAAACCAACCAAGCTTAATAGCACTTCTTGTCGTACGGAATGTGCAGCTATGATTAGGTTGTTAAGAACGGATGATGATGGGTGGTACATTTGTGAGTTCAGGTCGACACACAACCACCAGATGCTACATACATGCGCACAGAAGTTGCATTTTCCCTCTCACAGGCATATAGACAAGTACACAAGAGAACTCGTGGTGCAACTGCGTGAAAACAATGTGAATTTGAGCAAGGTATACAGCATTATTGGGACATTTTTTGGCAGAATCGAGAATGTCCCTTTTACGAAAAGGTGTCTTCGAACTCTTTGTGGTAAAATCTCCCGTGATCGAGCAGACGAGGATGTGAAGAAGACAATGGATATATTCTCCGATCCGAAGGAGAAGGATCCGGAGTTTGATTATTCGGTAAGAGTTGATGGTGACAGCAGAATAAGGACTCTCATGTGGACAAACGGAAACAATGAAGTTGCGAGTACCACCATTTTGGTGATGTCATAACATTTGACACAACATATAAGACAAACTTATATGACATGCCATTCGGACTATTTGGTGGAGTGAATAACCATTTCCGATCGATAATATATGCTCGGAGTGCTGATGAGGGATGAGAAAGTTGAAAGCTTTAACTCGGGTTTTCAAGGAGTTTGTGAAGATGATGGGTGGAAAGAACCCAATTACAATTCTAACAGTACGTAAAATGAACCAAAATCTATTCCACCAAATACTATGACAAGTATTACTCGTTTGATTGAACCGAATGTTTAAAATTCATGAAACAGATCGAGCACGTGCAATGGAGGTTGCCATCGAGGAGGTGTTCCCTGATGTAACACATCGATGGTGCAAATGGCATGTCATGAAAAAAGCAAAGGAGAGTTTGGGTGTCCACTATCATAAGAAGAGTGAATTCAGGATAGAGTTTCACAAGCTAGTGCAAGATATGATTACTCGTACAAGAGTTTGAAGATTCATGGCATGCTCTGGTAAAAAAACATGGGCTTGAAAAGAATACATTCCTGATCCAGATTTTCGAGGTACGACACAAGTGGGCCAAGCCTTATTTCGTTGGGAAATTTTGTGCAAAGCAAACCAAGTACTCAACGAAGTGAAAGTGCTAACCATATGTTGAAGAATTACATCCCACCCGGATGTCCTATGAACCTATTCGTTAAGCAATACCACAAATTGCTCTTTGATAGAGATCGGGAAGAGGGTTTCCAAGAGAAGAGAACCAGATTGGTAATTGCTAAAATTATCATCGTTATCATTATTTGTCTGCCTAGGTCTTGAAACTCTAAAGTTTATATTTATGAAATGTTATTTGCAGGGTGGTGCAGTGTTGAAAGTTAACATACCTCTTGAAAAGCATGCTAGCAGAATATATACAAGGACCATGTTTGAAATGTTTGGATCGTTCCTTTTTGCTTCTGGATCATATACGGTAGAGGAGCTGATCCCGAAGAAAAATATGTGGCAACACACCGAATGCATCCAAAAGAGAAAAATACCTTAAATCTGTCTTTGAAATAGAAGTTTCTGAGGATGGCGATTATTTCACATGTGAGTGTGGATTATTTGAGCACATGGGTATGGTTTGTTGTCATATAATAAAGGTTGGTAATTGGTAATTGGCTGTTTTATCTGTGGTTTGTCTGATAACCTATATCATAGTAGGATCTAATTGTTTGAAATCCTTCATGCAGGTGATGTGTGAACTAAGACTAAGTGAAATTCCAAAAAGCATGTCATGAAGAGATGGACCCTAGATGCAAGAGATATTTTACCTGATCATCTGAAGCACTATCAGAAAGATATTGGTCTGAATGAAACGCACACATTTAGGCATTCAAAGATGTATATTGCTGCGCTTGAACTAGTGAAGATGGGAGATATGAATGTCGCCGCATATGAAGCTGTGATGAAGTGCTTGATCGATGCTAAGCTTAAGGTCACACCTCTTTGTAATAAAACAGATGGAATGAGTATAGTGGAGAAGGCCGCAACCATGGCTAAATCCAATGGGACAAGTGCAGTCCGTGCTAATTCGAATGGAGGAAGTACAGTTCGTGCTAATTCAAATGGAGGCAGTACAGTCCGTGCTAAATCAAATGGAGGAAGTGCAACACATGGTACGGGTCGTCCCAATTCAAATATACCAAGCTGGTCCAGAATTATTTTCAGAGAAAGCAACTAAGGACAAAGAAAAATATGCGATGTCAGAAGGATCTTGTGTTGATGGGGGAGATGATAGTTTGGAGTCATTGAATGATGTTTACTCTCCAGATAGGAGCCACCACGATTTGGCACCGCCTCCAAGTAAAAAAAGACGAGGTCGTCCAACGACTGCAAGAGACAAAGCTCCATATGAAAACAAAAACAAGAGATCAAGATTCTGCACAATTTGTAGGCTAGAAGGACATAAACGTACAACCTGCCCAATCAGAGGAGATGCTCCCATGAAGCCAAGGCAAGCTGCTAGATGCAGCAATTGTGGAATTACAGGGCATCGGAGGACAAGTTGCGTCAAACCAATTAGTTTTCCTGGTTGATTTGTGAATTTTCTATATACATATTGATTGTAAAATTAAACCTACAATTATCGGATGACTCGCATGTGTCAAAAATATGTATCGTGTGTAACTGTATTGAATATGTTTTCAGGTTTTTAAACTGAGGGCAAAAAATTCATTCGTGCTTTTCTTAGAAAAAAATGAGAAGCATGGTGCATCAATGTCATGGCAGTCACATGCCCATTTGGTAACATGGAACTGGAAATATTTTGTTGTTGGTGTTCAAAATATAATCCCAAACTAGAGTGCTGGTTGGTACATACACCATTTAAGTTTGTTGGTCCCATTGCATCCACTTAGACTGACCAACGTATTAACTTCGGTGTACCAGGCGTCCAGGCAGTTGTCACATTAAAACAGGTGGGTCCAGGTAGGTGATGATATTTGATCCAAATACGGCGGTGGCTAAAACAGAAAACTAGACTATACAACAATCGGTATAACATGCGTCAGTGGTCCCTGCACAGGTGTCGCACGTTGGTATCGGTGGTTGTGGCACACGAGAGCCACAACGCAATTCTCTGGCATACACACCCTAAATTCTCCACCCACTCTTGCGTGTGAAAATAATGCTTTGCTCCTTAAATATATCACTCAGTCTTCATCTGACTAGGTAGAAACATGGTTTTAAATAACCGGCTATATGCTATAGTCGGGCTATTGCCTTAGCTGCATCTTTTAGAAAGCTTGGGCTATATAAAGGCTATAGCCGGCTATTTAAAACTATGTGTAGAAAACTCCGATGTCCCATCAGTTCAGCATGTTCAGAGCCCTAGATTGTATACTTCAAGTAAGCCACATAACATTCACATGCACCCCGGAGAAGACGAGAGAAGAGCCAAAGAAATTTGGAAGCATGAGGGAGTATGAGGCGTTGGGAGAAGTAGCGGGGCTACTCACTTGCAGGACAGAGCGTGAAACCATGTTGCTTTTCTTTTTGCGGGTAAATGTTGATTTTATTACTCAATAGGGGTTACAGACGAGTTATGCAGAGAGATCGAAACCACGTTGTTTCTTCACACTGAGAAAGATCTTGGACGTACTTTCCTAAACCTACTAGTAGCTAAATAAAGTAATATTTGATTAAACTTTTAGAAAAATTTATCAATAAATATGATATTTTATAGATACTAAATAAAAATATATTTTTATTATATATCTAATTTTATTTAATTTGTATTTTACATGTTAATGATTTTTGGTAAAAACTTAATTAAACTTGACATAGTTTGATTTTCTAAAAGTAATATAAATCTTCAACTTTTGGATGGAGGTAGTATACATTGCACGTCGAAGATCATTTTTTCTCGATCAAGACGTGCAAGTGCAGGAGTCAACGTACACCTTTTTAAATAGAACATGCGTAACTTAAGCGCATAAATATTTTGCTTTCTCTTGATCATACATTATCAAGAAAATTACAAAAACCACCACATTACAGCAATGGTTTTAAAAAGCCACCACTATTCATTTTTTTTTCCAAAAAACCACCAGACTTACGGGTAACACTTAACGGATAGCACCGACTGCCTCTAATGCTGGTTTAATGGCCAGACTGGCATATGGGTCCTGCTGTTATGCTGATGTGGCGACTGATTAATGAGAAAGAGAGGAGCCCCATATATTGGTTCTAGCTTCGGGCTTATTTGTAAATTTCAGTGGGACCCACTTGTCAGCTAGCATTACTTTTCTCTCTTTTATTTTTCTATTTATCCTATAATTGTTTTCTCGTCTTTTTTTTTTTTTGGGCGTTGACCCGACCGAGCCTGAGCTAGCAGCCGAGGCCTGCTCGGCGGCGCCCGCGCCACTCTGGCCGGCGGCGGAGCTCGTCCCGTCGGTGCCCTGGCTGGACCTCGCTCGCGCCGCCCTGCTCGGCACTCGGCCGGAGCTCGTCCCTCCGACCCCTGGACGGACCTCGCCCGCGCCGCCATGGTTGCCGCTCGCCCCGTGTGGCCCTTCCCCGGCCCCTGGCCACGCCGCCCTGCTCGGCGCTCGGCTGGAGCTCGTCCCGCCGACCCCCACTCGCCCGCGCCCGCGCCCGCCCCGGCTGGCGCTCGTCCCGCGTAGCCCTTTCCCGGCCCTGCGGCGGCGGTAGTGTGGGGTAGCGACGGCACTACTGTGGGGTAGCAGCGGCCCTGGTTGACCTGGGCAGGCGCGGGCGGGCTCCAGCTCCGGTGAGGGCGGGCGCGTTCGGGCGCGACGAGAGCTCCGGCTTAGGCAGGGATGGGCGGGCTCCAGCTCCGGCGAGAGGTCCAGCGAGATCTCCGGCATAGGCAAGTGCAGGGGCCTCCGGCAGGGGTCACGCAGGCGCCGCCATCTCTCCCGATGGAGCCCGTGAGCAGGCCCGATGGGGTCTTTATTTTTTGAGAAAGAAAAAAGAACAAGAATGAACTGCTATGACAAGTGGGTCCTGTCAACTGATATTTTCTACACTACTTAAAAACGAGGAACATGTTCCTTATTCTGCCAATACGTCAACCTCTTCGTCCTTTGTCCACCGTCCTCCGCTCGACCGCACGGCGGCCACATGGGCTAGGCCCATCTTATCCCACCACCAGATCTCGTCATCAAGTAGTCACGCATTGAACCCAATCACCTCCTCTCGAGGGTACCACCCCCCCCCCCGCCGTTACAGCCGCGAGCATCTCGCCAGAGGAGGGCTGGCCCGACGTTGCCCTCATCTCACCTGCCGGACCTAGGCCGGCAGGCACCGGATCTGGACAGTTCATGCGTGCCTCGAGTCCACCGTTCCTCTTTGCAACCACTCGATTCATTTGAACTGCCGCCGCGAGATCTGGATGTCGAAGCCGTCACAACTCTCTGTGTTCATCCCTCCGCCCGACCTGTGCAGCTCTGTCTCCGCAGTGGTGGTCGTCACCATGTCGCCGCCGACGAGACCACCGCGCTCCGCACGCGTCTCGCCGCTGTCCAGGACACCCTCGGGCTCGCAGAATCCAAGGCCACACCTGAGGACCGAAAGGACATCCCTTCATCGTTGCTAAAAAAATCCCCTCTCTTCCCCAACATCACGTGCGGCCTGCAGGTCGCCTCCTCCGTCCTCTGCCAGTCTGCCTCTTCGCCGCACTCGGTCGAGACCAGCATGTCCAGGCCGTCTGGCACACTCTTCCTAGGGGCACAGCAGGAGATCACTAGGGTCTACCGCCCAGCCGTCCTCACGTCCTGCCGCCCCTACCCACCCAGTTCCTTCTACTCAAATCCCCACTCAGGTTCAATTATAGAAGCTACAAGCAAGAGTTGTCTGCTATTCTCCCATGGCTTGCCTTGCAACCACTCTATGCCTTTCCAGAAGAGCAATGGCGGCGGGAGGCATCAGATCAACGGGCAGACGAGCATAGCCACGTCGGTCAGACCTCAAATCCAAGAGCAGGCCTCCGAAGTTCTGAGGATGCATAGCCAGGCCACTAGATTTGTCACAGCCAGATTGAAAGATAATCACAATAGAGCTGGTATAGAAGATAAAAAAGGGGATATATGCAAGAACTTTAGGCTGTACATGGTGCAGGGTGTGTTCTGTAGATTGGCGTCGCATCACAGCTAGCTAGCCTAAATCGGGAGTGATTGGGTATTGCTTCTACTGAATATGGGTGAACCTGGTTCCGAATGGAGCACAAAAATTCTTATTAAAGAAATCATGGTGATGCATTTGTTTGAGTACATGATTGATACGCGTACAGCACGCGTCCGTTGGGAACCCCAAGAGGAAGGTGTGATGCGTACAGCGGCAAGTTTTCCCTCAGTAAGAAACCAAGGTTTATCGAACCAGTAGGAGCCAAGAAGCATGTTGAAGGTTGATGGCGGCGAGGTGTAGTGCGGCGCAACACCGGGATTCCGGCGCCAACGTGGAACCCGCACAACACAACCAAAGTACTTTGTCCCAACGAAACATGTAGGTTGTCAATCTCACCGGCTTGCTGTAACAAAGGATTAGATGTATAGTGTGGATGATGATTGTTTGCAGAAAACAGTAGAACAAGTATTGCAGTAGATTGTATTCGATTAAAAGAATGGACCGGGGTCCATAGTTCACTAGAGGCATCTCTCCCATAAGAAAAATAGCATGTTGGGTGAACAAATTACAGTTGGGCAATTGACAAATAGAGAGGGCATGACCATGCACATACATGATATGATGAGTATAGTGAGATTTAATTGGGCATTACGACAAAGTACATAGACCGCTATCCAAGCATGCATCTATGCCTAAAAAGTCCACCTTCGGAGTTATCATCCGAACCCCTTCCAGCATTAAGTTGCAAACAACGGACAATTGCATTAAGTATGGTGCGTAATGTAATCAACAACTACATCCTCGGACATAGCATCGATGTTTTATCCCTAGTGGCAACAAGACATCCACAACCTTAGAACTTTCCGTCACTGTCCTAGATTTAATGGAGGCATGAACCCACTATCGAGCATAAATACTCCCTCTTGGAGTTAAGAGTAAAAACTTGGCCGAGCCTCTACTAATAACGGAGAGCATGCAAGATCATAAACAACACATAGGTAATAGATTGATAATCAACATAACATGGTATTCTCTATCCATCGGATCCCAACAAACACAACATATAGCATTACAAATAGATGATCTTGATCATGTTAGGCAGCTCACAAGACCCGACAATGAAGCACAATTAGGAGAAGACGACCATCTAGCTACTGCTATGGACCCATAGTCCAGGGGTGAACTACTCACTCATCACTCCGGAGGCGACCATGGCGGTGAAGAGTCCTCCGGGAGATGATTCCCCTCTCCGGCAGGGTGCCGGAGGCGATCTCCGAATCCCCGAGATGGGATTGGCGGCGGCGGCGTCTCTGGAAGGTTTTCCGTATCGTGGCTCTCGGTACTGGGGGTTTCGCGACGAAGGCTATAAGTAGGCGGAGGAGATAGGCCAGGGGGCCTGACAGGGGGCCGACACACTAGGCCGGTGCGGCCAAGGGCCAGGCCGCGCCGCCCTAGTGTTTGGCCACCTCGTGGCCCCACTTCGTATCATCTTCGGTCTTCTGGAAGCTTCGTGTGAAAATAGGCCCCTGGGCGTTGATTTCGTCCAATTCCGAGAATATTTCCTTACTAGGATTTCGAAACCAAAAACAGCGAGAAACAACGAACTGGCTTTTCGGCATCTCGTTAATAGGTTAGTGCCGGAAAATGCATAAATATGACATAAAGTATGCATAAAACATGTAGATATGATCAATAATGTGGCATGGAACATAAGAAATTATCGATGCGTCGGAGACGTATCAGCATCCCCAAGCTTAGTTCCTGCTCGTCCCGACGAGGTAAACGATAACAAAGATAATTTCGGAGTGACATGCCATCATAACCTTGATCATACTATTGTAAGCATATGTAATGAATGCAGCGATCAAAACAATGGTAAATGACATGAGTAAACAAATGAATCATATGACAAAGACTTTTCATGAATAGTACTTTCAAGACAAGCATCAATAAGTCTTGCATAAGAGTTAACTCATAAAACAATAAATCAAAGTAGAGGTATTGAAGCAACACAAAGGAAGATTAAGTTTCAGCGGTTGCTTTCAACTTATAACATGTATATCTCATGGATATTGTCAATGTAAAGTAATATAACAAGTGCAATATGCAAGTATGTAGGAATCAATGCACAGTTCACACACGTGTTTGCTTCTTGAGATGGAGAGAAATAGGTGAACTGACTCAACATAAAAATAAAAGAAAGGCCCTTCGCAGAGGGAAGCATTGATTGCTATATTTGTGCTAGAGCTTTGGTTTTGAAAACAAGAAACAATTTAGTCAACGGTAGTAATAAAGCATATGTATCATGTAAATTATATCTTACAAGTTGCAAGCCTCATGCATAGTATACTAATAGTGCCCGCACCTTGTCCTAATTAGCTCGGATTACCGGATTATCATCGCAATACATATGTTTTAACCAAGTGTCACAAAGGGGTACCTCTATGCCGCCTGTACAAAGGTCTAAGGAGAAAGCTCGCATTGGATTTCTCGCTATTGATTATTCTCAATTTAGACATCCATACCGGGACAACATAGACAACAGATAATGGACTCCTCTTTTATGCATAAGAATTCAACAATTATTAATTTTCTCATATGAGATTGAGGATATTTGTCGGCTTTAGTTAGCGGCCCAATGTTCTTCTCTAACATTATGCATGCTCTAACCATTCTAGCGGTAAATCTCCCTTACTTCAGACAAGACGGACATGCATAGCAACTCACATGATATTCAACAAAGAGTAGTCGATGGCGTCCCCAGGAACATGGTTATCTCGCAACAAGCAACTTAATAAGAGACAAAGTGCATAAGTACATATTCAATACCACAATAGTTTTTAGGCTATTTGTCCCATGAGCTATATATTGTAAAGATGAAGAATAGAAATTTAAAGGTAGCACTCAAGCAATTTACTTTGGAATGGCGGAGAAATACCATGTAGTAGGTAGGTATGGTGGACACAAATGGCATAGTGGTTGGCTCAAGGATTTTGGATGCATGAGAAGTATTCCCTCTCGATACAAGGTTTAGGCTAGCAAGGTTATTTGAAACAAACACAAGGATGAACCGGTGCAGCAAAACTCACATAAAAGACATATTGTAAACATTATAAGACTCTACACCGTCTTTCTTGTTGTTCAACCCAATACTAGAAATTATCTAGACCTTAGAGAGACCAATTATGCAAACCAAATTTTAGCAAGCTCTGTGTATTTCTTCATTAATAAGTGCAAAGTATATGATGCAAGAGCTTAAACATGAGCACAACAATTGCCAAGTATCAAATTATCCAAGACATTTTACCAATTACTACATGTAGCATTTCCCGTTTCCAACCATATAACAAATTAACGAAGAAGGTTCAACCTTCGCCATGAACATTATGAGTAAAGTCCAAGGACATATTTGTCCATATGAAACAGCGGAGCGTGTATCTCTCCCACACAAATAATGCTAGGATCCATTTTATTCAAACAAAACGAAAACAAAAACAAACAGATGCTCCAAGCAAAGTACATAAGATGTGATGGAATAAAAATATAGTTTCACTAGAGGAACCTGATAATGTTGTCGATGAAGAAGGGGATGCCTTGGGCATCCCCAAGCTTAGACGCTTGAGTATTCTTGAAATATGCAGGGGTCAACCACCGGGGCATCCCCAAGTTTATAGCTTTCACTCTCCTTGATCATATTGTATCATCTCCCTCTCTTGATCCTTGAAAACTTCCTCCACACCAAACTCAAAACAACTCATTAGAGGGTTAGTGCACAATTAAAATTTACATGTTCAGAGGTGACATAATCATTCTTAACACTTCTGGACATTGCACAAAGCTACTGAAAGTTAATGGAATAGAAAAATCCATCAAGCATAGTAAAACAGGTAATGCGAAATAAAAGGCAGAATCTGTCAAAACAGAACAGTTCGTAAAGACAAATTTTATTGAGGCACCAGACTTGCTCAAATGAAAATGCTCAAATTGAATGAAAGTTGCGTACATATCTGGGGATCACTCACGTAAATTGGCATAATTTTCTGAGTTACCTACAAAGAATTAGGCCCAGATTTGTGACAGCAAAGAAATCTGTTTCTGCGCAGTAATCCAAATCTAGTATGAACCTTACTATCAACGACTTTACTTGGCACAACAATGCACAAAACTAAGATAAGGAGAGGTTGCTACAGTATTAACAACTTCCAAGACTCAAATATAAAATAAAAGTACTGTAGTAAAAACATGGGTTGTCTCCCATAAACGCTTTTCTTTAACGCCTTTCAGCTAGGCGCAAAAAGTGTGTATCAAGTATTATCAAGAGACGAAGTATCAACATCATAATTTGTTCTAATAATAGAATCAAAAGGTAACTTCATTATCTTTCTAGGGAAGTGTTCCATACCTTTCTTGAGAGGAAATTGATATTTAATATTACCTTCCTTCATATCAATGATAGCACGAACAGTTCGAAGAAAAGGTCTTCCCAATATAATGGGACAAGATGCATTGCATTCAATATCCAAGACAACAGAATCAACGGGGACAAGGTTTTTGTTAACGGTAATGCGAACATTATCAACTCTCCCCAAAGGTTTCTTTGTAGAGTTATCAGCAAGATTAACATCCAAATAACAATTTTTCAATGGTGGCAAGTCAAGCATATTATAGATTTTCTTAGGCATAACGGAAATACTTGCACCAAGATCACATAAAGCATTACAATCAAAGTCATTGACCTTCATCTTAATGATGGGCTCCCAACCATCCTCTAGCTTCCTAGGAATAGAAGCTTCGCGTTCTAGTTTCTCTTCTCTAGCTTTTATGAGAGCATTTGTAATATGTTTTGTGAAAGCCAAGTTTATAGCACTAGCATTAGGACTCTTAGCAAGTTTTTGTAAGAACTTTATAACTTCAGAGATATGGCAATCATCAAAATCCAAACCATTATGACCTAAAGCAATGGGATCATCATCCCCAATATTGGAAAAAAATTCAGCAGTTTTATCACAGGCAATTTCAGCAGTTTTAGCAGTTTCAGGCAGTTTTTCGCGCTTTGCATTAGAAGTGGAAACATTGCCAACACCAATTCTTTTACCATTAATAGTAGGAGGTGCAGAAACATGTGGAGCATTAGCATTGCTAGTGGTGGTAATAGTCCAAACTTTTGCTATATTATCTTCTTTAGCATTTTCTTCTTTTTCCCACCTAGCACGCAATTCAGCCATCAATCTTATATTCTCATTAATTCTAACTTGGATGGCATTTGCTGTAGTAACAATTTTATTATTATGATTTTCATTAGGCATAACTTTCGATTTCAAGAGATCAACATCAGCAGCAAGACTATCGACTTTAGAAGCAAGTATATCAATTTTCCCAAGCTTTTCTTGAACAGATTTGTTAAAAGCAGTTTGTGTATTAATAAATTCTTTAAGCATAGCTTCAAGTCCAGGGGGTGTGTTCCTATTATTGTTGTAAGAATTCCCATAAGAATTACCATAGCCGTTGCCATTATTATAAGGATATGGCCTATAGTTGTTACTAGAATTGTTCCGATAAGCGTTGTTGTTGAAATTATTATTTGTAATGTAGTTTACATCAACATGTTCTTCTTGGGCAACCAATGAAGCTAACGGAACATTATTAGGATCAACATTAGTCCTACCATTCACAAGCATAGACATAATAGCATCAATCTTATCACTCAAGGAAGAGGTTTCTTCGACAGAATTTACCTTCTTACCTTGTGGAGCTCTTTCCGTGTGCCATTCAGAGTAATTAATCATCATATTATCAAGAAGCTTCGTTGCTTCACCTAGAGTGATGGACATAAAGGTACCTCCAGCAGCTGAATCCAATAAGTTCCGCGAAGAAAAATTCAGTCCTGCATAAAAGGTTTGGATGATCATCCAAGTAGTCAGTCCATGGGTTGGGCAATTTTTAACCAAAGATTTCATTCTTTCCCAAGCTTGTGCAACATGCTCATTATCCAATTGTTTAAAATTCATTATGCTACTTCTCAAAGATATAATTTTAGCAGGGGGATAATATCTACCAATAAAAGCATCCTTGCATTTAGTCCATGAATCAATACTATTCTTAGGCAGAGATAGCAACCAATCTTTAGCTCTTCCTCTTAATGAGAAAGGGAACAATTTTAATTTAATAATGTCACCATCTACATCTTTATACTTTTGCATTTCACACAATTCAACAAAATTGTTGAGATGGGCAGCAGCATCACCAGAACTAACACCAGAAAATTGCTCTCGCATAACAAGATTCAGTAAAGCAGGTTTCATTTCAAAGAATTCTGCTGTAGTAGCAGGTGGAGCAATAGGTGTGCATAAGAAATCATTATTATTTGTGGTTGTGAAGTCACACAACTTAGTATTTTCAGGAGTACCCATTTTAGCAACAGTAAGTAAAGCAAACTAGATAAAGTAAATGCAAGTAACTAATTTTTTTGTGTTTTTGATATAGAGTGCAAAACAGTAAATAAAGTAAAACTAGCAACTAATTTTTTTGTGTTTTGATATAATGCAGCAAACAAAGTAGTAAATAAAATAAAGCAAGACAAAAATAAAGTAAAGAGATTGGAGGTGGAGACTCCCCTTGCAGCGTGTCTTGATCTCCCCGGCAACGGCGCCAGAAAATTTGCTTATACGCGTACAGCACGCGTCCGTTGGGAACCCCAAGAGGAAGGTGTGATGTGTACAGCGGCAAGTTTTCCCTCAGTAAGAAACCAAGGTTTATCGAACCAGTAGGAGCCAAGAAGCATGTTGAAGGTTGATGGCGGCGAGGTGTAGTGCGGCGCAACACCAGGGATTCCGGCGCCAACGTGGAACCTGCACAACACAACCAAAGTACTTTGCCCCAACGAAACAGTGAGGTTGCCAATCTCACCGGCTTGCTGTAACAAAGGATTAGATGTATAGTGTGGATGATGATTGTTTGCAGAAAACAGTAGAACAAGTATTGCAGTAGATTGTATTCGATTAAAAGAATGGACCGGGGTCCATAATTCACTAGAGGCATCTCTCCCATAAGAAAAATAGCATGTTGGGTGAACAAATTACAGTTGGGCAATTGACAAATAGAGAGGGCATGACCATGCACATACATGATATGATGAGTATAGTGAGATTTAATTGGGCATTACGACAAAGTACATAGACCGCTATCCAGCATGCATCTATGCCTAAAAAGTCCACCTTCAGGTTATTATCCGAACCCCTTCCAGTATTAAGTTGCAGACAACAGACACTTGCATTAAGTATGGTGCGTAATGTAATCAACAACTACATCCTCGGACATAGCATCGATGTTTTATCCCTAGTGGCAACAGCACATCCACAACCTTAGAACTTTCTGTCACTATCCCAGATTTAATGGAGGCATGAACCCACTATCGAGCATAAATACTCCCTCTTGGAGTTAAGAGTAAAAACTTGGCCGAGCCTCTACTAATAACGGAGAGCATGCAAGATCATAAACAACACATAGGTAATAGATTGATAATCAACATAACATGGTATTCTCTATCCATCGGATCCCAACAAACACAACATATAGCATTACAAATAGATGATCTTGATCATGTTAGGCAGCTCACAAGACCCGACAATGAAGCACAATTAGGAGAAGACGACCATCTAGCTACTGCTATGGACCCATAGTCCAGGGGTGAACTACTCACTCATCACTCCGGAGGCGACCATGGCGGTGAAGAGTCCTCCGGGAGATGATTCCCCTCTCCGGCAGGGTGCCGGGAGGCGATCTCCCGAATCCCCCGAGATGGGATTGGCGGCGGCGGCGTCTCCGGGAAGGTTTTCTCGTATCGTGGCTCTCGGTACTGGGGGTTTCGCGACGAAGGCTATAAGTAGGCGGAGGAGATAGGTCAGGGGGCCTGACAGGGGGCCCACACACTAGGCCGGCGCGGCCAAGGGCCAGGCCGCGCCGCCCTAGTGTTTGGCTACCTCGTGGCCCCACTTCGTATCATCTTCGGTCTTCTGGAAGCTTCGTGTGAAAATAGGCCCCTGGGTGTTGATTTCGTCCAATTCCGAGAATATTTCCTTACTAGGATTTCTGAAACCAAAAAACAGCAGAAAACAGCAACTGGCTCTTCGGCATCTCGTTAATAGGTTAGTGCCGGAAAATGCATAAATATGACATAAAGTATGCATAAAACATGTAGATATCATCAATAATGTGGCATGGAACATAAGAAATTATCGATATGTCGGAGACGTATCATTGATCATCGAGTGTGAGAGATGAGAAGACCTCCTTCTGGTATGTACATTGTGCAGACACATATAAACTGCAGTATTTTTTGTACACTTTTGCATTTCTTTGGTGAAAGCTACCGACTCCATCTGCTTATGTTGCTATTAGATGCACCATTCAATATGCAGAGTGGTACTTCATTACTCAATATTCAGATTGTTACCTACATAATTATTTTAGATTTTGTCTTGGCATGACTGCATGAATGAAACTAGACAACGTGCAAAATATCTGGTTGAGAAAAAGAGTAGAGCTGCATGATTTCTTCAAAAATTGTGGGGAGTATGGAACAACAGAGAGAGTAAAAGAGGAACGCGATGGACGGTCAAATAAGATAATGTTTGGGATAAGACGGTGATGGTTGTTTCTTTTTTAACCAGCACACAGTTATACCAGACAAACTTTTCTTTGGAGTTGAGCACACATTGTTGATAGATCTGGGAAGCAGGTCATGAACTGCGGAATATTATGACGACCTTCTGATACGTCTCCAACGTATCTATAATTTCTGATGTTCTATGCTTGTTTTATGACAATACCTACATGTTTTGCTCACACTTTATAATGTTTTTATGCGTTTTCCGGAACTAACCTATTAACAAGATGCCACAGTGCCGCTTCTGTTTTCTCATCGTTTTTGGTTCCGTAGAAGGCTGTTCGGGCAATATTCTCGGAATTCGACGAAACGAAGACCAAACATCATAATTCACCGAGACGGACCAGGACACCGAAGGGGAGTCAGAGGGGAGGCCCGGGGCCCCCACACCATAGGGCCGCGCGGGCAGGCCCCCGGCCGCGCCGGCCTATGGGGAGGGCACCCCGGTGCCCTCCCGTGCCGCCTCTTCGCCTATATAAGCCCTTTCGACCTAAAAACTCGATACGAATTGACGAAACTCCGGAAAGACTCCGGGGCGCCGCCACCATCGCGAAACTCCAATTCGGGGGACGAAGTCTCCGTTCCGGCACCTCGCCGGACGGGGAAGTGCCCCCGAAGCCATCTCCATCGACGCCACCGCCTCCATCATGCTCTGTGAGTAGTTCCCCCATGGACTACGGGTTCTAGCTGTAGCTAGTTGGTATTCTCTCCTCCATGTACTTCAATACAATGATCTCATGAGCTGCCTTACATGATTGAGATTCATCTGATGTAATCGGTGTTGTGTTTGTTGGGATCCGATGGATGATACATTATGATTAGTCTATCTATAAAGTTTGTGAAGTTATTGTTGCTGCAATCTTGTTATGCTTAATGCTTGTCACTAGGGCCCGAGTGGCATGATCTTAGATTTAAGCTCTATAATTATTGCTTAGATTGTATCTACAAGTTGTATGCACATGTCTATGTACGCAACCAAAGGCCCCAAAGTGACAGAAATTGGGACAACTGGAGGGGAAGGTGAAGGTATGAGGATCACATGTTTTCACCAAGTGTTAATGCTTTGCTCCGGTGCTCTATTAAAAGAAGTACCTTAATAGCCAGTAGATTCCCTTGAGGCCCGGCTGCCATCGGCTGGTAGGACAAAAGATGTTATGCAAGTTTCTCATTGCGAGCACGTACGACTATATATGGAAAACATGCCTACATAATTAATAATCTTGATGTTCTGTCTTAATGCTATTTCAATCCTATCAATTTCCCAACTGTAATTTGTTCACCCAACACTTGTCACTTGTTATTGGAGAGTTACCACTAGTGTAGATCGCTGGGAACCCCGGTCCATCTCTCATCATCATATACTCGTTCTATATGTCATTGGAAGTAGTATCAACTATTTTCTGGTGCCATTGCCTCCGTGTTACCGTTATCGCCGATGTGTTATCGTTACTATTGCTCTCACATTACCGCTCGCTTTCACATCACCCCCGTTACTAGTGCTTTTCCAGTGTGCAGCTGAATTGACAACTCAGTTGTTAAGGCTTATAAGTATTCTTTACCTCCCCTTGTGTCGAATCAATAAATTTGGGTTTTACTTCCCTCGAAGACTGCTGCGATCCCCTATACTTGTGGGTTATCAAGACTATTTTCTGGCGCCGTTTCCGGGGAGGCATAGCTCTACTCATAAGTTCACCTGGGTACTACACTCTACCTCTCTCTCTGTTTTTATTTTATTTTATTTTGTTTTGCTTAGTTTATTTTTGTCTAGTTTATTTGCGCTTAGTTTATTTCTATCTAGTATTATTTTGCTTAGTTTACTTTTGTCTAGTTTGTTTTTGTCTTGTTTTACTTTTCTCATATACCAAAAAATCCATAAAAATTTGAAAAACCTAAAAAGTAAAAACTGTTGTTATGGAAGAACGCATAACTATGTTGGAGCTTATTGAATTATATAATAATTATAGAGAATCAAGAGCGGGTGAAGTGATGAGTGCTGTGATAGAAAAATTGAATACAATTGCTAAAATCTTGCTTAAACGCCATGATATAAACTGTTGCTCTCAACAGGATACTAAACATCTTAAATTCCAATGTTGCTTCAGTGAGGAAGCTTTAATTAAGAACTACAATTGGAATAACTATATTCATCTTGGGTTCGAAGAGGTAGAACAATTTGTTTTATTTATGGGAGCTTCTGAGATCGAATCCTTCATGGTTAAGAATTATGAAACTTGTGTTGTTTGTAAGGACCTTAAAGATTATGTCTCTTCTATCCTTAATTTTTGCATAGAAAGTTACAGTGATAATCCTTATATCATTGATTATAAAGAGAGACTCGTTAATGCACAAGAATGCACTCACAATTTGCAGGAACTCGTGGAAGAAGAAATTGATGAACCCGAAAGCTCATTGGATGAAAAAGAGGAGGAAATTGATGAACCTGAAAGCTCATTGGATGAAAAAGAAGAGGAGAGTGATGAACAAAAGGAGGAAGAATGGATTAGCTACCCATGCCAACCTTCTAATGAGAGTAACTCTTTATCTCTTACACTATTTGATTGTCCTCCATGCTTACCAAAGGAGGTTGAATGTTATGTTCCTGTGGATTCTCTTGAAATAGTACCCATGAGTAAAACTTGTGAGAATAATTATGCTACTATTATCTATGATAATCCATGCTATTTTGATAAATCTTATGATAATGCTTTGTTTGTGCCTGATGTCGAAATGCATGGTACTAAAGAGTTTTGCGTAGCAAATGTTTATGATAAAGCTCTAGATGATGGTCCTATGTTACTTGATAATATTAATTGTACTACTAATGAAAAGGGGATTGGAGAGTTCTTGACTTTATGTAGGAGTCCCATATCTCTTGAGATTGATCAATCATCTTGTTATATTATTGATAAAAGTGGGTTTGAAAGTTTTAATCCCACTATTTTTGAGCTTGATAAAAACTATGTGTTTATGAAACATGAAAAGTATGCTGCATGTGATAGTTATATTGTTGAGTTTATTCATGAAGCTACTGAAAATTATTATGAGAGAGGAAAATATGGTTGTAGAAATTTGCATGGTACTAAAACACCTCTCTATATGCTTAAAATTTTGAAGTTACTCTTGTTTTATCTTCTTATGCTTGTTACTTTATTCTTCATGAATTTATTTGTGTACAAGATTCCTATGCATAGGAAGTGGGTTAGACTTAAATATGTTTTGAATTTGCTTTTTGATGCTCTCTTTTGCTTCAACTCTTATTTCTTGCGAGTGCATCATTAAAATTGCTAAGCCCATCTTAATGGCTATAAAGAAAGCACTTCTTGGGAGATAACCCATGTATTTATTTTGCTACTGTTTTGCTGTGTCTTGGAAGTTGTTACTACTGTAGCAACCTCTCTTTATCTTTATTTTATTGCATTGTTGTGCCAAGTGAAGTCTCTAATAGAAGGTTGATACTAGATTTGGATTTCTGCGCAGAAACAGATTTCTATCTGTCACGAATTTGGGCAGCGTTCTCTGTAGGTAACTCAGAAAAATCTGCCAATTTTTGTGCGTGTTCCTCAGATATGTACGCAACTTTCATTAGTTTTGAGTTTTCTGATTTGAGCAACGGAAGTACCTCTTAAAAATTCGTCTTTACTGGCTGTTCTGTTTTGGCAGATTCTGTCTCTGTTTTATGAATTGTCTCTTGTGGACTTTAAGTGAGGCTTTCTAGACGTGGAGAGCTGTAGCTAATGTTTTATTGAGTTCTTGCAATGTGTCACTACAGGACTAAAGTGGATTAAAGTTTTTTGAGTACTAACCCCTCTAATGAAGTTTATGAGAAGTTTGGTGTGAAGGAAGTTTTCAAGGGTCAAGAGAGGAGGATGATATATGGTCAAGAAGAGTGAAAAGTCTAAGCTTGGGGATGCCCCCGTGGTTCATCCCTGCATATTTCAAGACGACTCAAGCGTCTAAGCTTGGGGATGCCCAAGGCATCCCCTTCTTCATCAACAATTTATCAGGTCACTTCTATTGAAACTATATTTTTATTCGGTCACATCTTATGTGCTTTACTTGGAGCGTCTGTATGTTTTTGTTTTTGTTTTTGTTTGAATAAAGATGGATCCTAGCAATCCTTGTTTGGGAGAGAGACACGCTCCACTTTTTCATATGAACACTTGTTCTTCGTTTTACTTTTCATGTTCAATGGTAAAAGTTGGAAGCTATTGCACTTGTTATTATTTGGTTGGAAACAGAAAATGCCTCATATTCTCTTGAATAATTTGATACTTGGCAATTGTTTTGAGCTCTCAAGTAGATCATGATTAAGTTCTTGCATCATGTAGTTTAAACCTATTAGTGGAGAACTACCGTAGAGCTTGTTGAAATTAGTTTGCATGATTGGTCTCTCTAAGGTCTAGATATTTGCTGGTAAAAGTGTTTGAGCAACAAGGAAGACAATGTAGAGTATTATAATGCTTGCAATATGTTCTTATGTAAGTTTTGCTGTACCGGTTCATACTTGTGTTTGCTTCAAACAACCTTGCTAGCCCAAAGCCTTGTACTGAGAGGGAATGCTTCTCGTGCATCCAAAACCTTGAGCCAAAACCTATGCCACGTGTGTCCACCATATCTACCTACTATGTGGTATTTCCTGCCATTCCAAGTAAATTCTTCATGTGCTACCTTTAAACAATTCAAAAGTTATCATCTCTTATTTGTGTCAATGTTTTATAGCTCATGAGGAAGTATGTGGTGTTTTATCTTTCAATCTTGTTGGGCAGATTTTCACCAATGGACTAGTGGATTCATCCGCTTATCCAATAATTTTGCAAAAAGAGCTGGCGCGGGGTTCCCAGCCCCCAATTAATTAACTTTCATTAATAATTCTCTTCACATGTTTTGCTCTGATTCATCAGTAAGCAACTTAATTTTGCAAATAGGCACTCCTTCATGGTATGAGATTGTTGGAAGGCACCCGAGGATTCGATTAGCCATGGCTTGTGAAAGAAAATGTTGGGAGGAGTGTCACCCATAAATAAATAAAAACTAAAGTACATGTGTAAACAAAAGAGAAGAGGGATGATCTACCTTGCTGGTAGAGATAACGTCCTTCATGGGAGCCGCTCTTCGAAAGTCTGTTTGGCAAGGGGGTTAGAGTGCCCACTACCATTCGTTGACAACAACAAACACCTCTCAAAACTTTACTTTTATGCTCTCTATATGATTTCAAAACTTAAAAAGCTCTAGCACATGATTTAATCCCTGCTTCCCTCTGCGAAGGGCCTTTCTTTTACTTTATGTTGAGTCAGTTTACCTACTTCCTTCCATCTTAGAAGCAAACACTTGTATCAACTGTGCATTGATTCTTACATACTTGCTTATTTGCATTCATCATATTACTTTGCGTTGACAATTATCCATGAGATATGCATGTTGGAAGTTAAAAGCAACTGCTGAAACTTATATCTTCCTTTGTGTTGCTTCGATGCTTTTACTTTGAATCTATTACTTTATGGGTTAACTCTTATGCAAGACTTTTGATACTTGTCTTGAAAGTACTATTCATGAAAAGTTTTGCTATATGTTATCTATTTGTTAGCAACTATAGATCATTGCCTTGGGTCACTTCATTCATCTCATATGCTTTACAATAGTATGATTAAGATCATGTTGGTAGCATGTCACTTCAGAAATTATCTTTTATCGTTTACCTACTCGAGGACGAGTAGGAACTGAGCTTGGGGATGCTGATACGTCTCCAACGTATCTATAATTTCTGATGTTCCATGCTTGTTTTATGACAATACCTACATGTTTTGCTCACACTTTATAATGTTTTTATGTGTTTTCCGGAACTAACCTATTAACAAGATGCAACGGTGCCAGTTCCTGTTTTCTGCTGTTTTTGGTTCCAGAAAAGGTCGTTCGGGCAATATTTTCGAATTCGACGAAACGAAGACCAAACATCATAATTCACCGATACGGACCAGTACACCGAAGGGGAGTCAGAGGGGAGGCCTGGGGCCCCCACACCATAGGGCCGCGCGGGCAGGCCCCTGGCCGCGCCGGCCTATGGGGAGGGCACCCTGGTGCCCCTCCTACGCCGCCTCTTCGCCTATATAAGCCCTTTCGACCTAAAAACTCGATACGAATTGACGAAACTCCAGAAAGACTCCAGGGGCGCCGCCGCCATCGCGAAACTCCAATTCGGGGGACAGAAGTCTCTGTTCCGGCACCCTGCCGGGACGGGGAAGTGCCCCCGGAAGCCATCTTCATCGACTCCACCGCCTCCATCATGCTCTGTGAGTAGTTCCCCCATGGATTACGGGTTCTAGCTGTAGCTAGTTGGTATTCTCTCCTCCATGTACTACAATACAATGATCTCATGAGCTGCCTTACATGATTGAGATTCATCTGATGTAATCGGTGTTGTGTTTGTTGGGATCCGATGGATGATACATTATGATTAGTCTATCTATAAAGTTTGTGAAGTTATTGTTGCTGCAATCTTGTTATGCTTAATGCTTGTCACTAGGGCCCGAGTGGCATGATCTTAGATTTAAGCTCTATAATTATTGCTTAGATTGTATCTACAAGTTGTATGCACATGTCTATGTCCGGAACCAAAGGCCCCAAAGTGACGAAATTGGGACAACTCGGAGGGGAAGGCGTAGGTATGAGGATCACATGTTTTCACCAAGTGTTAATGCTTTGCTCCGGTGCTCTATTAAAAGGAGTACCTTAATAGCCAGTAGATTCCCTTGAGGCCCGGCTGCCACCGGCTGGTAGGACAAAAGATGTTGTGCAAGTTTCTCATTGCGAGCATGTACGACTATATATGGAAAACATGCCTACATAATTAATAATCTTGATGTTTTGTCTTAATGCTATTTCAATCCTATCAATTGCCCAACTGTAATTTGTTCACCCAACACTTGTCACTTGTTATTGGAGAGTTACCACTAGTGTAGATCGGCGAGAACCCCGGTCCATCTCTCATCATCATATACTCGTTCTATATGTCATTGGAAGTACTATCAACTATTTTACGGTGCCATTGCCTCCGTGTTACTTAGTATCGTCGTTGCTGTTATTCTGTTTCTATTGCTCTCATATTACTGCTGCTTTCACATCACCCCTGTTACTAGTGCTTTTCCGAGTGCAGACTGAATTGACAACTCAGTTGTTAAGGCTTATAAGTATTCTTTACCTCCCCTTGTGTCGAATCAATAAATTTGGGTTTTACTTCCCTCGAAGACTGTTGCGATCCCCTATACTTGTGGGTTATCACCTTCCACGGAGGTGAGATTTGCAGTAGAAACACATAAATTCAGCTTCCGAATTTATTTCTTTCTCAATTTTGTAGTATCGTTAATTGATGAATTTTGAGATGGGGAGTAGTCGTCGATGCAAGTGTGGTGCCGATGCTAAATATAATAACGCTATTCAATATTCAGATTGCTATTTAAGTGTTAAGCTTTATCATATTTTTTTGGCATGACTTCTGGAGTGAACCTTTCATGGAATATTATGAAAGACTTCCACGAAGGTGAGATTTGCAGTCGAAACACATAAATTGAGCTTCGGAATTTATTTATTTCTCAAACATTGTACTATCCTTAATTGATTGTTTTTGAGATGTAGAGTAGTCGTCGGTGCAAGTTTGGTGCAAGTTTGGTGCCGATGCTAAATATAATAAAGCTATTCATTCAGATTTCTATTTAACTGTTATGTTGTGTCATATTTATTTCTTGGCATGACCACCGTTGGTGCAAGGTTGTTTTTCTTTTTTTCTTTTGTCTTCAAAAGATGTATTCGGATACTATGGATGTATTTGCATGACTTCCTTTCCTGGAAATTGGTCACGCCAACCACATCCCTCATGAGACCAGTAACTTTTTCTACTTGCGTTTTGTATGTTAATCAGATTTTTTTAAATGATATAATATTGTTTTTAGCTTAGAGAATGAGTTGTACTACAAATCGTAGTTATGTACATTTCTGATTTGAGTAGGGAAGGATTCTAATGTAACATGGGTTCATGCGCATGACTTATTCTCTGAGTTTGTGCCTCCAAACTTCATACTTCTCTATTTGATTCTGAAAGTCTTGAATTTGGTATTCAACTAAATGCAGTGCTAATCTACATTCTACATATGTTTTTAGGGGTTTCGGGAGGGAGAAAGATCTGAATTTGGCTGGAATGCTGGGTCCGTTGGTGGGCTCATGGGGGCTAGATGGGGTTGAGGGACAAGAAGAGGAACCATAGGCGCGTGCTCTTGCGGCACTCGGCTGGTCCCAAGACTGCTGAGGGGAAGGATTTCCTTTTGCGTGCCCCCTTTTGAAGCCAATCGAGGAGCCAGAGAACATGGCCACTGTTTTGTAGAATTTATTTGTTGTATCCTTCATAAAATAATTGTTGAATTGGCAACAGAGCATGATTATTATGGTTTCACACTACAAATAAATATACACCAAGTATTTTCTTGATCTTATTTTCTGGTTTTTAAGAACTTTGCCGCACTCTATGTCAGGCTAAGCAGAAGTCACATCGGCATCTAAGAACATCATTTTACCTTTAAGAGATCTCTGAAATGTTTGAGGGTTATTGTGTGTTTACGGATTTTCGTTGGATTCAAAGAGAATTACTATTGTTTGTGATTTTACCACTCCAAATCGTGAGTTAACTATACACTCCAAATCAGATATTTTAAAACGCATTTGTAAATTACCTTCTCTCCGCTATAGGAGACTATCTGAAACATTGGCTCTTTGTGTGCGGGAT